>NC_064252.1:2756381-3062631 GCF_003254725.2 Canis lupus dingo | reverse complement strand
GGCAACTCCATCCCCAGTCCACACACCGTCTCTAGAACCTACTACTATTCTCCATATTGAAGTACTTTCAACCATTCTTTCTTCTCTGACTCCTTTTTAACATCCTAAAAACATGCCATTCATCTCTCCCTCCGTCTAAATGACTTAACACCTTACCTCTACCAACATTCTTAAGGGAGTAGTCTGTCTTTGCTTTTGCTACTCCCACACCCCCACTCACTACTCAACCTAACACAACTGACTTTTGATCTTCTACCCTGACCAAAGCACCAATGACTCTTCCCACAGTCAAATCAATGGTCACCTCTCAGCCCTTATCCTGGTCCTTTCGGCAGCATTTGATGCTGTTTGACCTATTCTTTCTGGGATATCGTACCCACTGCCATGATTTTCACCATCTCCACATTGGCCTTCATCGTCCGCCCTGACCTCACTCGTGTCAGATCTATCTGCTGACTGGCTAATTCCCCCTGGTTGGACCATAGACATTTAAGACTCAAAATCTAGATCCATGAATTTTTGCTAAATCTGCTCAGCCACTTTATTCCATTAATCATTTGGCAACACCAGCATTCATTCAGTTACTCAAACCAGTAGGTACTTTGAAGTTATCCTCATTTCCATTCTTCATCACCTAACACAATTCTACACCTAAATCATTTTTACTTTCTGTGTCAACCTCCATTCTCAATGTTCTCAGTAACTCACAGAAGAAATATAGGACCAGCCTCTGAAATGGACTCCATGCCCCCAGTCTTACCCGTTCAAATCCATTCCTTACACCTGAGTCTCTCAAGGTTCTGTTGTTGGCTCCTTTTTCTCCCTGAAACCTTTTTCCTAGAAGACTCCACTCTCAGAATTGCAGTCATTGTGTATCAGCAGGTAGCTCTCTCTTTTTTTTTTCAAAGATTTTATTTATTTATTCATGAGAGACACAGAAAGAGAGAGGCAGAGACACAGGCAGAGAGAGAAGCTGGCTCCACACAGGGAGCCTGACACAGGACTCGAACCCCGGTCTCCAGGATCACGCCCTGTGCCAAAGGCAGGAGCTAAACCGTCGAGCCACAGAGGGATCCCAAGCAGATAGCTCTCTTATGGTAATTGCACCCCTAACTTCTGTTCCAAACATTAGTATAAAATTCCAGTTGTCTGGTGGATATTCAGCATATAACAAATCAATGACAAAAACTTAACAGATTTTTCTACAGAAATCTCTTCCTCCTTCTCTTGCTAATCAATATTTGGGTTAATTGCAACACTCAACAATGTCCAAACTGAACTCAATTATCTTCCTCCCAAACCTGCTCTTCCTTTTATTTTGGAGAATGCATTTGACTCTTCAGAAAAACTAGGAATCAACTTCAGTTCCTCCTCTTTGACCATCAATCACAACTACAGGTCAAGAAACCTTGTGTATAACAGGCTTTAAATGTCTCTTTCAAATATATTCTTGCTTTTCTGGTTTGGTGTTCTATTTATTCATTCTTTTCTATTATAAAAGTAATTAAACTACATTATTTAAAATTCATAATTACAGGAAGAAAATATCTTCACAACTGGACAAAATCATTTGTTAGTTTTTGATGTATTTTTGTATTTTTAAAGGAGTGCCTTTAAAATATAGCATAATTATAAAATATATGCAACTTATAGTCTGTATATGCTAATTATTATTTTTGTCATTTTTCTTTATGATGCTACATAGACTTTATCATCTTAAATGGCTGCAATAATTAACTTAGTACCTAGTCTCACATTTATTTTACAGCTTCTCTAAAATGAATTCTTTTGGGGGTACCTGGGTGGCTCAGTGGTTGAGCATCTGCCTTTGGCTCAGGGCATGATCAGAGATCCTGGGATTGAGTCCCGCAGCAGGCTTCCCGCAGGGAGCCTGCTTCTCCCTCTGCCTGGGTCTCTGCCTCTCTCTCTGTGTCTCTCATGAATAAATTAAAAATCTTAAAAAAATAATAAAAAATAAAATTAATTCTTTTAGGACATCTTTATTCTTATAAATTTTATTCTGAACCTCCATAGGGAGTTGGAAATCTGACAAATATTCATTTTAAAAAAATCATTAGCCAACAGATAGAATATTTAAAGAATGTTTTCTTCAGCTTATCTAAATTATAACAGGCAGTGTTTCTTATCATAGTTTTCTGGTCACCCAGAGGACATAGATATTCCACTACATCCTCAAATCAAACTGATCAAGGTTAGTATCAAATGAATACTTAATCCTGGTCTCACAGTAGGATCTCCTATGCTGGGAGTCATTTAGTCTTCTTTTTACTCCTGAACCACAGTGAGAGATTGAAAATATAGGCTACGGAATCAGAGACCTAAGTTCAAAACCTAGCTAATTCATTCACTTAGCTTTTGATTTCAATCCAATTTATTTAGCTTCCTTTGGCCTCAGTTTCCTCCTCATACTGTGGTGATAATAAAGTAATTACTATACAGTGTTATCAGGAGGGTCAAGAGATGGTATGAGAGATATAAAATTCCTAATCAAGTTCCTACTATATCATAAGCACTAAAATGTATTGGCCATTATAATCATTTCTCAATCTTGCAGAGTGAAGTTTGGACTCTGTCATTTATGTTCCTATGGCTGTGGAGTTAATAAGCCTGAGCCTCTCTCTCATTTTTCATCTCATTTTTCTTTATTTACTAAGACACTCTTGGGTTTTCCTGCCTGTCATATTCCTCCATCCTTCACTGAGGACAGTAAACGGTCTGAGTGAACAGGGATTCCAGTTCAGGCCACAGCTCACCATTTCTTCTGTGGCCCATCAGAGAGAGCTGTGGGCATTGTAACCATCTGATCCACTTTCATGAGGATGTGTATCCTACCAACCTGACACTAAGATTGGCTCCTGTCTATATAACTCTTAAAAAAGCAAAACATGCGCTCAGATCATTTGTTTTAATTCAAAAGAAGTTAACTGGATCTTGCCAAATGGATTTTTTTTAATTGCTCCGATTGAATGCATCCATGCTTCTCACCTATACAAACACTGAGTTGGTCATCACCTAGCTTCTCCTAGTTCTGAAGGAAGTTGTGAGATACTATTGTGAAATTTTTCTAATGAATGCATTCATTGGCAAAAATGTCTGTTATTCCATGTGTATCTATTTGATCTTTTCCTTTTCTCATTAATTACTTAGCTTGTCATGTGAAAACCTATGTAAGAAGACCAAGTGAATGAAAACAAATTATAATTAGAAGTGATCGACCTACCACTACCCTCCCTGCACCCTCCAAAATTGCAAAGTCAAGTTACATCTTCAAGAAAATCTTATGTAAAACATACCAAAGCTACCTGCAAATTAGGTACTATATAAATGTTAGTTGGCTGATTAGTAAGTTACTATTAAAATATTATAAATATGATAAATAATGGATTACCTATTGGATCAGTTTGAGAAAATTACTAGACAGATTTTCAAGTTTTTCATAAAGAAGCAAAGTTTCCATTTCCTTTGTCTTTATTTTCTTTTAAAATATTTCTGAAGTTAACTTCTTAGAGTAGCTGTGTATAGCCCCAAGCTTTAAATAATCGAATTCAAAAGTCAAGTGAGATTGAAATAGTATCTCCATAAAATATAATTAATAATTTAAAGGCAATATTTCAAGTTTCACCTTGAAGGTTGTATGTTTTTCTCCCAAGGCAATGCATATTTTAAAAAACCTAAAGTAATCCCCATTCATGTAGCTAAGACATGACTTTATTGTACCTACTATTAAGTGGGGTAAAAAGTTTTGAGCCATTAAAGACTTAATGTTTCCAATAAAAAATAAGGCAGGAAATTCAACGCTTATCAGCACAATTTGAGTTGTATAGGCAATTGATTTAAATTATTCACTCTAAACGGTGACAGTCTTCCTTCTTTTGCAAAGACTCTTACTTTCCTCCCTTCACACATTCTATTTTTTATTGTAACTGAGCTTCCCACAGGAAAGAGAAGTTTACAACTCAGAATTTAAATGCATGTAAGCCCAGCTTTTACCCATTTATCTCTTGCAGAAGACTAGAAGTGAGGTGTCTGTTCAATTTTTTTCTCTAAGGATACACCCCAAATCACAGAAGTGTGAGATATGTTCTGTGCATTCATAACTAGTCTTACTCAGTGAATTCGTCCTTTCCAAAGTCACTGAAAGAAAAGTAAATGTATCAAAGTATGAACTAAAATAAATCCAGTGGTATTATCCAATGTTTCTTTAAAGTGATGGAGGAAAAGAATAATACCAGCAAAGCAGCAAAGCCATGTGGCTGATAGTTCCACTTGTAAAAAATATTATAAACACATCCAGATAATGTTAGAGGAAAAAAGTTACCAGTTATTTCTTTAAAAAGACCTAGTTATGTTTTTAAAAATATCATATTTTTGTTACCTGTCATCTACCAAGTTTTTATTGTGTGCAATGCAATACGGTAAGCTCATAAGAGCATTACATTATGCCCCACAAGCATTATCTGAAACAGATATCATTATATTCATTTTACAGATTGGAAAATCAGCTTTATAAACATTAAAAATGCTGCCAAAGATCATTCAGAATTGGAAGCCATGCTCTTAACCAACATAGTAAGATGATCACATTTCTTCACATATTTCTGTGTTCTAAGCAGCTACTATTTGTATGGAGCCAGAGGTTTGTTATTCATTAAATAATATGAACATGTCCTATTCTTTCATTATTTTATATCAAAACAAATGCTGTTCAACTCTACTTGGGACTTTTTACAACAAATTTTTGTTTGTTTCTATTTTGTGTTTTTTCTAGTAAACATTTCATTTAGACTCTTCTGGGGGAAATTACTCGGTTTATTCAAAAATTCTTCAATAGTTTTTTCCTTGTTTTCTTAAGTATTTATAACAGGTGCTCAGAAAATATAGACGAGAACCCAATTGTCAACAACACAACATCAACAACAAAAATTCACTAGGCTTATCCATCCTTCCAGTCCCCTCCGCCCAAGATCTTTATGTCTGTTCCCTATGCATGCAGTACTCTTAACTAATCCATCTGATACTTCTTCCTCCTCTCTGGTTTGTCCTGAGTACCTCCACCAGAATAATCTTCCTGAAATATTACCTAACTTGACCACATGCTGTAGTTTTTGTTTGTTTTTTAAGTAGGTTCCATCTACTTGTAACTAATGGAGCCCATGCGAGGCTTGAACTCATGACGCTGAGATTAAGACTAAGCTGAAATCAAGAATCGGATGCTTAACCAACTGAGACACCCAGGTGCCCTGATCACACACTGTAGTTAAATTGATATTTTATTACAAACTACCACATAGACAACATACACATTTAGCACTTAATGAATAAAATGAAACCTATCCAAAAGATCTACCAACTGATTTAAGAAATAGAGCAGCCCTAGTGCCTTAGAAATCCTTGAATGGCCTTCCCAGATCATATCCTGTCCCTCCTGAAAGAGGTGAACACTATCCTGCATTTTGTATAATCATTCTATTGCTTCTTAATTTTGTCACCTCATGGGTGATTCTAAAAAAGATATGTGTTTAGTGTTGCCTCTTTTGAACTTTATTCAGATGCGGTCATACTGTATTCTTCGGTGACCTACTCCTTTTTTTCAACACTATGACTTTGAGATGCATCCATATTTTTTCCTCTAGCTGTGGTTTGTCCATGTTCTCTGCTATATAGTATTTCTTTGTAAGATTATTTTAAAATACTCTACATTACAGATGTAGTAATGGACTCTTCTGTTATAATTTTAAAAGGTTCATATCAACATATGCTCCCTTGTGATTTCCCTTTTCTCTATACCAGGGGTCAGCAAACTACAGCCCACAAGCCAAATCAAACCAGTTATCTGTTTTGTAAATAAAGATTTATTGGAACACAGTCACCAATTGGTTACTTACTGTCTGGGGTGGTTTTTGTGAATCAAGAGCAGAGCTGAGTTGTTATAAGAGACCTTATAAACTGCAAAGCCTAAGATATCTACTCTCTGGATCTTTACAGAAAAGTTTGCCAACCTCTACTCTATATCCTTGTAAACACTTGGAATTTTCTGACTTTTAAAATCCTTGCTAATTTGGTACATATGAAATGTTTCATTGTGGTTTAACATATAAATATACTAAATTGAATTTTATTTCATTACTAATGATGTTTATTATCTTTTCATATGCTTATGAGCTTTTCCTGTTTCCTCTTATGTGAAATGTTTATTCATGCTTTTTGCCAATTTTTCTATTAGGTTTTGACGGGTTTTCTTCCCAATTCTCTGAGCCAAAGGAACACATTAGCAATCATTTCTCAGTGATATATATTGGAAACATTTTGTCCCAGTCCCTGGCTTATTTTTTACTATTTTTATTTATGGTATCTTTTGCTAAACAAAAGTATTTAATTTAAATGCATATCAAATATCTTAAGAGATACGCCATATATCAGAATATAAAGATACCCTGTTATACTATCCTCTCAAAGTATTTGTTTCAAATATTGCCTTTCACATTTAAGTCTTTAACCCATCTAGAATTAATTTTTGTGTTTGGGAGGAGACAAGCTCCAATTTTATTTTTTCCACAAGGAATTATGACTATGCCCAGCATCATTTATAACATTGTTCCTTCCTTTCCCATTCATTTACAGTCCCTGTTCTTCCAAAGGTCACATTCCAATTTGGAAAGGATCTGTGTCTAGATCCTTTATTTGGTCCATTGGTCTAACAGTCTTTCTTCTGTGACAATATATATGGTTATAACATCTGGTTGTGCAAGTAACATCACATTGCTCATCTCTGCTCTTCCACAGATATTTTAGAATTAGTTTATTCAAGTCTATAAAAAATCAAGTTGGAATTACTTTGAATTTTAGATAAAATTCAAGAGAATCCACTTCTTTATAATATAGGACCTGAGAACATGGTGTGTGTGTTTCTATTTTGATCTTATTTAATATCTTACAATAAAATATTATAATCTTCTCCACAAAGGTATCATATTTTGATAGTTTTTTGTTGTTGTTGTGGGTAATGGTGGTTAGTTGTTGTTATCAATTTAGGGATATTAGAAAGAACATGTTTTTCCATTTTATTTTAATTGCTTTCCTGATTTTTGTAGGTACATGGATACAGAATTGAGTTTTGTATTTTGATTTTCATACCAAATAAACTTGTAAAATTCTCTTACTGGCTTAACATTGGTTAGCATCAATGATAGTGGCCATCTTTGGCTTGTTCTGGATTATTTAAAAAATGCTTCTTACATTTCACGTTGAGTATTGACACTTGCTTACACTTTTGTATATGACATATTTCAGGTTAAGGAAGCTTCATTTTATTCCTAGCTTGCTAAGACCTATGATCATGAATGAATATTGAATTTTGCTAAACTTTTTTTTTACTATTTTTATTAATATAAACACTTTCTCTCATTTAATCTGTTAATGTAGTAAATCACACTGATTTTCTACTATTAAACCATCTTGTATTACTAGGATAAACAATCTAGCTCATTTATTTTGAGTTCACTTCTGATATAAGTATTTATGGCTATAAAACCCAAACCAAAAGTTACTTAAGTCTCTACACCAAATTTTTATTATATAGTATTTTTGTTACCAATTAGTTCTAAATATTTATAATTTCAATTATGATATTTTTAAATCTATTAGTCCTTTGAAAATGTGTTTTTAAGTGTTTTGTTTTTCTCCTAGATTCATACTTATTATCAATTTCTAACTTCATTGGATTTAGGAAATATGAGCTATATTATATCAATGTTTATTTTCCAATTGTAGAGTATAATGCTCCCTCAATGTTTAACAGATTAAACTTGTTAACTTTACTTTTCAATCTTCTATTGCTTTGCTGATGTTTTTGTCTGCTTTGATCTATCAGTTACTGAGAGATGTACTATAAGCTCTCCTAGTGTAATTTGAGACTATATTTTTAGGTGCATATAAAAATAGAGCTGTGAGGGGCACCTGTCTGGCTCAGTTGGTAGAACATGTAACTCTTGATCTCCAGGTCATGAGTTCAAGCCCCATGCTGGGTGTAGAAATTACTTTAAAAAAATAGAACTATTACATCTGAGAAGTGACTTGAACCCTCCATACTTAGGAATGCTTCTTGATTTTTAATTTACTTTTTCTTACAATAAAATAACTACACCAATTTTTTCTGTTTATCGCTAAATAGTAAATAAGATTTTTCTGTCCTTTGACTTTAAATCTCCATCCGAATGTTTTAAGTGTATATCTTATGAACTGAACGTGTCCAATTTTTATATTTGCTCTAAAATTCAACCTGAGATTTGTTTTTAACTGGAGAATTTAACTTATTTACATTGATTATGATATTATTACTACAATGTTTGGATTATTTCTATAATCTTATGCACTTTCTACTTTTTTTACTTTTCCTGTTTCTCTTCTTAAGGCAATCGACATTACTGAAACTTTTAAAAATAAAAAGAAATTTCAAAATTTTTTCCATAGGCAAGATATGCTCATCACAGAAAATAAGAAAACACAAATAAGAAATAAAAATTTTAAAATTCAATCACACTGGGTGTTATGCTATATGTTGGCAAACAGAACTCTGATAAAAAAATATACAAAAATATTTTTTAATTAAAAATAAATAAATAAAAAATAAAAAATAAAATGCAATCAAACTTTCCATATTCATTACTTTTGTGTATACCTGTTCAAAATTTTATTATTTTTCATATGTTCAATTAGATTGGGAATGATGATATCTGTACACATATATAGTGTTGAAGTTTTTAAGGTTGAAAATTAAACTATGAAATAATGTTTAAGATTTCCTTAGCAATATAAGATAGATTAGAGGAAAGAGATTAACATCATAAAATGCAAAATAAAAAGACTGCCGTAGCTTCTGAGTGTAAGATAAAAGCATGGTTAAAGGTACATTTGAGCACTCAGCATATACTTATCTTTGATAAATATGCCACTAAAATAAAAGCCAAAAAGTCATGCTAAGTTTAAAAGCAGATCTTCATATCCCCACCATTATTAATGTAAGACAGTGTTTTAAGTCATAATTCAAGCATAGTTTAAAGTCATTGAACCTTGGCTCTTTAATGATACCATAAATCTCAGTTGTGTGAAATAGAAATCAGTTCACTTTTGCAACATCTTGACAAGTGATTGGAAGGTGAATTAGTTAATCTGAGGTCTGTTCATCTACATGTCGCCAAATTAAATTGTGGCAATCGTTTCTCAATTAACCAGTTGTTTAAATGTTGCATAAATACAGCTCTCGTTTTAAAATTAAGACCTGGCAGCATTTCTTTTGAAGGTTGCCAAGTCTGGAGCTATTAAAGGCTGTCCCATCCCAAGAACTTTCCACTTGTAGCTGTCAAAGATCTTTTTTCTTAATTAAGTCCAAATAGCTTGATGTCTGAGTTACTTCCTGATTGCAAATTGTCTTTGGAAACTACTCTACATCTCCCAGGCCTAGAGGCCAATCCATGGTGTTCTTAAGATTTATGTGCACTCTAGTGGGGAAAGTAGGAGGGGATACCACAAGGAAAAAATGCACTGGGCAGTGAAGGCAGGTGGTACTAAGCAGGACTTAACCACAGGAGGATATGTGCCCATTGCTGGGTCTGTCCCTGTCACAGGCAGTTTCTGGAAACTGTCAGGCCAGCCCTGTTTCCACTGAGTGAGGAGCTTTTAGAAAGGCAGCCAAGATCCTTACCTTGCAGAGCTCACCATCTTAATCCTGAATACCCACCCTGATCTGTCCTCTGTTCACCAGCCCAGTTCTTCCAGTTCAGGGGTCCATGCAGTTCTCTGAAAATGGCCACATACCACATTTTTAGACCTGATGCACAGCATCCTTTTTATTTCCCCACTTCAAGTTTCTTCCTTTCCCCTGTATTCATTTCAACACACACACACATACATACAATCCTTTTCAGCATATATAATATGTTAGGTGCTAGACACATGGCCAAGTTCAGGAGATATCATGATAAACAATTTAGAAATAATGTATGCATTCTCAGAGCTCATGACTACATAAGCCCAGAGCATAGATAGCAAAGGCATTTTCCACATTCACTCTCAAGCCTTCAGCCTTCCTGGATAACCTTCGCATACAAACCAACCCAGGAAGCTTTATTTTTGCAATGAATTGAATAAATAGTCTTTCTGCAAAATGTGGGGAACCAGGATCCAGACAGACAGATGTCTTGGGCAAAGGCAGCAATCTGCTCAATCACATCACATCAGATGTGGGGGGTACAGGTGAAGGACTCTGAACATAAGGAGTGATTTCACTTTCTCTATGCCAAATACAGCTGCTTATATTCAGCGGCTGGGTGTTGTTTTTCTTTTCCCATTTTGGAAAGCTCTCTCTCTTCAATGAAAATTCAATGGTGAATCATCAAGACCCCACAAGGAGAGAATTGTGCTCCATGGAGGACACCTGGGGAGAGGGCCACCATGGCAGTTCCCCACAGAATGGGTCTGCTGGGCACACAGCCATCCCCCCCAGGCCGGCTCTGACCCAGGTTACAGTAATGCTAACGATTTGCTTTAATCCAACCAAAATAAGAGTAGGCAATCTTAAAGCTTTTAAAGAAAAAAAGTCTAGCTCTACCTTTGACCCAGGCTATTTTTCTTCAAATATTTAAAGTTCAAAGGCACCATGTGCTTATACTTTTATTTCAAACTAGAAAAATGACTCTTATTGTATTTGATCATCCTCTTAATTTGCAGACTTGCTTAATAATAAAGCATGTACTGCACCTTAGCCTAATATATCATGTATATAATAATATCAGAACCTTTTTTTTCACTTATTAACTAGGAAATACATAAAATACTGACCTTGTGGGTAAATGTCTTTAGCATCCATTTTTAATCATTATTATTTTATGAAAGAGTGGCAAGAGTGAGGTTTTAACATGGCTCCTGGGAGAATTATACCAGTCTTTATGGAACACATTGCTCACAGCTGTGGTGAAATAGCCATCACTAAGAATCACAGCACTTTTTATTCCATGTCAATGACATCATTGGTACAATTTAACTATAATTCACATGTGGGAAGCAGTTGTCTACCAATGTGAAATTATCCTCAAACTGAATTATAAGTGGGAGGGTGGGAGAGGACTGTAACATAAAGCAATTTCATTATTTCGCTTGCATTAAACATTAACATTATTTCCCAAACATTGTGGATAATATTATCAGAAGCCATACTTCCCCTCCTATAATAGCAGATGATATTTTTCAGATACTTCTTAAGGTATTAATAGGAAGACACCTTTCCATAAGACCACTGTACTGCTTGGGAGTCTTCAGCTTTTCAATAACACACATTCTAAAAGTATCTGTTCCATAAAGATAGACTTTCTGTTTAGAAATGTGACAATGAGGCAATTAGTGCCTAAATCTAAACTGGCGTCCTCAGAATCTGATAAGAAATCTGAAACATGTAATGGGAAGAATTGCAATAACAGGTGGATTATTATACAGAGTATTTAGATTCTCATTGGCATAAAGAGAGAAACAAGTGACAAAGGCCCATTATTAAGTCTCTGTTGTCTTATCTCTGATATTGCCTTGCTTCATGATAATTTGAATGTCACCATATATCCTTTCATTGGGCAAAATTAATTTTTAGATTATTTTATAGGATGAAATGAGCCCCAAATTGCTTTTTACTTAATAAGAACTAACTTCTCCTTAACTCTCTTTCATCTAAACAGGAGGAAACAGATCTGTTCTGATAGAAAAATATGATCAAGGAGGCAGAGGAGAGGACTAGATAAGGGCACTCATCTGCAAGGAGCACATTCTGCTTAAGGGGAATATTTGCAACTGGAAACACAAAGCTTCTAATAGTCATTCAGTAAGACACTCAGGTCCATATACAAACCTCTAATTATCTGATCTCTCTGGAGATACATTTAATGAAATTTCACTGATTACCATGTCATGCCAGACTTTGTTCCAGGCATGGAGTTTTAGTGGTAAACAGGACCAAGTTCCCATTCTGCCAAGAGGCTTACCTTCTTTTTTTCTTTTTCTTTTTTCTAAATTGTGTTTATTTATTCATGAGAGAGAGGCAGAGACATAGGCAGAGAGAGATGCAGGCCCCACTCAGGGAGCCCGATGTGGGACTCGATCCCAGCACTCCAGGATCAAGCCCTGGGCCAAAGGCAGGAGCTCAACTGCTAAGCCCCATCCCCGGGCTTACCTTCTGGTGGAAAACATAAGAGGAAAGAAAGAAGGAAAGAAGGAAAGAAGGAAAGAAGGAAAGAAGGAAAGAAGGAAAGAAGGAAAGAAAAGAAAGAAAGAAAGAAAGAAAGAAAGAAAGAAAGAAAGAAAGAAAGAAAGAAAAGAAAGAAAGAAGAAAGAGCAGAGAGAGAGAAAGAAAGAAAGAAAGAAAGAAAGAAAGAAAGAAAGAAAGAAGAAAGAAAAAGAGAGGAAGGGAGAAAGACAAAGAAAAAAGTAGAGAAGAGATGAGAATGTAATTTCAGGTAGTGATAATACAAAGAAGTAAAATAACAAGGGCAAGAACTAGAGCTTATCAAGGGGCAGGGAGGGAGGGGAGGGAGGTGATTCTGAAGCTGTGGAAGGGAAGTCTCTCTGGGAGGTGAAATTTGAGCAGAGACCTTAATGAGGCGAGAATGAGCTAGGGGGTGATCAAGGAAGCACAGTCCAGGCCCTGCTGAATGAACAGTTGAAACTATCCTCAGGTAAGAATAACTTTGGTATGTTCCAGAAACAAGAAGGAGACCAAGTGTGGTGTTGCCAGAGGGAGAGCGATAAAACTCCAAGCAGGGGAGTGGGAGGTAAGGTTGGGGAAGGAAGGGGCTTTGCAAACCACACCACGGTGAAAACTTTGATTTAGTTTCAAGTGTGAGAGAATCTGCAGATAGATATTGAGCAGAAGAGTAAAGGAGTCTGGTTTATGTTCAAAAAGATTTGGGCTGCTTTGTGGAGAACTGATAATAGGAATTCAAGAGCGGCATCAGAGATTGGGTAAGAGGTTTGTCTCTTACGAAGAGAGAAAGACAAAGAGAGCTGGAATAGGGTCGTGGGAATGGAGGGGTGGCAACTGCTGAGAATCAGCATATATTTCAAAAATAGAACTGACAGGACTTGCTGACGTGGGAGGCGAGTTGCAAATTGTGCGAGAAAGAGAAGAGTGGAGGAGAACCCCTAGTGACCAGGTGAGAGGTGATGCCACCAGCTGAGATGGGTCCTGGAGACAGTTCCTGTCCTCAGGAGACTCAAGGAGCTCACACCACAGAGAAGAAACCAACACACACGCACCTGACAAGTGTTGTAACAGAAATATGCTCAGGAATTTCCCCATCTCTGGATTTTCCATAACTTTTATTTAAGTGCTTCTTCTTTTGCCTTTAGCATAAATAGGTCACTGAATAGTGTGACTTGTTGAGATATGTGGCATTTCAGTGCTGGCTGATTATACAACTTGATTTGTACAGCAGCATATTATTTATAGTTACATATCACATATCTATTGCTTGGCACCACGGAAATAGCCTTCTTGTCCACGTAAATATATGGGAAAGTATGCCTCTTTTTTTGCCAAATTTCCATACTGGTCCTAGGCAACCATGATAACTCAAGAGAGAATCATAGTATCCTTTTCTGTATACTCCAGAAGATTCATCTATATTTGGCAGAGCAGGGTAGGAAGAGAGAGGAGCTTTATGCACTCATGGCAAGGATTTCATCACCCGTGGAAAGAAACTATATGAAAGGCTACATGGTAGTAGGAGAATTAATCCCTCACAATTCCAGAGTAGCAACTTACAAATTCCCAAACTTTGGAGGGTGTGTTAAAATGCAGATCCTGGGAACCCATCTATAGAATTTCTGATTCAATATGTTGAGAAAGGGGCTAAATAGTCTTTTTGTTTGTTAAGCCTCCCCTGGGTCTGATGCTAAAGTTATACTGATCACCCTTGGAGAAACACTATCATCTATAAATACTCTTGTTTTATCCTGTGCCTTCTAAACAGTACACAGAGGAATCATATTCAATACAAAGTTTTAGAACTAAGGATGACAAAAGATGAGAGATGTCTTAAAGATTCTCTGACCTAAACCTTTTCTTTTTTTAAAATATCAGTCTTAAGAAACAGCTCTTAATTTCAGATCTAGTCACACATAAAACACATCTTAAAGAAGTAACTATAGTTAGCAAATATGGATTGCCTTAGGATATTTTAGTTATTTTTAATGGAGGCAAGCATGCTACATTTGAGTGATTTTATAAAAGCTGATTTATTTTTTTTTTTTTTTGCCTAGGGCAAAAATTTTAGAAACAGCTTTTGTGACTGCAATCAGTATGTTCAAATTATGCATAATTTTGTTTCCAACATTCTCGTCTTGGATCACAAGAAGTCAAGTATAATTACTAACAAGATGGAGAATTCCACTCTCACCTTGAGACATTTAGCATGTACTCTCATTAAAACTGTAGGAAAAGATCCAAAGTTACAAGGAAAAAATATAGTACATTTTATTGTTCCCTTTACAAGCATATCAATTTCAATGAATAATCACAAACTTCAGGAAAATGCTCATCAACTTCTAATGCTACAAAATCCTTTTGAGACAGACCCATCAGTATTTATTATAATTAATTATTCATGTTTTCATTAACTTCCTATGGTATATACTCTCATTAGGTGAAATAAAGATTGTGTCCAAATTCCTGTTCTTAAGATGGGACTTGGCTTTTAAAAATTTTACCACTGCATCAAATAATTTAATGTTCTAGGAAAAACTGTTCAAATAAACTTTATTTTTAATAACATATTTAAGAAATGCCTGAAAAAAATCAATATACTTTTATGTGAATTATTTTTGTGTAAAGACTCATAAAATCATAGATGAGAGCTCTTAATATTAGATAATAATAAGAATTCAAAAATGAACTCACAACTTTTAATACAGGGGACTTTGTGTCAATATTAGAAAATATAGATTTTTATCAGAACTCCAGTAAGTTCATTTTCACGATGTCTATTACATTACTCAGAATAGAAACCATTTGTCATGGTGATGGCTTAATAAGTGGAAATGAAGACCATGAAAGTCCCTCTCTCATAACTTGAGTTGGGTCTTTGAATGTGAGAAAGACTCTAGCTCAAGCATCACTGAGAGGACTTGCACACAGTCCCCCACAGACTTGCACACATTGCCCACACAATGCTGCTGGGGCAATGGACTTGAAGGGCACCCTTAAAAAAAACAAGCTGTTTGGGAAACCAGAATTCAAAACTAGCCAATTTGGGACACTTTAAGAAAAGTTCTCCTTACACCGTACAAGAGTTAGAAAGGCATAAAAATTAGTGGTATCTAATAAACCAAAAGCTAAAAGAAAATTCTGCTACCACATGTAAAGCATCTCAACAGCTGAAATATAATCTCTAGTGTTAATATTTCATTTCTCTGGGCTCCTCAGAAAAATGCATTGCATTCATGGTTCCTGTAATTAGGTGCAGCCCCAGACAAAATTATAAAGAAAGCCAAGCCTGTCTCTCCCTTTCTGTATTTTTACCCTCTTCTGATTAGCAATCACCTAGGTTCTCCTGCAAGCCATTTGTACTTTTATAGAATACTGACTCTAAAATGCCAATGACACCTTATGTGACACTCCTGGAGGTGAGGTATACAGACACTGCAGAAGAGAACTTTAGGAAGACAGTCATGCCTGAGGCACATAGTTCATCTCTAATGGTTTGATTTCAAGGAGCACTTGGATCCCAGGCAGGGATATTAACCTTTATGAATCAGAATGTAAGGTGACTGATTTATACATCTGCATAAAGATGAATATTTTTTCCTAAACTTGGATCAATGAAGAAAGGAGGGGAGGAGGAGGAAAGGAAAGGAGGGGCAGTGACTGCAGTCAGCCACCTTCAAGAATTATCAGGCAAATTCCATGCATGCTGCCCCTGTTGATCCCAATCTACCACCTAGAAACCCCTCTCTGGAGCATTTGGGAAGGCTTTGGAAACTTGCTTCTTCTGACTCTAGTGGAAAGCAGTGTAGCATAGTGGTTAAGAGAGAGTACCGGGGAGTATGTTTGACTGCCTTACAAGCCCAACTCCAACAGGGGCAAATCCCATACCTCAGTTTCCTTGTCTGCAACATGGGGAAGATATCATCCAGGGTGATGGTAAGTAATAAATGAGTTAACACACAACAAATGTTTAGGGAATCTGAAGGATAGTGAAAGCTCAACAAAGGTTGAATATCCTCACTGTGGGGCCCCAGGAGTCTCTGCCTTCCACTTTGCCATACTCACCCATGCAAGGCAAATAACCAGAGAGGAGATGTGCTTGATCCTGAGAAAGTTAGAAAGAATTGCAATTATTTAATTTGCAGAAAAAAAAAAAAAAAGAAAGAAAGCTAAGGAATATTTCTGGGAACAGCTTCTATTCTGCCCAGAAGCAGCAGAAAACCTCAAATGACAGCAAGAGAACAGGAGAAATTTATTTATGTGGGCTGTAAAGACAAATGCTCCGACTGAAGAAAGGTGTTGGAGTCTGCAGGAATTGCCTTGGGAGTGGAGGAGGCTGCCTACCGCAGACACGGTGCGCCCGGGGCAAGAGGATACGCAAGGTGCCCTTGAAAGCTTCCTCAAGCACTAGGTCAGTATTTCCGAGGAAACCTTTGTGTATGGATGTATACACATGCTAGAAATGTGGAAAGCTGTGGGCTAAAACCTAAAGATTTTAGCAAGAAAGTATTGGTTCTGTCTTTACTGTGATGGGGGCACAGTGTCATGTTGAAACTCACCCCCTATAACCAAAATGCTTCTTCACACTCTATTTGAGAGTACCTGTGATGCGTAATGACATAGTGAACACTGTGGCTTGATAGAGATATACTTAGAGAAGCAGAGTTTTTAATGCAGGGGACTTGATTTTGAGAATATTCAGGACCAAATCACCTTAATAACTTGATAGACTTGGGTAAACATGAAAAGTGTAAGAGGAGGGCAGCCCGGGGGGCTCAGCGGTTTAGCACCGCCTTCCTCCCAGGGCCTGATCCTGAAGACCCAGGATCGAGTCCTACATCAGGCTCCCTGTGTGGAGCCTGCTTCTCCCTCTGCCTATGTCTCTGCCTCTCTCTCTGTGTGTCTCTCATGAATAAATAAATAAAAATCTTTAAAAAAAAAGCATAAGAGGATGAATCCATAAATAAAAGCAACAAATAACTCATTTATGAGTGCTCTCACAGTTTGGAAATGCAAATTAATTCTTAGAATACTGTATAGGCCAACTGTTGATCCAAGAAGTGGAAGAAAAATATTCTGTTGAAAACCTCCCGGGAGGCATATATGAGTCCTTTTAGTAAATATGCCTAATGATTCTTTTTGACCTCTTGGTATAAATCGTAACAAATTGAGTTCTGCAGTAACTTTTTGAGATGGCATAATAAAAGGCCCATTAAAAAATCTCAGGGTATGTGTAGTATGTTGTCATAACACAAAGATTAAGGATCTTATATTAAGGCTATAAAATGTTTTCTGTTTGTTTTCCATTTTAAAATTAAATATTATTTTCCTCAGGACAAATCGTTGAGGGTTTCCTTAATTCCAACATTCCATTGGTCAAACACCCAGCAGAGGAATGTTTCTCCAGTGAACTCCCTTTATCTCCCCGAAACATGAAAAGAAAACAGCAACTTGGGAGTTAAGTAACAGGAACTAGAACCAACACAGGACTTTGTAGTCACGCAATACTACTGGTCAGCAATATGTCAGTCTCCACCTGTTTTACAGGCCAACACCATGAGGTCATGTATGACCTCCCTGTCAGACGTGTGATTACCCCGCATCCTCCATAACAAACTCTCAATCACTTGGATTTCTGCATTTCTGACAGGGTGGGCTATTTTTTTTTTACGTGTTGAGATTCCCAGGAGAGTCTCACTTGGTCTTACTGCTGGCTACAGGAAAAGAAGGGAACAGACACTGAAAGTAAAGAATGTGCCCTGAAGTCCTTAAAGTAACCAAGAAACTGGAGACCGCTGGAAGGTTCTGTTGCTGGGGAAGGACACACACCACTGAGAAGAACCTGGGGAAGGCCACAGCCCTGAGTCTTCACCCATCCCGCACCCCCACTTCAGGGCTCCACCCCCCCACTGGCTCCTGGCTACACCTAGGTGATTTCCAGTGTATCCAGTTTTGTCCACCATATGAATTCTCCTCAGAGCACACATTATTGCCAGCGAGGGACTGGAGAAATGGGTAAAATAAAAGACAGCATATGTGTAATTTGTGGCTAAACGAATAGAATGTTCAGATAACATTGTTTGTTTTCAATTATAGTAATATCGCACAGTTGGCCAACTTGAGAGAAACAGATGGGTGGTTATCTTCATTTTTCTAACTGTTTTCTAAAGAGTTAAGACATGTTCGTAGCAGGGCTTTTATAAAGTAAGATTCTATTCTCCTGTTCTCTAAGTAATGCATTGCACTTTTTGTGAGAAAGAGAGGGTTATCTATTTCTTCTAAAATGCCTTAATGAATGGGAAAAGATATGGTTAGGTTACAGAGTACAGCAACATTTGCTTTTGGCATCATTATCTGGGGATTTTTGTGCTTTTCTTCCTCCTTTGCCTTATCTCTTTTCCCTTTTCACAGTTCACACTTACACAAACTGTGTCATTCATTGTAATGATAAAGCAAGTACTGAGTGTTTAGCTTTCATTCTTGCCCTGGGATGTTAAAACTGACAGCTTAGCACCTCTATTACTTTTTATCGGTGAGTCATTGCCCTTGCCAACACTCAAGATAAGAAAGTCTCACACTTGCCAGAGAGAGAGAGAAAAAAAAAAAAAACAGGAAAACTGAAAAGAGAACTGGGGCTGGGTTATACTAACCACAAAATGGGTGATAGGAAACTGTTATAAAATTGGATGGGAATTGCCATTCACCAGGACAAAGCTATTAATGAGAAACTGTCTGGTGTGATTTAGGTCATTTCCAATAGAGTCAATTTTCAACTCCCCAGTTTAACCAGTGTAAACCTCTGAAGCAGTACAGAAAGCCACCACTTGATCTCATTTTACTGCGAACGTTAGAAGACCTCCGTTCAAAATGAATCTGGCTACTTCACACTAAATCCTTATTTATAAGAGATTAGCCACAAGAACGGAGAAGCAACGTTTGATACTACTGTAGTAGTATGTGTGGCTGTGTGTGTGCGTGTATGTGTGTGTGTGTGTACACACATATAAACTACCTCATGAGAAAATCAGAGAATTCAAGGACACATTAAAACTGTTGATAGATCACTGTTATTCATTGATAAATTTAAGGAGATTAAACAGAATTTTATGTTCCTTTTCCACCTCTATTACAGACCCTCTTTCTTGGCACTCTGCCCCCATCCCTATTGTCTACATACTTAGAAAAGAAGCTGCACAGGGATGTAAGGAACCTGCTCATTCAGTAGACACCCCATGGAAGTTCCATCTTGTGGTTCATAAAGGGTTTGAGAAGTCCGTGAAAATATTTATAGTGATTTAAAGTTCCCAGGAAGAACTAGTTCCTCTCTCTATTGACTGAATGGTTGAGGTCATATTGAGATGAAGAATAGCCATATTTAATGTGTACTAAAACCATTTCATGTCATCATAGTTTGCTCTCTCAATGACCGTGTGAAGTTCTGAGCAAGCATAAGCCACATCCATAAAACATCCTCTGCTGATTGATTCCCAATTACAATTACTTTGAAGTGAAATAAGAACTTAAGGATGCTTGCAAAGCAATCTGTGTGAAGAAATCTCCTAATCTACAATTTCTCCCCAGTTATTCAATTGTCTTGCCCACAGCTAATCTGATAGCAGTGTTTTAGTGATTATCTTTGAAGAATCTTTCCCAAGCTAAAAATTCATCATTAGCTATCATTAAGCTATCAAATTCATTATTCATTATAAAGAATAAAGCTACTTTCTGGTTGTACTCAGATTTATTTAGTTAACATAATATTTAATTCACTTGTGTAATTATAGAGGTAAACAAACCTGTAACTACTATGCATCAATATCCTAATAGAAGGAGCAAACATGCAAAGGATGTACTAGGGAGGGGCCGGTAGCCTCTAGATTTCAGCTACTCGTAGGTATTAGTCAATAAATCTTACAGGGGGAATAAAGAGTGACAGCTAATTCAGTGAACTGACAGTGGAAATCTGACTTTAAAGATCTTTATTGTATCCCCAACTTAGAGATGGAGAAACTGAGGTACTAAAAATTTCAGTAACCTAATTAGCATCCCAAATCTGGTAAAAATCCTTAAAGGATACACAGGAAACATGACTATGTGGAAATTCTAAGCATTATGTAGAAAGTAGCAGAGTAAAAATGACCAATTACATTCCAGCGAATATCGGATGTGCTGGAAGTATGGAGGGATGGTTAAAATAGGACTCGAGGAAGCCTTCTCCAAAAGAGGAATGCCTAAGTTGAAGGGCAAACCAGCCAGACAGAAGAGAGACAGAGGCCCCAGGGTGTGAAGGTTCCTGGGTCAAAGGCAATGAGGGCAGCCTGAGAAGAGAACTGCCAGTAGTTTCTAGAATAAATGGAACATGATTAAATAAAATGAGTTAAAGAGGTGAGCAGAGGCCAAATACGAAGACTATGATATGCCAGAGAAATTAAACTTTACTCTGAGAACAGTGGGGATTAAGCATTTGAGTCGCAGGCTCAGATTTGAGCTTTTGGCTTATCACACGAGTGCACTGTGGAGAAAAGGACTGCAAGGCCTGACGGGAAGGAGGCTGTAGCAGTAATCCGAGCAAGAGCTGATGGTGGTCTGAGTTGGCGTTGCATCTATGGAGACGCAGAGGAGACACACATTTAGTTACTAGCTTCTTTAGGACTTGCTAATTGACTGAACGTAGAGGTGGTGGTGACAATGGGGCAATATTAAGGGCGAATGAGGTTTCTGGGGTAGATGTCATGTGGATAGAGGGAGGTATCATTCCTGGAGATGGTGAACTCACAATAAAAAGGATTAAGGCTCGGGGGTGATGACATCTAATTCTACACATGTTACATTTGAACATCCAGTTTGAGGTGACCTATTATGAGTGGTTGAGTAGGGAAGTCTAGAGCTTAGGAGAAAGATGTGGGCCAGAAATACGGATATGGTAAATATCAGCACATAGGTGTAAATACAATTCACGGAAAATGAAATAAGTGGAAAACGGGGAAAGAAAATGAGGGGATCCCTGGATGGCTCAGCGGTTAAGCATCTGCCTTTGGCCCAGGGCGTGATCCTGGAGTCCCGGGTTTGAGTCCCATGTCAGGCTCCCTGCATGGGGCCTGCTTCTCCCTCTGCCTATGTCTCTGCCTCTGTGTGTGTGTGTCTCTCATGAATAAATAAATAAAATCTTAAAAAAAAAAAAAGGAAAGAAAGAAAGAAAATGAGCCACACTTTCCCCAAATGGTAGCCCATTTCTGACTATTTCTGTCAAATGGGTGATATGTCAATTAGCTAGTCACCATGCTTATCCATACAGGCATGTGTGTAATGGCATACTTTCTTTTAAAAACTCCTAGGTGCACTAAGCCTGACTTTCCTTACATGCAATAGATGGAGAAGACTAACGGGAAAACCCATAGCACAACTGTGGTGTTTCTGGACCCCTCCAAACAGGAAGAATATCATTCAAAACCAAGGTGCCATTATTATGAATATTTCCTAATGTACATCATCAAAAAAGTGGTGGAGTTGACACTAACAGTGGCTGGAAGGAAGAGGATGGGATATCATATCTAAAGTGTCCTTCACCTTCGAAGTGAGTCTTTCTCTCCCACAAGGATGGGAGTGCTTCTACAGGTGATTTGCGATAGTAGAAATCAAAAAGCACTGGGATTGGAGTTAGAGTCTCCACTCTACAAACTATCTCCACTCCTCAATAATGAACAGGAGTGCTTTGGCAGACAGCATAAGAAACAGTGACTGCAGAAGCCAAAGTTTAAAGCAAGCTTTCTTTTTTTTACCATAAACAGGTTAGTTCCTCTGGGTCTATGTGCTCACCTGGAGGAGCAGGGTGTTCACTGATGAACTCTGGGGTTTCCAATCTGCTGTGGCCCCGATCACCTGCAAGAGTTAAGTCAGAATACAGAGTTCACTGGGAAGTCCCATATCCCCAACTCCACCCCCATCTGCCCCCGGGCCACCCCTTCTCCCTCCACCCCCAAGCAGGTAAGCAGGTAGCATTTCTAGCCTGGTAGCATTTCTCAATCAGAATTTATCATTACTCAAAGCCCAGGGAGACCATGGTCCCTACATGAATCTTTTCCTTCAAGGCCCTGCTTTTCATTTTGCCTTGAAATAACTCTAACTGGGCAGCCCCAGTAGCTCAGTGGTTTAGCACCGCCTTCCGCCCAGGGCATGATCCTGGGGTCCCAAGATCGAGTCCCACGGCGGGCTCCCTGCCTGGGGCCTGCTTCTCCCTCTGCCTGTGTCTCTGCCTCTCTCTCTGTCTCTCTGTCTCTCTCTCTCTCTGTGCCTCTCACGAATAAATAAATAAAATCTTAAAAAAAGACAGAACTCTAACTACTCTTCTTAGAGTACGGCATACACTTTATGATGGCCATCACGGTTTATTAGGTCATTGCACATACCCCCCTCCCCAGCTCTATCCAGCGCACTACAGCTGGCTGTTCGCAGCGCAATACACCATTTCCGTTTACCTTTAATTGTTTTTATTTCTTGAGCTGATATATATGGCCAAAAAAAAAAAAAAAGACCAGTAAGCATGTTAGAACTTTCACTGAAACCACTGTTTCATCTGTGGAGGGTAGGATCACGTCTGATTTTCTTTTTCTTTTTAATTTGGAATTCAAAGGCTCCCCGATAGCAGCGCTCACTGGACTTGCCTCCCGCGCGCCCCGCGCCTCCCACCCCGAAGGCCGCCCCAGGACGGGCCCGGCTGCGCGCACACCCGCCTCCTCGCTTAGCTGCGTCTGCTGTCGGCTTCCCAGGACGCGGCGGCGGCGGCGACGGCGGCCCGGGGGGCGGGGACGGGACCCTCGGGGCGGCCGCGCTCGGCTCCGCTCCCCCCTGCGCGGCCGCCGGGGCTCCGAGCCCGGCCTCCCCGGGGGCGGGGCGACCCCGGCCCCGCCCCGGCCCCGCCCCGGCCCCGCCCCCCGGCCCGCCCCGGCCCCGCCCCGCCCCCCGGCCCGCCGCGCCGGGGCTTCGCGCAGCGCCGAGGGGAGGAGGCGGAAAAGTTTGTTCGCGGGCGAGCGGGGCTTGTGCGCGTCGACGCTGCCCGCGGCCCTGCGCGCTCTCCGGCTCCGGCTCCGGCTGCGGCTCCGGCTGCGGCTGCGGCTCCCGCTCCCGCTCCCGCGCCGGGGCGTGCACCGAGGGCTCCCTGCGGGCGGCGGAGGGCGCAGGCGGCGTGTGCCGGGGCGCGGGAGGCCGGGGGCGCGCGATGGGCGGCCCGGCGGTGGCGGTGGCGGCGGCGGCGGCGGCGCTGGCCCTGCTGCTGGGCGCGGTGCTGGGGCGCCCCGACCCGCCCCCCGGGGCCGCCGCCGCCGCCGCCGCCGCGCGCCGCTGTGCCGCTCCGTGCCGCTGCCTCGGGGACCTGCTGGACTGCAGCCGCCGGCGGCTGGCGCGCCTGCCCGAGGCGCTGCCGCCCCGGGTCGCCCGCCTGTAAGTACCCCGCGGCCGAGGGGCGCCCCCCGGGGGCCGGAGCGGCGCTCGCTGCGCCCCCGGCCGCGCAGCCGCGTAGCCCCGTAGCCCCGTAGCCCCGTGCGCCCGCCGCACCTGCGCGCAGGTGGGCGGGGGAGCCCCGAGCGCCGGCCGCCCGCCGCCAGGTGCGGGGCCCGCCAGGTGCGGGGCGGCCGCTGACCCGCGGAGCCCCTGCCACGCGGAACGCCGCGCCAGCGGGCCTGGGTCACGGGCCTCGCCGTCGTAGCCTCCCGTTGCTCGCTCGCCCCTGCGCCTGCTTTCGCCGCAGGAAATCCCGTAAATGCGCGTCCACCTCGCAGCACGTCCTGGTTCCGGGGACGGGGAGGCGAGGCTGGGCCGCAGGGAGCGGGGGACGCGGCCGCGGCTGCTGAGGTTTCTGGGCGCACGGAGCAGGACGGAGGGCTCGGGACAACGGCTCGGGACAAGGGCTCGGGACACAGGGCTCGGGACGGAGGGCTCGGGACGCAGGGCTCGGGACAAGGGCTCGGGACACAGGGCCTGGGACGGAGGGCTCGGGACGGAGGGCTCGGGACGGAGGGCTCGGGACGGAGGGCTCGGGACAAGGGCTCGGGACAAGGGCTCGGGACGCAGGGCTCGGCGGCCTCGGCAAGTTGTTGGACGGGAACGGCAGAGTCTGAAAACCCGGAGCCCCTGCCAACTGCACGGAGGAACGAGGAAGGGAGTGCAGTTGAGTTGGGGAGGCTGATTCTTTCCAAGTGTCATCCCCTGCTCCCCAGCCCTAGTTGTGTTAAAAGTGGCAGACTTGTGGAAAATGTAAACATCAAAACTAGTGTATTTAAAAAAAAAAAAAAGTTTTCTAAAACAAAGTGCAAATAAATAAATAAATAAATAAATAAATAAAAGGGTCCATCCTTAACCCTTAGATTTGGGCCTAGCAGGCTTGCAGTGGAAATTCGACATTCTTAAAGCAATTCTACTAGACTAGCCTAATAATAGGAGGAGGAGGAGGTGGTTTGGGTCCATAGTTGAAGAAATTGTGTTTTTTTTTTTTTTTAAATCATCGTACTCTTTATTTGTGAATTGTGGGATTGTTGGCCTATTTGTGTTAATAAACCTTAGTTTAGTCCAAAAGTAGAATCAGAGGGTTTTTTTTGCAACCTCACTGAGGGATGTCTTATTTAATAGTTTTTGTTTTTGTTTTATAATTGAAGAGGGAGATAAGGGCTTTAACCTGAAGCAGGAAGACTTTCAATTAGTTGTGGCTAATTCTGTTCAATTGCTTCTTAGGGAGGTCATGCTGCCTTATTCATGAAATGTGAATGGCTCTATTGACAACATATGGAACTGAACATGTGAATGACTGGAGGTGAACATGTATGAATAATAGAGAGATGAGAAAAAGTAAATGAATAGCTCTTCCTGGGGTGTGTTAGAAAGGCTTGACTCATTCCCCAAATTTAGCTTATAGTCGTAGTTTTTCATTGTCAGGTAGCCCATCGGGTCACGCCAGTGTGAGATATATGTTGTTGGTGTGAATTTGGATGTCTTAAAAAAAAAAAAAAAAACCTATTGGTCGTGATTAGAAGTTGAATTAAACCAGAAGGGTTTTGAATACCTATTGAAATGTTGTCTTAAAAGTAGCTGACCTAATTAGGATTTTGTTTTGCAGATAATTTGGTGGCACACTAAAAACAAATTACAGTTTATTTGGTTAGCACAATCTTTAATTACATTTCCGCCAGCAGTAAATTGTCTCAATACAAGTCCACATTCCTTAAATATATGTGAAAATAAGTTCCACTTGTATAAATAAGCACTAAGTCTGTTGTCAGAAGCCCCACTGTGATCACTCAGTGGACAGCTCTGTCATTCTTGTACTTGTGTGACTTTTAACCAACTTTGTAGTTGTCACCAGACCATGTGGTCTAAATTCTTTATTGTAAATGTTTCTTTTGTTTATGCCTAAAGCTCTAGAGGTCTCCTCTCTCCACCTTTGGAAGCAGAAAAACACATGGAATTGGGCTTTAACCTCTCTGTTACTTGGTGTTTGGAACAAGAGGCTGTTTCTCGAATTTTACGTAATTGTAAGAGTGTTGAAGTAGACAGTTTCAGAGTTCAGAAAGAAGTAGAAAATTACACATTGTTCTTTCCAGTATCTTAACTTTTTCTTGGGTAATTAAGATAGTGAACATTTGCCCTAGGACTAATTTATGAGAGCACCATTCAGGAGAACTTTATCTTTGGTGTCACTTTGTTGAATTTGCAAGTTAAGAAAAATCAATTAATATACGTCCTGTATGTATTTCTTCCCGCGCTTTCGTTGTAGTTTATGGCCTTAATCTCACATGTGAAAAATTGTAAAGTTTAAGCCGTAAAATAATAATAATATCGTTCTTTCAAAAAGTGACTTGTAATACTTTAATGAAAGTGGCTTTTAAAACAGTAACTAGTTGAAGCTCTGCTTAAGGCTGCCTTTAAAGGCAGACTTGCGTTTACATCTAGAATTTGTGCTTACAGAGTTCTGAACCCAGAGAGGAGTTGCTTGCTGGAATAGGTTACTTAGCCAAAAGAGGGAAAAGTTGCTCAATTGCCAGTGAGAGCTTAATGTATTAAAATCTCACTGGAATTTCAGAATTATTTATCTTATCACGTAGAAATGTTTGCATGAGCTGGGCTGAGGCGAAAGTCCGAAAGGTACTTTCTGCTGGTGTGGCTTCCTTAGTGTTCGCCTGTTATAAATTGTCTGGCCGGTACCAGAATTGGGGCTGGGGTGGGGGGTCATGGTCCTTATGGTTTTCACAGCTGTTTTTCTATATTTTCCAGACTAAAACTTGAACATAGCAAGCTGATTTATGAGTCACTTTGGATCAGTGTCTTAAAACAGCTACAGCCTGGCTTTTTGTTTTTCAGCTTTCCAGATTTCTGCTGAATTAGCAGCTCTGCAGGCCCCAGTGGGATTGATTAAGAAGCTGTGCTGGATTTGCATTTTAAAATTTGACTTGGAAGTTAGATTTCCAAATGCTAAAAGGAACAAAATGATGGCTGGAACCAAATGTTGTAAATTAATTTTTTTTCGTATATATTTATTCACTTGCTAATGTGCAGGAGGAAAGACTTTTTTTCCTGCCATGTACAGTTTGATTTGCAAGCATTTGGCCAGCTGAGTTCTAGGTAAATAGTTAACACCTCCCTGCCTTACCACTTTTCCCGTTTATTAACCTCACCACACAGAGTTTTTTTGAAAAGGTTTCCTGGGGAAGATGTTCGTTAATGGACCTCTGAAAGTGAAGAATCTGCTTCTCTAACTGAATGTTCTAGTGGGTTTAAGAAAATATCGACATTGTACAACTTGTATTTGTTTTTAATGTGGTCTAGCCATACAAACAATATAGGGAAGATTTAGGAAAATGTGACATCCTTTAACTGGAAAGTAATCATTTCTGAAACATAAACTGTATTAAATCTAAATTTAGACACATTAAAAGTTTCATGGCTCTAAGTATTTAGCAGTAAAAGTCACTTAAGAGGTGATTTTTTTTTCTCCTACATATAATGTGGTTTTAATAGTACACAAAACTCAGGAATGGAAGTGTGTTGCAATAACTAAAATATTTAGGGTTGCCAGCTCCTGCTTCTGGATCAGAAACAACTGGTCCCCAGCATGTGCACACTTCTCAGAAGGCAGTTTCTCATTTTAAAGGTCTTTTGTTGGAGATCTCGTCCCATTACTGGCTGGAAAAAAAGTTAAAACCCTCTCTTTTCTCATAGGATTGCCCTATGAAATAATCATTAAAATGAAGTGAAGTGTGGTTTTCGGTTTTTTTTTTTTTTTTCTAATTAAAAAGAAAACCACCTGTATATAAATGTAAATGCCAGATTGGCTCCCCTTTTCCTTTTAAAAACTGAAACAATAGGGGATGCAGTTTTATGCTGGTTCAATGTTCTTTAGTTAAGTGGATCCAAATGAGACTTTCTGTTGATTCAGGCTACCTCCCAGGTGAAGGACTCTTTTCGCTGGTTGTTTTTGAAACCCTGTGGGAAATCTGTGACTGTCTGTGGTGCTAAAAGCACACAGGTTTTGTTTGAATCCTAACATGAGTTGTTGGGCTCACGGGTTCCTTGATGAACTCCAGACGGACCTGAGCTGGGCTGTGAGGGAAAGTGTCTGGCTCCAGCGTGGTGAGCATGCACAGCAGTGGTTGTAATTGCAGGATTTTTATAGTTTAAAGACTGTGCCAGATTTTTTTCATGTTATAACTCTACCAGAACAAATCTACTCATGTCTGTTACTGTCTGGTAGGTCTTTAGGCAAACATGTTTCAAATAAAACCTTTGCAGATTTATTTTATTTTATTTTTAGGTGCACTAGAGAAATCCAGGTTTAATTCTCAAAACAAAAATGCAGAGACTTGATTTCCAGTTGTTGACTTCGTAGCCGTGTGCAAAGTCACACTCGTTCTCTGGGTGTGATTTTTCTGCCTCTCATTTCTGGTTCATGCTTTGTGCCAATCCAGCTTGGTTAACTGAAACACTGGTTAGCTGAAACACTGGTTAGCTGAAAGTCTTCATTTTTGAGGGCTGAAAGAACTCATTTGGTAAGGGTTGGTAAACCCCTCTCTGGGGGAGAGCTTTTCAGCCGTGCTGTTTGTAAGTCTGGTTTTCAGTAGCTGTTCCAGCCATTTCACTTTCAGTCCACCCACCGCATGGTAGGCACACACTCAGTGTGTCAGCACGCAAAGGGACGTGAGCAAATATTTACCGGGCTCTCTTTAGTATTGTTGGGTCTTAAAAGCCAAGATGATGGCCTAGTCTAGAATGTTGCATGTGTAGGAGTTTTGTTTTGCTTTGTAAATAATAATCATCATCATCATCATCATGTCTATGGAAATTGTTACTAAGTTAGGCTGAGGTCTCTAAAGTCTCTAAGAAGCAGGTTTATGTAATGATTGAAAAGAAATCTGATCATGGGTTCCTATATAGCCTACTTTGTAGGTGGTTTATGTGGTTTAAATTATACATTATGTTATCAAATACTGAGATTTGGGGAATTCAGAAAAGCAGAATTCGGATGGTTTTTTCGACTCCCAACATATACACACAAGTGATACCTCAAATAATTTGGTGCCTAAACCCAGAGAAACAAATACGTATGAAAAGCCATTTCTGTTTTGTTCACTTGTAATACGAACACCGATGTTTAATTTTATGGTAATAATAAAAAGGTTTCTTTAGAGCTTTGAGTTTCAGCAGCCTGCCTAATTAGCCACTTTTCATAGGCCATGACTTCACCATATCAGGTTGGAAGTGAGGAGATGGTAGGGGATTGGGAGGGTGAAGCAAAACAACCAGTTCACAAAAGATCTGTTCACCCTGTGCCAAAAACCATCTCCTAAAAATCTGTGGGCTTAAAGCACTTGAATCTGCCAGTCTCCTAAGCTAATTTTGTCCTCAGAATTTGTATTTTTTACTTTGGCAGTTTGGTTGCCGTCTAGTTTGGGGGTAGGATAAACCAATTATTTCCTACATTGTCACTAGTGTTGATAGAGGTATCTCATAAATCCATTCTGTCTTGCACATCATTAAGCACTAGTAGTGACCTTTTGAAACTTTACTTTTGTTTCCTCGTAGGGACTTGAGTCACAACAGATTGTCTTTCATCAAGGCAAATTCCATGAGCCACCTTCAAAACCTTCGAGAAGTGTGAGTCTTACTTCTATTTGAGATTTGAATAAGAAGAAATATGCTACTTAACTGTGAAGAATGTTTGGATTACAATAAGTTATTTAAGACTTTTAGGTATCTTTAACTTTATAAAGTTTTCACACCTCTGAATTACAGGTGATCTAATCAGCCTTTTTTTTTTTTCTTTTTCTTTTGGCTCTTAAAGGAAACTGAACAACAATGAATTGGAGACCATTCCAAATCTAGGACCAGTCTCAGCAAATATTACGCTTCTCTCCTTGTAAGTGAATGTTAGGATTTTGCACATATGTTTGGGTAACAGGGACCGTGGGTAACAGTTCCATATGGGCTAGAATAAAGGTCTTAGAAGCAAAATATGAATATTTCCTCCTGTAGATAATGGAGAAGTGTTTTTTTAAATTGGTCGACTTGTTTTTCAGCCTCTTTCTTTCCTAGATCTTAAGTATCATTGTAACAACACACTCTCCATGTCGCTGTCATTGCTGAGCTGGTGTCCCAGATTCAGAGAAGCTGCCTTCATCTCCTAGAGACATGTGTTTGATTATGCCCTGCAGACTAGCACTAATTCTGGTGTTACTCAGTGGTTGGCCTGGGATCTGTGTGTTAGGTATTACATAGTTCCTAGAGGAGGGTGATTGGAGTTGTTAGAGGAAGTGGGAGTTGATAATAAGGCATTGGGAGTATTTTAAGTGTGGTACTTGTACACATCGAGGTTCAGAAACATCAGACCAAAATATCAACGTCATACAGTTAAATACGTGATTGAAGTTATAAATACCATTCCATGTTTTGCAAAGATGGGTTTTGAAATAAAATAGTGCTAAATTTTCTGTATTTTTAGGACAGATAACATGTTTATTTTCACACCTTGGAGATGTTTTGGAATAATTCTGACTTTCAGCACTTCAGGGTAGTGTTTGGAATGTGCAGTATTTGATTTCCTAAAATTTAAGTAGCTTACCACCTTGAATCTTGAACAATTTTAAAATGTATTTGAGGCACTGAGGTTAAAATGTTTTTCCTTCCCCAAACAAGTTAAGAAAAGCCCACCATTGTTGGTTGCTTCTGGGAAAGGTGTCGTGAGGGTTAAAATTATACAGTAAATTTCAGGAAAGCTGTTCAATTAATTAAAGTGATCACTACCCAATTGCTTACATCTGGTGATTTATAGAGGTTGGTTTTTACTGAGGGTCCAGGTCACCTAAGTCACGGGTGCAGCCGCTGTGTCTGCTTTCCTCTGTTTGAATAAGAACTAAGTGACATTTGATACTGATGTGGTTTTTCCAAAGATCAGAAACAGAAAGGAATGAAAGAAAAAGGAGTTGGTATTTGACAAATAAACACTGAATTTAAAAAACATTTTTATACTAGCGTTAATACCTGTTTTATTTTATTTATTTATTTTTTTGTCGTTCACAATTGCTTAAGAATTTAGAGTCTAAGTGGAGTACTGATTTTGTATCTTAAACAACTGAAGCTATTCTCATTTGATCCATGGGATCTTTCTAGATCCCAGGGAGCTCTGCCTCCCCCTGCTGTTCCTGCCCCGTGTGTTGGCAGATTTCTGTCCACATGTTCAAGAGAGTCTTAAGTAGAGGGTCATGGCGTGCTTCATGGCTGAGAGGGTCCACAGTGGAGTTTTGGAATCTGGGTAGGGTGGAGAAAACAGGCTTCCTCTGGGCTTAGCACAGAGTTGAAATACCAGGAACTCATAAGGAAATTAGAAACTTCTATTGGAAATAAAAGACCGACTGATTTTACACTTCCAGGATTTCATTTATAATTAAAAAACTTAAATGCAGTCTGTAAAGATAGAAACCTTCAAAATTTGAATGTTTCACCCTGTTTTCATTTGTTTCACTTTAGTGAGTGCTGAATAATCTTTACTGACCTTGAATAATCTCACTTTTTTTCTCCTTAATTTGTTGCATTGCATCTGACCAGGGATTATTCTGTTCATTTTATATAATGATAGATCCTATTTGTACCTACATTACATAGCATCTGCAAAGGGTTATTTCAAGGGTGATGAGACTGCCAATTCAGTAGGGGTAGTGTAAAATTGTCTTCAGATCTATGAAATGTATTGAAAAATATATTTCTCTGATTGTTTTCTTCTACAAATGTAGTGTTTTCTCCCATAGACCTCTTTGGATATTGCAGTACACAATCATTATTTCTAAAGCACCATTAATTTCTGTCTTGTATAGGGGAGAGCATTTTCTTTTACGCAGAAGCACTTGAACATCAGAGCTAAAAGTCAGTACTGATATTTCTGAAATTTCAAAAGAAATTGTTAGAAACTTGCTCTGGCACCACACTTAAAACACCATATCTTTCCAAGTAGGTCTCGGGACTATTTGACTTTTATTTGATCAATATTTTTTTTTTGACATTTTGTGGAAGAAAACAGATTTGGCGGGGGGGGGGGGGGTCATTTGCACAAATTAAATATTTGAAAATATGTTGAAAGGAAAATCAGCTGGAGTCTAGAGCAAAAGATTAAATGTTTGTGCTCCGTCCTGTCGCTGCTCTGCAGTGGTGACCATTCCCAGCTGGAGGGAGAGAAGACTACCTGGTGAGACCTTCTTTCATTTTCAGAAGCAAATGGCACCCCGTGTCCAAGATGAACATCTGGTAATGTCAGGGAAGCCTTGTAAAATACCAGAGTCTTGGGATGCTGATTGGATGAGCATTGAACTCCCCCATTAACAAAGCTCATCTCCAACCTCCTTAGGGGTCAGTCAGAATGCAAAAAAACCTGAATAGACTTGTTTTCCTTTGAATCCCACCCAACATGAGCTGAGGAGTCAACTGACATGCTAGGGGTAGGATGTAGTTTATAGGTTTTGCTTTTTTTTTTTTGTTTTTTTTTTTTGTTGTTGTTTGTTTGTTTGTTTTTTTCTCTATCTTGTAGCCTGGGCAGGATGCTATATTTTAAGGGAAGAAATGCAATAATATTTGGAATGAACATCTAATACTGTTGACATGTCATAAGTAAGTTGGTTTTACCATATGTGGTAGTTCCAGCTTCCATGAGGTGGAATGGAATGCTCAAGCATTGGACATTTTTGAAAACTGTGACTTGGGGCACCAGGGTGGCTCAGCAGTTGAATGTCTGTCTGCCTTTGACTCAGGGTGTGATCCCGGGGTCCTGGGATTGAGTCCCGCATCGGGCTCCTTGCACAGAGCCTGCTTCTCCCTCTGCCTGTGTCTGTGCCTCTCTCTCTGTGTCTCTCATGAATAAATTAATAAAACCTTAAAAAGAGAGAGAGAACTGTGACTTGAGTTAGGGCAAGTTTGAATCCACGAGTCATATAACATTATTTTTGAACGAAGGAGTTCTCATTGGTCATTAGATAGTGCTGACTCGGTCTTAGTCTTGATGGTTTCTATAATATTACCCAACATATAAGTACTTGCCTATATGTTAGCATTGAAAAGATGTGGGTCCCTGAATGTCAGAGGAGTACCCAGATTACTTGTTAAAAAACCTAGGTTTCCTGACCCCATCCCTAGAGATTCTGAATTAATGGGATTGGGTGGGGCCCAGGATATCCATTTTAACACATCTGCCTTACTGGTTCTTTTTAGTTATCACATAAATATTTCTGGAACTACTGATAGACTCCAGTTTGTTATAATCAAATAAACCTCTTCTCATTATTTATCTCAAAGGTAGAACATTTCTCCCAAGTCCAGTTGTGTTCTTCATAGTCTTTAATTTTTTCTGGAAATGGCAATGTCATCCTTCCAGAGGAGTTATTATAAATGTTAACCACTTTGCCGATGGGTCCCCAAAATGTGTGCTCTGCCAATGGACAGCCAGTGAAGAGATTTAAAGCAGAGTGAGGTGATCAGTTTTGCTACTTGAAAGTGTTATTCTGGCTTCAGTGGAGGATGTCCTGGCGGTGGCCGGAGGGTGCTGTAGAGGGCAGATGACTGGGTGGGGGGGTGGGGGGCACTGCAGTAGCCCAGGAGTGACGACGGCACTGTGTCACGGCAGCAGAATGGTGACTAAAGCAAAGCTCAGGTTGGATGGCTTGGAGTTGCCTGCTGGCCCTTCCCTCTGCTGGATTGAGATCTTGGGCAAGTTTCCGTCCGTCTGTGTTTCCTCATTGACAAACTGAGAAGCATAACAGTACCTACCTCAGGGTGGTGTTGGGAGGATTTGGAAGGAGAATACAGATAAAACCATCTGGCGTGTGCTGGGTGTTCAGCAGACATGAGCTGTGACCATGATGAGGATGATCATGCACTCAAGGGAAACTCATCGAACAAAATAAGCGGTGCCAGGCTCTGTTTCCAGGGCTGAGGACACAGCAGTGAACAAAGCCGACAGACAACCAACTGCTACCAAGTCTCCAGTCTAGTGAGGAGTCAAGGAACAATAGGTGACTTTTTTTTTTTTTCACAGAAAGATTATTTCACTTTCTTGGTAAATTCTCTCAAGGAAACAAGGAGGAAAGAAGAGCTCTGGTGGTTGCCCTTTACCGTGGTCCGAGACAGCATCTTTCTGAGTATTTACCAAATCCTACTCTGTGCTGGCTGCTGATTGAAGGTGGAGATTCAGCAGCGAACAGACAGACGAAATCCCTGCCCTCACAGAGCTGCCTTCTTGTGGGACGAAAAAGACCAAAAGCAAAATAAATAAGAGATGTGGTCAGAAGGTGGTGAGTGCTAGGGAGGAAAAAGCAGAGGGGGAGGCATAGGAGTGTGTATGGATGAAAAGAGGGTTTAGGGTTCTAAGTGGGGTTGCAGGGAGGGGCTTGCTAGGAAAGTGACACCGGAATTAGGAAAGGGGCAGGGAAGGGTCGCGTGCAACGTCCTGTGGGTGGAGGTGGTCTCCTTCAGCCTCCCCTACCCTGTCCAGGCCCATCTGGGACCATATACATCCAGCTCTTCACATGGTAATGAAATGGTTTATATTTTTCTCCCCTGCTATACTGGGGGGCTTGTGGCTGACTCTTGTTTTCCCCAGTGCTTCATGCAGGTGGATGGCATATAGTGGGTGCTAGGAATAACAAGGCATATATATGGAAAGCCACGTGCACTTAGCATTATTCAGGCAAATCTCCTATTAAGTTAGTCTATGCTAGTGGCTAAAAATTTACAGTGGGGACAAAGCATGCCTGTGTTTTACTTAACTCGTGTTCAACTATGCATGCTTGGTAAATAATAGTAATGGATTATAACAACGGCAACGATAATAGGTAAAAGAAAGAAGCGGTGTAAGTAGGGAAAGGGTCCAGCTCCCCCCTCTCACCAGTGGGCACGTGGCCTGCAGTGTGTGGGGAACTAAAAGTCCCCTTTTGTATTCGCCTGTTTCATTTTGCGTGTCTCAGCCCACTGGGGATGACTTCGGTCTTCAGAGATCCGGGGTTTTGGTAGACCCAGTGCCCAGCACACATGCGAACTACTCCATCGGGCCCTGAGCTACACATTCAAGATAAAAAGCTTCAGTAACAAAAGACAAAATTGATCTGCTCCAACACTGAAGGCCAGACTGGCCCTACGGGACTCAGAGAGGGAGAGAGGAGGAGGAGGGGTTTGCAGAAGAACTCTCTGCTGGTGTTTTAAGGGATCTTCAAGGGTTTCCCCTGGTGCACCAGCTTCAGCGCCTGATGCGGTGTGACATGTGGTCCAGCACACCACGTGTCCGCCTGTGTGAGGGATGCTCCGGGAGGCCGGGAAGCATGGGAGTTATGTCCTTTCCTATGCTACAGAGAGCAGTCCTGGGCAGCAGGGGGTGTTGGCAGCTCGGGTGGCCTGGACAATATTGTAGAGTTCTGAGAAGAGTGGGGTGACCTTTTCCCTGCAGTTTTGAAAGTCCCGCAGGTCCTCCAATGGCTTCTGTCCCATGCCTTAGTCCAGGGTAGAACTCAGGTCTTACTGAGCTGTCAGTCCCCTCAGAGGCCTAGTCCAGAAGTTGGTACATAGGAGGTTCTCATCGAACATCCAAGTGGACGAGAGAGAGACCCAGGCATCCACATGCTTGTGTCGTCTCACCCTAGTGACTTGTCTGACCTCAGGCAGACTCAGTGACCTCCCCTTTGTTTATCTGTAAAAATAGTGTGAGATGTCTGCCCCTCTGTCTCAGGTAGTCCTGGTACAGGATCGAAGGGCATAATGAACAGGAAAGGGCTCTGACCAGTGTGAGCAGCAGCCGTCGGGTTACAGGTCAGTAAGGCAGGGTTAGCATCCTTATCCTGGCCACAGTAGATGGGGGAGGGAGAAAGAACTTTGCATTCGGAGTGGAAAATGCTGGTCTGGAAAACTTTTGCTCTCTTCAAATAGTTCAAAGAATTGGCAAACGCTCAGTTAGAATTATAACTGAACAACATTTTTAGGCCAAGGGCTTGTGTATCTATAAGGTGGATTTTGAGCCCAGCAATGTCACCTACTATGTGCTAAGTGCTAGGGAATAGGGAAGAATAGAACTTGGCCTCTGCCCTCCGGGGGAGGGAGATTTGAATAATGAATAATGGGATGATAGACAATAAAGACACGCTCCAAATAGGGTGATGCCCTGGATGATGGGGAGACGCCTGGGGCTGTGCCGGTGCACCAGAGGGCTGCAGCTTCAGTGTGTGTCAAGTAGGAGGGTACGTGAGGTCCAGAGAAGGAAAGGATACAGAGGGGGATGTTGGTAGTCATGCACTCAGGTGTTTTAAAGTTTTGGGGGGAGTAATTGACGTTTTTGTTAAGCAGGGGAATGAAATGACTACATTTCACAGAAGCACAGAATCTTCTCTCCTTGTTTTTAAGTAGCCATGAAACCATGTTCATCTTCAAAATCAAATGCCATGAAGACAAGTAAATAATGTGCTTTTAAGATCATTAACAATTGCCAAATACCTGCTATCCATCCATCCTTAGAACAATCCTGCACTCTGAGCCTTGCTATATGTTAGGGCCACATCCCCTCCCCACCGCCCCAAAAGGAAATTGACCATAGAGTAGGCATCCTATTGACTTGTCTATGATGAAAAGGGTTGAACAAATGATTAGAAATCAGGCCTGCAGTATTCTGTTATCTACATATTAAACCCAGTACCATATTAAATGGCAATTTCATCTCCAAGCACCCATTTTTCATTGAACATTTCAAAAATCAGCCTAATAAAAACAAAATTGTCTTGGGAGACAGTGATTTAAGAGACTCTTACTTAGTTGCATGGCACAGCGTTTATTTAAATAATTCATCAAACTCAATTTCTGATTTTTAAAGCATATTGCTATTTTATTAGTTCACAGCTCAGAGATGAAGCTGCATATAGGGAAGGCAAGCGTTCCATAAGTAAGTTTTCAAATGATGCTGTAGCTAAGTAATTTTGTAACTGTGGTGGATTTGAAATAGTTGTTTGCTTTTAAACCAAACCTATATAAGTCAGCATTTGAAAGGAAGTTACCAGTGTGTCCTATTAATTAGGGAAGTGGGGAGAAGCTTTAGCCAAAATTAGAATTTAAGTTTCTAGGGAATCAGGGAGCTTTGTTCTAACTAAGTGGACATGAACTGTACCCCGTCTTTACCCATTTGTGGGTAGAATTTGACCCCCCCCAACTGAAAAAAATCCATCCCCCAGTGTATGCTCTACTAATGTGGATGAATGGACTAGTGTCTTTGTATTTAAAGGACATTGCATCAGAGGGCTGCAGCCTTCACCAGTATAAACAAACCAGACATTATTGTGTTTAATGGAAATGAGCTCATAAAGCTCAAGCCTTACAAAGTAAACACATAAACATCGTAATATGATAAGTTGTATTCTTTTATTGGATTTTAAAGTGTTTATATGTGATTTGTACATAAAAGAGTTTACTGTACACAGAGATGTATTCTTTACCCTCTGTGTGTATCTCCACAATTAATTATAGACCAGTCCCCACAATGCAAGTTTGCTAGGTGTTCGAGTTCTCCATTTAGATTCGAAACATGAATTTGTGATCCTGTCATGGCTCTTCCAACCCTTGGAGAATTTCCCACTGCTCTTAGGTCAAGAGCAGAATCCTTCACGAGACATGTAGAGCTCTGTGTGACCTGAATCCTATTTTCCCCCTGAGCCTCCTCTAGACCCCTTTCTCCCCTCTAGCCCCCTTGTGCTGCGTCAGGCCCCTCTGCATACTTCTCCTTCTGCCTACAGTACTCCCCCTTGCCCAGCGCTGGCGAGCCAGGCTTTGGTTCACCTGGCACATTTTTCTGTCGCCCTCTGTCCATGCACTATGGTACAAGCAGTGACCTTCGCCAGCTTTATATCTGTGGTTCTTTAATGTCCCTTTCCCCCACCAGAGGGAAACTTCCTAAAAGCTGAGAGCATGTTTTCACCCCCATCGTAACCCTAGCATGAAGCTCAGTGTCTGGCACTTGGTAGACCGTGCACGGTTGTTGAGTGAATGACTGAATGGATAGCCCGGTCCCATTAAATCCTGTAGAGAGTTAATTGTAGGAAAAAACTGTTCAGTTAACTGTTCTCTTCATGCCTCTCTATGTATACACTTAAAATTGTTTTCATTATGAAAACTTGCTTTTTACAAAGTAATAAGATTCTTAGATAGGACATAGGACGTGGCAAACCAGCAGACAACTTCCTTCATTGGTGGTTCTGGAGCCCCTAAAATTGACCCCTTGAACTTGACCTTCCAGCATAGCTTGCCACAGAATCTCCTGCGTTGCCAAGGTCTGTCCTTCACCTCTCCCCTCGACGTCACGCTAGCCATTTTGATCGCTGCTTTGAAGAATCAAGTGCAACTTCTGCCAGAGATGATTCTGTGCTGAGCAAGGCTTGTGCTGCCAAGACAGACAAAACAATAAAGTTACAGCCAGTTGCTTTTCATGATAGGGGTGGCAAGAGTCAACACGTCTCTCTCCTGGCCTAGTTACTTTTCCTTCTCATCCTTGTTTTAGTATCTCTGCCATCTTCCATAGATGAGAGGCTCAGGGCTCTAGGTGGGTAGAGAGACCAAAACAAACAGGGTGCTAACCAGTACCACCGCTTCTTTCCTTGGCTGAAAGGTGCCTAAGTACTAAATTCAAAACATGAAAGGAAAGGCAATTATAAGTATAAGCGCTTCCTTTTTAAAATCACCTGCCTGACAGTCTCCCTTCCTCCCTGTGAAGCTTTAGCCAGCAGATAGAGCAGTTTCTAGAATGGGGTTGAAGGCAAAATGAAATATCAACGTACTCTTCATGCTGCAAGTACCCTACAGCACAGGATAAGCATGGTGCACATTCCTGGACCATCAATTTTACTGTGCATGAGCAATTTTAAATGTTTTTATTCCCAAACAAATAATTGGAATAGAATCAAAATGAGCATTTCTTTTCTAGAAAAAAAAAAAGAAAAAGATGCCTTTTGAAGTTAATCACTAATTGCCATGAGATATCCTGCACAAGGCACTGGCCTAGGAATAGAGGCAGTATTCTTTAAAGATGAATGGGATGTTTACAGAATCAGGAAATGTAGTCAATTGTACAAATCCCTCTTTCTCTTATTCTCTTCCTCCTCTCTCTTTTTTGCTTTTACTTCGTCACCATCATCCCCATTTAAGTATCAACTAAAGGATGAGGGGAATTAGAAATGGTTTGGTAGATTGTATAACTGGTCAAAACCCATTTTTTTTGGTTGGTGTTGAGTGTCCGCATGTAATCCTGGTAACTTAGAATGGAAAGAGACATTCTCCCTATGGAGAGATGTCTGGAAAAAGAGGTTATCTAGCCTCCCTCTGAGCACTTTCAGGGACAAAAGCTTACTTCTTGGTGACAAACCATTCCATTGTGAGTAGTCCTAATTACTAGGACTTTTTGTTAAGCTGAACTCTTCCCTTAACTCTTAGTTCTGTGTGTTGGGGAGAACAAGTTTGTTCTATTTTCTGAGTAATACTCCCTATAAGTCATAAAATACAAGATTTTCTTCAAGCCTTCTCTTTTTCCTGGCTCAAATTCCAATTACCCTTACCTATATGATACGCAGTCTAGACCAGTGCTCCACAGTGTCACTTTCTGCAATGATGAAAATGTTTTATATCTGTGCTGGTCACTGTGGTAGCTACTAGACATGTGGATATTGAACACTTGAAATGTGGTTAGTGTCCTGAAGAACTCCATTTGTATTTCATTTAAGTGTAAGTAGTTACACATGGCCAGTGGCTATTGTCCTGAAAAATGCAGGTCTAGACTTTTAAAGTCCTCCCATACACACTTTATCTGGCATGAGAATGTATGATACGGTGCCCAAACACGATACGCTAAGCAAAGTAAGTTGGTCAGAGAAATACAGATACCATATGATTTCACTCTTACGTGGAATTTGAGAAACAAAACAGCTAAAGCATGGGGGAAGGGCGGGAAAAATAAAATAAAATAAAACAAAATAAAATAAAATAAAATAATAAATAAAATTAATAAAAAAATAAAATAAAATAAAACAAAACAAGAGGGAGGCAAACCATACGAGACTCAAACTGAGGGTCCCTGGAGGGGAGGTGGGTGCGGGGCTGGGGTACCTGGGTGATGCTCATTAAGGTGGGCACTCGGTGTTACAGGCACCTGATGAATCCCTGAATTCTGCCCCTGAAGCTAATAATACACTGTATGTTAACTAAATTGAATTTAAATTAAAAAAACATATGGTGAGAACATGCTAGTCACCAGAGCACTGGACATCAGTGAAGCTTAAAATCATGTTAGCCTTCAAGGCCCGTGTCGTGTTATTGGTGCTTACTGAGCTGTGGCCCGCCAAGCTCCCCAGATCTACTGTCATTTTCATAAGAAGTGCTTTCACATAAACCTTTTTAAAATTGACTAAAGATTCAAAACACTGCCTTATCCCAACTTAATTTCTCTGATTGCTTCTAGTCCATCATTTTTGTACATTGAAATGTTTGAGATCGCGATTCGTCTCATAGATGAGCCATACGTATGGCACTTGATTATTCCCACCTCTGCGCATGCTCATAGAGGGGTCGATAGCACAAGGACTATACGCAGACCCAACAGCAGCCACTGGCAACTTCCTTGTCTTTTTTTTTTTTTATTTTAATTCTACTATAGTTAACATAGAGTGTTATATTGGTTTCAGGTGTATAATTCAGTGATTCAGTTCCATATTATCCAGTGTGCATGAAGATTAAGTATACTCTTAATCCCCATCACCTATCACCCGTCCCCCAACCCCCCAACACCCACCCCCCCGCCCCCGCCCCAGTAACCATCAGTTCTCTAAAGTTAAGTGTCTGTTTCTTGGTTTGTCACTCTTTTTTCCCTTTGCTCATTTGTTTAGTTTCTTAAATGCCACATATGAGTGAAATTATATGGTATTTGTCTTTCTCTGACTTATTTTCCTTAGCATTATACTCTCTGGCTCCATCCATGTCATTGCAAATGACAAAATTTCATTCTATTTTATGGCTGAGTAATCTTCCACTCTGTGTACACACACACACACACACACACACACACACACACACACACACACACACACCCCTCATCTCTTCTTTATCCATTTGTCTGTCGAAGGACCCATGGGCTGCTTCCATAATTAGGCTGTTGTAAATAATGCTGCAATAAACATAGGGGTGTGTATATCCCTTTCAGTTAGTGTTTTCATATTCTTTGGGCAAATATCCAATAGTATGATTAATTACTGGATTGTAGGATAGTTCTGTTTTTAACTTTTTGAGGAACCTCTGTGCCACTTTCCAGGGTGGCTGCATTCCCACCAACAGTGCACAAGGGTTCTTTTTTCTCCACATCCTCACCAACAGTCGTTGTTTCTTGTGTTTTTTATTTTAGTCATTCTGACAGGTGTGAGATGTTATCTTGTTGTGGTTTTGATTTGCATTCCCCTGATGATTAGTGATGTTGAGCTTCTTTTCATGTGTTTGATGGCCATCTGGATGTCTTCTTTTGAGAAATGTCTGTTCATGTCTTCTGCCCATTTTTTAATTGGATCATTTGGTTTTTTGGGTGTTGAGTTGTATAAGTTGTTAATATATTTTGGATACTAATCCTTTATTGGATATGTTGTTTGCAAATATCTCCTCCCATTTGGTAGGTTGTCTTTTAGTTGTGTTGTTTCTTTCCATGCAGAAGCTTTTTATTTTTGATGGAGCTCTAATAGTTTATTTTTACTGTTGCTTTCCTTGCCTCAGGAGGCATATCTAGAAGATGATGCTATAGCCAGTGTCAGAGAAATTACTGCCTGTGTTCTCTTCTAGGATTTGTATGGTTTCAGGTCTCACATTTAGATCTTTAATCCATTTTGAATTTATTTTTGTGTATGGTGTAAGAAAGTGGTCCAGTTTCATTCTTTTGCATGTAGCTGTCCAGTTTTCCCAATACCATTTGCTGAAGAGATTGTCATCTTTCCACTGCTTATACTTACCTCCTTTGTTGAAGATTAATTGACCTTATAATAGGGGTTTATTTCTGGGCTCTTTTCTGTTCCAGTGATCTTTGTGTCTGTTTTTGAGCCAGTACCAAACTGTTTGGATGATTATAGCTTTGTAGTATATCTTGAACTCTGGGATTGTGATACTTCCAGTTTTGATTTCTCTTTTAAGATTGCTTTGGCTATTCAGGGTCTTTGTGGTTCCATATAAACTTTAGGATTGTAAGCTCTAGTTATGCAAAAACTGCTGTTGATATTTTGATAGGGATAATATTAAACCTTGTAGATTGCTTTCAGTAGTATAGATATTTTAACAATATTTGTTTTTCCAGTCCATGAGCACGAAAAATGTCTTTCCATTTCTTTGTGCTGTCTTCAGTTTCTTTTATTAGTGTTTTGTAGTTCTCAGAGAATAGTTCTTTCACCTCTGTGGTTAAGTTTATTCCTAGATATTTCATTATTTCTGATGCAATTGTAAATAGATTTATTTTCTTAATTCTTTTTGCTGCTTCATTAGTAGTGTTTAGTAATGCATCATATGTCTGTACATTGATTTTGTATTATAGCAGCTTCCTTTAAAGGTTCGTGTCTGTGGATAAAGATAAGGGATGTAAGCATACCTGCTTGTATGATCATCACCACATTATCTGTGTCTTATTCACAAGAACAATTTAAATACGTGGTTAAATCAAGAAATTTTGTATCTGTGATGTTCCTAGTCAGTTGGTCTGTGGACCATATCAGAAAATAAAGTATCAATTTAACCTGATGTGTTCATACAGAATTAATCTTCTGTATGAGAACAATTTATTAATTTGAGGCTCAGAATAATGATGCCATGTTTTCTGGTTTGTGCAATCATCTAAAATGAAAATCCCTTATATGGGCTAATTTTTAATTAAAATACACAAATCTAAGTTGGGTGACTTTTTTTCAGTAAAAAAAAATTACAGTAGCTCTTTTGAGGGAAGGTTTTGTGGTTTATGTTGGTTTTTAGAGAAAAGCCATTTTTATTCATTGATTGGCTTTCTATTGAAAACTTCGGATTAAGGATGGTGGACTGAATATAATGTATTCATCTCATTCTGTTCTTTCTTAAAACTCCCTTAAAATGGAAGCAAGGGCTAAAAAAAATGCACACAGACAGAAACAAAGTTGAAATAGGAAAGAAGATAGTCCAAATAAGAGATGTCGTAAAAATTTTGCAAGCAAACAAATTGTAACCGACTTAAAAGAGAGAAAATGGAGTGGATCCCAAAAGCAGCAGATTTTTTTTTTTTTCCCCTGCAGTTCCATTCTGAGTTCAGAAATTCAGAGCCTATAAGGGCAGGCTTTTTTTGTGGCGAGGGGTGGGGGAGTCCAATCTCTTTATTGTCTGAGTACCCTCCCTGGGACCCTCCCCACTACAAACCTACTGAAAAACTCCAAGCCTGGGAGTGTTCTGGGATGGGAGGTAGAGTGTGGGGAAACCTGTGTGCTCTGCCCTCTGGCCAGGGCAGTACCAACAGGGAGGGCGCGTGGGGACGGGAGGCGGATCACTCCACCTGCAGAGGTTGTGGCACTGGCGGGATGTGTGGGGGAGGAGGTGCCTGCTGGTGCCAGCTCTCCTGGGACCTGCGGTGCACAGGAGGACTCCAAATGGGGGATAGGTTAAAACTCTTTTATAAGAAGCGATGAGACCTCCTGCTTTCTCCTCCATATTCATCTTCTAAAACTCAAAGCCTAGTGCCTGACATAGGCAGAAGACTAGAAGTTACCCTCTGCAGAGCTGAGGCAGTAAGTGTCTAGAATTTGAGACATAAGCCCAGCTGGGCAAGGAAGAGGTGGGGCTTGAGGGTAGCATATTCTGCAATCAGGGAAATTAAATCTCATCTGAACACTAAGGATGACACTCCCTTGTTCCAGCTGCTTTGCTTGTTAGCCCTCCCGGATATCAGCGATCATGCTGAGACCCACCAGGCTAGAGATTGGAAGATTGGAGCAATAAGACATATGGAGATCCCATCACGTGGTGGGACTCACCAGTCAACAAATCTATTCCCCACACAGCCCTCAGTAAGCTTGTGACTGTTTTTTATTAAACATGAATAGTTAGCCCAGTGATCACCAGACTTTTGTAGAAGTTTCTAGTAAGATCACTGTCTGCCGGGTGCTTGGATGGCTCAGTCGGTTAAGTATCCAACTCTTGGCTTCAGCTCATCTCATGATCTCAGAGTGGTGAAATCAGGCTCCACATTGTGCTCCACACTGGGTGTGAAGCCTGCTTAAGATTCTCTCCATCTCCCCCTCCTGCCCTTCTCTCCCCATCTCAATGAATGAATGAATGTCTGAAATGAATGGGAAAAGAGAACCAGTGACAGTGGAAGAAAAAGGGAACCTCAGAACAACCTAATATGTGCAGAAAGCAAAGAGATGTGATATCCACAAAACAAATGAAGAATGGTAAATAATAATAATAAGGGATATTGAGAAAATAAGGATGAACTCTTAAAAGTTAAAAATATAACAGATGCTTTAAAAGGCAATAAAAGTGTTGGAAGAAAGCTGAAAACTTGCTCCAAAAGAAGAACCGAAAGACAAAGGGATGGAAAATGGGAGAGGAAATAATGAGAAAAAAGGAATACCAGGCTAAAGTCTAACACTTACCTAACTGGAATTCCACAGAGACGTCTGCGGGAGTAGAAGGAAGGAAATCATCAGAGATACAAAAAAAATATCCCAGAACTAAGAAACACAGGTTTCTATGTTGAAAGGCCCTACTGAGTGCCAGCAATTGAAAGACCTACTCTGTAGACATTTCCTGGGCAGTTTCAGAATACCAGGAGTAAAAAGAAGCTCTGAGAGGAGGAAAAAGATAAAACACAAAACAGGCCACCTGTAAGGGTTGACAGTGATTCTTCTTGTGTGCTGCCAGCAGCATCAGCATCACCTGGGAACTTGGTAGAAATGCAGGTTCTCAGGTTCCACCTAACCTGCTGGAAGAGAAGCCCTGCCCCCCGGTTCTGATGCCTGTCCAAGTTTGAGAAACACAAGGATCGAGAATCAGAATAGCCTCTGGCTCCCCGGTGAGTACCTCCATCAGTGCTGTGGGTTAGAGTAAAACAATGTCTTCAAAATCCCAAAGGGAGAATGACTGCTAAGCTCTGCCTACACTCAAACCATCAGTCTTATAAAGACGTTTCCAAACCTGGGGGCTGAGGGAAGCACCTCTGTGCGTGGGAAGCTAGTGGAAGATATGCCCCAGGAAAATGAGGGAGTAAACCAAGGATGAAGGCGGGCAGTCAGGCAGTGGGACTCCCAATGGAGCTGAAATCCCCCCAGAGTGAGGCCAGGTTCTGCAGGAGGCTTCATTTTCTGTGTAACGATGGCATGAAGCCTTTTTTTAAAGCAAATCTGGCCTTCTGCAGGGCTTGTCCTCCAAATCCAGAATCACAGCTCCTAGACATGCATGAGATCATCCCATTCAATGCCTTCCTGCTTGACAGGTGAGAAAATCAAGGTCCACAGAGTCAAGTAAATCAAAACACAACCAAGAAGAGAACCAAAATCCCCTTGGTAGGAACTATGATTTGAATTGCTTCATTAACAAGATCCTACTTTTAACAGATGGGCTAATGTATGGGAGGCAGTTTTACTTTTTGGGGGCCAGTAGCTGTGATGGTCATACCATTTTCTGATGTACATATGCATCTCGAACCACACTTCAAATAAATCCTTACCAGCCAGCTTGATCTAGAATTTCTGGATGAAGCACTGGTCATTTATGGCCTCAAACCCAATCATGGAATCCCGAGTTTCGGGGAACCAAAGATGAATTAGTCTTTCTACTCACAAGTAAACCACAAGGAAGGGGGGAAACACAAACTCACAGCTGAACTGTAACAATGGTCTGGCATATGAAAATCTGTATAGAAAGCCTCTGCCCCACAAAAAAAAAAAAAAAAAAAAAGAATGAAAGCCTCTGCCCCAAAAGAGAGGCAGGGAAAAAATTTAAAGTCTACTAAATGAGAGTTCATTTGTATTGTACATAATTAAATTATTTCAGATTAAAATAATTATTCAGTAAGTATCTTTGGCATCTTAAGTTTTAAGGGGTTCACCCTTAAATTTCTGTTTACGGAAAGAACTAACCTTGAATTGACACACTTGGTGATCCAAAAGGGTTGTTTTCTAATGTGATGTAATGGATTTTTGACCCTTATTTGTTTTACGTTTATAACACGTATTATAATTAGCACGTATATAGGGCCCTGATTGTCGTAGAACCTTTTTATTAAAATATTACGACCATCTTCATTCATGTTCTTGATCCAAAAGACAATTCTATTTTATGGTGACATGGCTTTTTTTTATCTGAAAGAATGGGCTTTTTGCTCCTTACAGTGGCCCATTTGCTGCTTAGTATCATTAGTTCTTAATCAAGAATCTTTCTCCTTGCAGAAGTTTCCTAGCTGGCGTTATTCTTTGATGCCACGGTACCACTGGACCAGTCTGAGCATGTGTTCTTTTAATGAAACTTCTTAATTATCTTTTTAGAAAAAAGATGAGCAGAGACAGTTTATTTTTATCTGCATGGGAGAGGTTCTTTGCTTGCCAAGTCTCTCTGTTAAAAGAAGCCTAATATTATGGGGTGTTAGTTATTCTGGCCAAGGGAGTCTTCAAGGAAGCATTTTGTTGGGGGAAGAAAGCTCTTGTTGGAAATGCAAGTGACCTTTATTTGCAAAATGTAGTGTTTTCTTTAACAACTTGTAATTCTTTTATACATGGGTGCTAACGTGGTTGCTTGCAAGTTTGAATGTAGAAATCAAGTTAAAGGTAGAAATCAGTATTTCCTTGGGGCTAGGCCGACTGTCCCAAGTCAATACAGTTACTGTGCTTTATCTGTGGTTGTAGAGGATGACCACAGAGTCAGCCGATGTGAGCTGACTAACTGAACCAGACTCCAGGGCTGTGGTTGGAGTGATGCATTCTAAGAAGAGAGGGCGTTGCAACATATAAAAAAAAAATGGTTTCAACATCAACTTCACTGCACACCCCTCCTCTAAAAGGTAAATGCCACAGGCACGCAACCTTCTCTTAAATAGCCCAGATTGCACGTCTCTCTTTACACATCACAGTGGTGAAGCCTTAAGCTGCCTGTTACCTTGTGAAATAGGTAGGAGACAGTTGAACCTATGGACAGATATTTCTTATTCATCAGGAAGCTACAGTTTAATTGGCTCAGGAATTCCAGAGTGAAAAAACCTGATATTCTTGTTCCTCACAAAGAATATTTCACTCTCCTTTCAAGGCTTTGGAAATAAACTGACACCATTCATATCCACTTAAGAGTCCATGAAATTCTTCTGCGACTCTTACGCATTGTGGAGATCGCAGTGAGTCAGACGTAAAACCAGTCTTCATCTTACCCAGCGCTCGTGTCACTAACCTCATGACTTACGTTTTACTGTTATAACTTAGTTTACGGTCGGTGCAGGCGTTCAGAGGATCCGAACAAATGAACACGGTCTTGTGTATGAGAACAACACGTTTGTCCATTTTCCCAGTCATTACATTAAAATGGTCAGTAGCATCTCACACCTGAGCCAGCTGGGATCCTCGTGTGCACCCCACGCTTTAGAGGCCTTCCTGGCAGCAACACACTCATAAGTGGTAACGGAGAGTGGATGGGGACTCTCGCAAACTGAACTGGGTTCTGGTGTCCAGAGGCTATAGACCTGGAAGCCTGAACCTCTGTGTCAGGGGAGGAGAAGAGCACAGCCTGTGCTCTAGGAAACCAGATGAAGAGTTGGGGCCTCACCCCCCAAGTGGATGGCTAGGCAAAAAGTCATCATTACCCCGACACACTGTCATCAGTCCTCTGCACCTCCTCCTGGCACCTGGACACGCCTGGCCCCCACCCGTGTTCCTTCCCACTACTGCCAGAGCAAGCTTTCTCAAATGCATGTCTGATATCATCACCCCATATTGAAAATCCTTTGCCCTCCTCCTGCAGCTGATCTTGAGATAAAGTCCCAATGCCTGTGTGGTTTACCGGGCTCCACTTGACCTCCCCTCCTCCCCTCCCGGCTACCTCACTCTTGGACTTCATCTCTCCCCATTCTTGACTCATGAACCCTCGACTCCAGCCATCAAGGCCTGTTTTCATTTCCTCAAAGGGAAGCCTTGCCTTACTCGCACTCGCTTCTGCTTGGAGCACTGGCCCGTCTCCTTGCCGTGGGAAGTTTTGCTGACCCCTCCCACCACTTTTTGGGAAGCTGTTCTTCCTTCTTCCACTGCCCTCTTACCACAGCGGATATCTGGTGACCCTTTCTGCCTGCCTGCCTCTTGGCCCCACTAGAATGTAAGCTCTATGAGGTCAGGGACCATATGAAGGTTGTTCCTCGTTAGATCTTCAGCACTCTCTGAGCAAATACCACCCTGAGAAAATAGTAAGCTGCATTTGCCTCTGCATTTTAAAGGTATTTGGGAAAGTGGGTTGAAAGGGGAAGTTAGCAGCAAAGTGAAACCATTATGGTTGGGCCCAAGAAGCCCAGGCTGGACTACCTGGGACTCCTCTGTTTTTCCTGTGGCCTCTTGGAAGCCTGAGGGACCATCTGTGCTCCAACAGACCAAGCCCCCAGGCCTGTGTATGTCCACAAGGGACTAATTATACTTGACCTCGGCAGTGGTTTGACCATGGAACACCTTGTACTGTCAACAAACGCAGATGACCAGCATGTCCACGGTCTTTTTGAGATGGATTTGCACAAGGTTGAAATGCCTTCCGATACTCACACTGCTTACACATTGTGACTTTTGAACAATGGAGAGATGATATTTCTGCATTAAGTCATGGAAAGAGGTATTCACGCAGTTTGTTTTGTTAAAGCATTGCACATCCTGCCAGAAATAAATATTAATCAACCGCAGCGCTTTCAGTGTGTTCATCAATTTTGGCATTTGTCCACATGTGGAGAAAAATTAAGCTGGGGTTGAATTGAATCTTTGTCTTTTAGAAGTGGCTATTTGTGACCAGCTCTATTAGAATTGTGTTTATTTTGAAGGTTTTAGGTGATTAAAAGGATTTTTCAATCTAGTTTTTAGTGGAGTTGTCTCCTGTTTTTAAAAACTCTTGCCTGATATAAAGCAAGTTTGTTTTGTTCAATCCGGTACATATCAGGTGGTTATTTGTCAGTTTGTCTGAGCGCTCATATGAAACTGGTATTTGGATTTAATTCAGTTCCATTAGAACAGAGTTAAAATTCTGTGATACAGGGCCTATTATCCTGGCAGTTGTAAGGGATTTTTGTGCAAGGAGGCAGGGCTGACAAAGAGGGCACTGTACACGCTCCGTCTGTAACTGAGCACTTTCACACTGCAATTTAGGAAGTGTGCAGTTCAGGAAATTGCTGGCTTTGGCTGGAGCATACTTTAACTGCAAGGAAAATTTTATTCGTCACTCAAGTAATTGGCAGTTTTAATACCTTGTTCATAATTACTTAATAAACAAATGAACGTATAAACCAAAGATTGTATGCCCTGTTATCCAAACCGTAGCCTTATTTGACCAATGTGATAGACACCTGTGGGTCTCCTTCTCCTTCCCACAAAAAACCAGTTTGTTCCATTTATTAAAAAAATCTATAGCCGAGCATTTTCTTTGTGTTGTTAAATGTTACGTGTGGCTGTACTAGCCTCAGACAGCCTGGGGGCCAAAGCCAGATGCAGAGTTCGATGGGAGGTAGTGACTGGGGACCGGGGAGGGCGATGGGGGAGGGGGGCGCATTTCAGGGTTCCTCTGCTGTTTGTGGGAGGACATCCTGGTAATGCAAACATTTGGGTTATGTGTTTAAGAGCGCATTGCTGTCCCCTAAAGTGTGGTTTTGTTGTACCCACACACCCTGACCCTAAGGCCCTGTGGCTTGTCTCTTGGACTAACTCCATCTCCGGGATCTAGAGATTGACTAATTGTCTCGCTTGCATTACCCTGTACCTCACAACTAGATCAAGGAGTTTATACACTGGCAAATCCAGATGTGGGAAATGGTCAAAATCAGAGGTCATGGCTGACTTGACTCTAAACAAAGTCTGTAAGACTTTATGGGAGACTGAGGGCCTTGATATTTGTTACTTGTACATAGGAGTGTAAAACCTTTTTTTTTAAAAAAAAAAAAAACCTTACTATTATCACAGATAAGTTCAGCTCCTAAGATAGACATCACCTATGCCCGTTACCTTGTATAGGGCTGCTTCAGAATGTAGAGATTCCCTACAGTCCTTAAAAGTAAGATATGGAGAATTCTAACAATATTTTGAGAGAAGTTTTGTTTGTTGTTGTTTAAATAGAAAAGGTCCAACCTGTTTTCTGCCCTTATTATTCTTGCTGGTGAATCAGCACCTGACCTTGGCACATATTCAGGAAGTTGGTCTTCTGCTCTGGTGGATGGCAAACACGTACAGACCCCTGCGTTGTCTTCCTGGGGTGCAAGCAAGACTGGGGAGACCCTGTTTCCAAGGCATCCTTAGTGTTGGCATAGGGATGGCTCCAAGAGCCAGTGTTGATCCCACATTCGTATGAAACCAGAGGTTCAGCATTTTTGAAAGGGTGGGAAGTAGTGGCCCTTTCTGGGGGCGCATCTCCACATAAGAACTTAATTGACAAAATATAATTGACGCTGTATTCTGTGAAACAAGCCTTCGGCGACTGCTTTGGGACCCGTGTGGCCTCATTAGGTTAAAAGCTCTAGTTATCCTAATTTTACAATTACCTATAATACATATACTAGAGAAACGTTATTCTGATTAAGTGGTGTAATCTATGAACAATGCTTAGCCTCGGCTTGACGTTTGAGGTGTTCTCAGCATCATTGGGCTTCGTATATAGTCCAGGACAGAGGGGTAAAGACCTATCCCCCTACATAGAGGAGCTCCTAGTATGGCAGAGAAGACCAGCAGGGTGAGAGTGCCGTGTAGGAACTCAGCATGGGATTTTGTGAAAATATGGATGAGGTGCGTAACTCAGGGACCTTCTGAGACGGTGAGAGGCGAGGCCTGTGTGTTATGATAATGCAGAAGAGCTTAATAACCTCAAAGCGCTATAGAAATAAGTCATTGGTAGAAAGATACACCTATGAGATCTATTTCCCAAGTTTTCTCATTAAATGAGGCTTAACTGTAGACTATGTAGAAAAACAGCAGCATGTGACGTATCACGTATAGAGGTCTCCCCAGAGCCTTCGGATTGTGTCATTGTTCCGTCGGTTATAAGGAGACCTTCTTTGTAAGAGGACTCTGTTTCCGTCCTGGCCTTCCTACCTGGGCATGTTGTTTTCCCCTGCCAAATGATGGTTTAAGAAGTCCAAGCTACTTGATCTAATATGACAAATAAGATGGCTTGCACATCAACTTGATTCCTGTTTTCTGGCAAGATTGTCATTTAATGCTGAATATCCCCCCTTGAAAGCTGTTGTATTGATGACCTTTTAAGAGATGTGACTTGGCCTCTTTTTTTTGTTTCTCATTTGTGGTCTAGTATAGGGCTCACCAGTGGAACTTTCACTGATGAAATGTTCTGTATGTGCACTGACCCATATGACAGCCACCAAGCACATGTGGGTATTGAGGACCTGAAATGTGGCCACTGTGATTAAGGAACTGAAATTTGAACATTTAATTTTAATTTAAAATGCTACGTGTGGCTACCATATTGGTCATCATGGTCTGGTGTTTAAGACTGTTAATGTTCAACTTTATTAATGTAATTAACTAGAGATTATTTAGACTGGTGTGATTTTATGTGATATTTTTATAATACTCAAAGCCCTGGAGCGTATCTACTGGTTTAGAAGACTGTGGCAATACATTGAAACTTGCTCTTTCTTAAAGAAAAAGAGAGCTCTCTAGCATGGCTTTAAAAAAAAAAATCTGCTAAGTATTTTAAGTTCATTGTAGTATGGGTAGTCTCTCCAGGAGAAGAATTAGAAATAGATTAGGAATCAGGAAAAAGAATAGGGCACTCACACACCGGTGCCTGGAATGCCAACTCAGTGCTAGTCATTTTACATACCATTTAGTAAAAATGATAAGGAAGGACTGGTAACAAAATAACATAAAGAAAAATCAGACGGTTTAAGCGCATAGCACTTGGATAATCACAGCTGTTAAACACACCCGGAGTTATACAGGAATGTTTTTCATGCGTTCTAATATCATAATTTACTGCTTAAGATGAAACTAAAGTGACATAAGAATTGCTGTTTAACTTTTAAAAGTAGAATTCAGAGCAAACAGTTTTCCATATTTCTGAAGAACAAATTAGGAATGGAAAATATTTATCTTTCAGATTGTTGTACTATTAACCCTGTCATCTGTGCTATCTTTAAATTCCAGAGCTGGAAACAGGATTGTTGAGATATTACCTGAGCATCTGAAACAATTTCAGTCCCTCGAAACTTTGGACCTGAGCAGCAATAATATTTCAGAGCTTAAAACTCCCCTTCCTCCCCTACAACTCAAATATCTGTAAGTCAAGTCTTTATAACAGAAATATTCACCTATAATGAAAATAGCAAGTCATAATAAAAAATCAACTTTAAGATATAACAAACTCTGCTTTTTTTTTTTTTTTTTTTACCTGTTGGTGGTGAATCAGCAGTGTAACTTTCTTATTGGTGTGTAATTTACTGTAAACCCAAATAATCAGTCCTTATTGTTGCACTTTTGGATTACAAAAAATTAGATATCCTTTGTTAGAAAAAGTATATGGAGTGAAAAATGCTTCTTTAAAAAATTAAATCATTGCTCGTTCCATTAATAAATGAGTTTTTTCAAAGTTGGATAAGTATCTCTACCAAGTTTTTATACCCTTCAAATATTCCAGTCCCTCTTAGCAGTATGTGTGGATCATAGTCAGCCTTGACCTGCAGGGACCTAAAGATTCCATTTTTAAGTGTCCACTGATATAAACGATGCTTAGGTTCTCTGGAGATGATAGTGGAGACAATGTATGTGCCTTAACTTTCCAACAAGCCAGAAGGAGAAGCTCATCTTCACACTTTTAACAGGTATATCAACAGCAACCGAGTCACTTCAATGGAACCCGGGTATTTTGACAATCTGGCCAATACACTCCTGGTGTTGAAGCTGAACCGGAACCGGATCTCCGCTATCCCACCCAAGATGTTTAAACTGCCCCAGCTGCAACACCTGTAAGTAAAATGTTCTCTTAGGTGGTGTTTCCTCACCTCCTCTAAACCCATGGTGTCTGTTGCCTAAAACCCACAGTGTGACCAGAGGAGTTTAGAGGCAAGGATGTGGCTGTCATCCCGCTGGGAACTGGAATGGTTAGAGTTTCTGAATTGGACGGAACCTTCACAGTCACCTAGCGCAAACTCCTGCCTGACGGGGCAGGTTCAGGTCTTACCGAAGGAATGAACAGTGTCATCATCGAACAACCTCCATACAAAGGCATCATTGTGGCACTGGCCAAATATGGGGACTCCCAACAGCTGTGGTTTATGAAAATAATACCAACAACTCCAGGAGGCTCTGATAGCTTAAGTGGCTGCAGAGAGCTGTCTCGTTAATAGTGGTGGAATGATCTGTGAACAGGCTCCTACAATTTGGTGGTTTTCAACCTCGGCTGCACATTATAGACACTGGGGAGCTTTTAAAAATCCCAATGTCCAGGCCACACCCCAGACCAATTATATTAGAACCTCTGGGGGTAAGATCCAGGCTATGGTAATTTTTAACCTCCCCCCCGCCCCAGGTGACTCCAGTGTGCAACCAAGGTTGCAAATGACTGCCTTAAAGAGAAAGCGTTAAACGTAAAAAAGAATCGTCAAAGAGAGGGCAACTTTTGTAAGCAGGGTAAGCTTGACGGCCCTGCCCCTGAACAGACCTCATGTTTTAACATAATATTTAATATTCTCACTCTGGACAATTTAAAAACAAATATACTGAGTAGATAAGTGTTTTAGACATTAAAGTGTAGTCTGATTTCAATATTTCATTATTCTGAAAACCCGTCACACGTCTCAGAAGGAAATTCACTCCCTGCTAATAAATCAAAATTCTCCTCAATAAAAATGTTTAGAAACTAAAAACATTCTGTGTAATTTAACACCGGCTGGTTTCACTATATTGTAGTAATGTCACATTTTATTACTACCTCCAGAATTTGTCATTTAAGCTGGTTTAACTGTTCTGTCCAATGCAGTGAACTGAACCGAAACAAGATTAAAAACGTAGATGGGCTCACATTCCAAGGGCTTGGTGCTCTGAAGTCTCTGAAAATGCAAAGAAATGGAGTAACAAAACTTATGGATGGCGCTTTTTGGGGGCTGAGCAACATGGAAGTCTTGTAAGTGTAGCTTACCACAACTCCTGCTTTGGTGATGCGATCATGGTGTGCTCGGTGAGCATGCAGCAGCTTTATTTGAAATCCTATGTGAAAATGTCATAAGTTACAATCTTATAATGTAATACTCAGTTTTATCTCCAGTAACATGCCTGAGACCCTACAGCCACATGGTAATTTTGCTGATGTCTTTATATAACAAAAGCCAAACATCTTGTAACAATAGGAGTATGTACTAGCTTGTAATCATACGTCTCCTTTGAAGAGACTAGATAATGAACTTTCAATCCTGCTTTTGAATCTTACTGTGAATGTAGGCAGCTGGACCATAACAACCTAACAGAGATCACCAAAGGCTGGCTTTACGGCTTGCTGATGCTGCAGGAGCTTCATCTCAGCCAAAACGCCATCAACAGGATCAGCCCTGATGCCTGGGAGTTTTGCCAGAAACTCAGCGAGCTGTGAGTTGCCTTTCATTCTCCTCAGGTTCGAGAGCAGGGATCATGCCAGCGCATGAGCTGCTTACCACTGATCTGTGAAATGCTCATAACAAAGTTTCCAAGGTGACAGCTTTTTTCACATGCAACCCGGTCCTATTTTTGTTGGGATAAGTTGAAGCCGGCTCTGCCGTTTGAGTTCTAGGCCACATGGGCTAGATCCGTGGTGGTTATTTTCAAATAAAGAGAATTTTTTTTAATTGCCAGGATTAGCAATAATGTTTACCCGAGCATTATTAAGAAGGCAGAGTGTTAAAGTAAGGATTATCGTGGTTACGTATGTTACCCGTTGTTTGGAAACACATCCTTGTTTTGAATTGGAAAATAAAAGCTGTTATTTGGTTTTTGTTCTTTTTGTTGTTTTTTTTTTTGTGTGTTGTTTTTTTTTGTTTTTGTTTTTGTTTTTGTTTTTGTTTTTGTTTTAAACAGGGACCTAACTTTCAATCACTTATCGAGGCTGGATGATTCAAGCTTCCTGGGCCTAAGCTTACTAAATACCCTGCACATTGGGAATAACAAAGTTAGCTACATTGCTGATTGTGCCTTCCGGGGGCTTTCCAGTTTAAAGACTCTGTAAGTTACACATTTTGCTCTCTGTACACGAACCTAATTGGTTCCTAAATGTGCCCACTTTTCTCCAAGCAGATTTCCTTTGTTGTGAAGGAAATGTGTACAGCCTCAGAAATAGTGTCTTAATCTTTCCCAGATCAGTTTGATTAAAATCAGTCCATTTTATCCATATGTGTTTCTTAGGGGGATTAAAAAGGACAATGATCAGATTGGTTTGGTGATTACACTTAACCTTCTCGGGATCTCCAGGAAGTTGGCAACTGCTCGAAAGGGAAGCGATTTTAAATCCACTGATTTTTTTCTTTATAAAAATGCAGATTAGAAATTACCCGGAGCAAAAAGATAGATACCAAGGGCAGGGAAGGAAGATGCCTGTTAGTCAGACCAGGTGTATCCAGACCTGATCTCTGTCCCAAGAGAAAGAAGAGAGAGTTGGATGAATTGACCCTTGAAAAATCTCTGAAATGTTTGTTTTAACATTGTGCAATGGGCTTTTGGTTTTTGCCTGTCAGAAACTTTTGCTCTGTTCACTATTTGAAGCATTACATAATTGAAAGACATGCTGTGTGCTTCGGCCAACTCCGACTGGTGTGGTTGGAGCAGGCGTGTTAGAGTTTTGTTTTTTTCCTAAGATTTGATTTATTTATTCACGAGAGACACAGAGAGAGAGAGAGAGAGAGAGAGGGGCAGAGACACAGGCAGAGGGAGAAGCAGGCTCCCTGCAGGGAGCCCGACATGGGACTCGATCCCGGGACCCCAGGATCACACCCTGGGCCAAAGGCAGGCAACAAACCACTGAGCCACCCAGGCGTCCCGGGGTATTAGAGTTTAGTGTATGTTTCAGACTGTTCATGCCTTTCAGAATTTAGTCCTGTTGATAGAGGAATTAATAGAACACAATCAACTGTCCTGATTTTGGGCAAAAACTTAAAGTGTTGTTGAGGGAGGAGGCCAGGCTGTAAGGGATGCATGGGGGAGGGAAAGAATTTTCTATTGTTTTGAAAGGGGTGGAGATGATGTGGGGGATTATGAGGAATTTATTACGAATTACATGCCACCTGGGTGGTGATCTTATTAGCTTTCTGAGCATATCTCTGAAGAGAACGCTTCTGTCTTTTGTTAAGTACTTGGTACCAGTTTCGGTAACATTTCTTTTTTTTATAATCAGGGATCTGAAGAACAATGAAATTTCCTGGACTATTGAAGACATGAACGGTGCTTTCTCTGGGCTGGACAAACTGAGACGGCTGTGAGTAGGATCTGCTCCATGGTTGCCTCACTCTCTGACCTCTACTCCGTGAAATCCACTCTGAGATTTGAGAGAATTTAGGACTAGAGGCTCAATCTGGTTGCTTCCCTTGGTCATTTCCCCAAATGAATGTTGTTCTACAAGATGGGTATTAATTAGCTTTTCTTCCTTGGTATGGTGGTTTTATTCAACACTTTGGTGAGTGTTTTATTCAACATTTGGTGAGTCGTATGTACTTATGTTAATATCTAGACAAAAATTTTTAAATTGTTCTGAGTGCTTAGAATCTTGGGATTACCATTGTAAAAGTACATTTCCTAATTTCACCATTTTGAAACTTTCAGTGTTGCATCCTGCTCACAGGGATTTTTAAGTGACATGATCCAGAGTCTGCTGGTGACACTGCAGTAGGTTCCAAGCAGTACAGGAGAAAAAAAAAAAAAAAAACTTGCTTCTGTTCAGCCTTAAAGTGGCCTTGTAGATGCCCAAAGTCTGTGTTTTAAATTTTCAAGCTGAGTTCCATATAACCCTAAACTTTCAAGGATGATGAAAGTGTCCATGGGGAGGAAGGGAAAGGAGAAGATCTGAACTATTGTTGCACTAATTACAGTTCTAAGACCATTTACTTGGAAGTTTCTACCTCTTCCTAAGAGGACTTTGAAAAGCACAGCTTCAGTAGCCACCAGAGTAGCTTATTGAATACCTGTATTGGCTGGGTTTCTGTTGAATGCTTTGAGACCATGCTGACCTGTATCACTGAACGAGATGGCATGAATACATTTTTACATATTGTTTAATTGAAGAAAATAGAATCATCCACAGTGACTTTAAAAGCAATTCTTTTCATGAGAATTCCACCTCCAAATGACTTTAACTGTTCCAATGTAACTTTTTCCTTCCCCCCCAGAATACTCCAGGGAAACCGGATCCGATCTATTACCAAAAAGGCCTTTACTGGTTTGGACGCATTAGAACATCTGTGAGTGACTGGAATTTAATTACCCTAAAAGAGTCTGGGATGGTTATCTACTTATGTGCCATGAGAGATAAACTAGAATGTAGATTTGTTGGCATCCTCTCCATACCATGAAGTATATTTTCATACCCGCTTATCCTCTACCTACCTGTTTATCTACCTGCCTGTATCTGTATGGAAGTAAATAGGTAAACATTTTCCTTTGCATTTGAGGACATCACTACACATTATTGGGTTTTCTTTGCGTTATTTTTCTCAAGTAGTGACACATTTAATTTTTTAAAAAACCTACCATTTATTGTGCACTTACTATACATCAGGAATTATGGCAGGTATTTATGTACAGCCTCATTTAATCCTTGTAAGAAAACTAGTCAATAGCTTCTGTTACCTTTATTTTTAAGTAAAGAAGTGAAGGTGCTGGGTGTCCATTGATTCCATTGACTTGCATTTTATTTTTTAATTTTATTTATTTATTTTTAAAATATTTTATTTATTTATTAATGAGAGACACACACAGAGAGAGGCAGAGACACAGGCAGAGGGAGAAGCAGGCTCCATGCAGGGAGCCCAATGCAGGACTCAATCCCAAGATCCCGGGATCACACCCCTGGGCCGAAGGCAGATGCTCAACCACTGAGCCACCCAGGCGCCCCTGACTTGCATTTTAAAGATTAAAAAAGACAATTCTCCGTGGTCCTCAGGAGTGACATTAGGAGAGTAGTAGCACTGCTTTGAGACTGATTAGTTTGTCATTGCTGCCATTGCGTTATAAATCACACACCTGTTTTTCCATCTTTGTTCTTTCTCTTATTCAGTTTTGCTACCAACCCATCGGGTCGCAATTGACAGAGGCAAGACTCAAGCCACGGCTGCCTCTGCCACAAGTATCCTTGTGCCACACTAGCTCCGGTCCCCACAGTCTCTGTGCCATCCCCTCTTAGTAACTCCTGGCACATATTTTTCAAATGACATTTAGGGATGCCGATCTTTCCAGCCACTAGAAGTGCAAGCTAGACAGTCCTGATAGGAGGCAAAACCTGCAAAACCTGCACTGAGGCAACCAGCTTCTTACAATCATGCGTACATGTCTTACACATGTGTGTGGCAAGAGTACAAAGTCAGAGAAAATATCTCCACCCTGACTATTAGAGAATGTTTATAGCCAAAAGCTTTAATATCCATTAACTTGGACAAAAGAAGTTCAAGGCTTGAATGCACATTGAGTACCAGGAGAGAAGATTTCGCCGTTGTGTGCGACCACCTTGCTGTCTTCTGACTCACTTATTAGTTTGAGGGAGGCCTGGATTGCCAGCCACGCTGACAGAGCAGTTCAGGCCGGAGTCGGATGATTCTGCAAAGCAGAATTTGGAAGGGCGGACCAGTGTTGCTGGACTTCTTGAAACAAATTATTTTCAAAGGGAAACTAGCCAAAGGGTTTGTCATCTGACCCATTCCATTTCTGGGAAAGTGGAATTAGTGGATCAGTGGAGTATTAACCTCTGCTTAGTTTCCTAAGCCTTCTTGACTCTCCCAGCCTCTTTCTCTGCCCACATTCGGTACCTTCACTCTGACCTCTGTTGCCCCCATCTCATTCAGAATCCTTTTTTGTATACCCTGACCCTGGAAAGGAAAACAGAGTAGTAATCATTGTGGAGAGTGCTTTAACTCAAACCGCTCACAAGTACTAATTAAAAATAAAGTCAGCCTAGAATATTCTCCGGTTTTTTAAATGCCCTGCCTGAAGTGTGTTTTAGCAAGTACATCTTGTCTGAACATCTTATTGTCTCCACTGGTGAGTTGTGTGGAGCAGAATGAGCTACTGACCAAGAGCATAGGTTTTGAAACTGAAAATAATGGAGTCCACCTTTTATCTGCCCCTTTCCTGGTAAACAGAGTAAAACCATCTTCTTTTGGGTTGCTGTGAGGAATAAATGTAATACTATGTCAATGTAAATCCTTTAACCCAGTGCATGTCCTAGAAAGTATTTTATACACGAGAGTTTTTTTTTAAAGCATAACTATGAGAAATTTTACTTGTGTATTTAAAAGTTACTATTGCAAATTGAACACCAATAAAAAATACATTTATAAAAAAAATTTAAAAAAATTAAAGTTACTATTGGTTACTAATTTGAATATTGAAAACACAGTAAAACAGTACAGCAGAACAAACCATAAAACTACAAAAAAAAAAAGAAAGAATACAGCAAAACAGCTTAAATCCTCATGAGTCAAATAACCTGTACGTGATGATATAAAACAGGTCTTTTTTTACTATGACAGAACCGGCCTCTGATACAAATACTATTGTTCTTTGGTCCAGACTTCCCTAATGGGTTCTTTTTGGAGTTGCCAGGTCGGTGCATTTCAGCACATGGAGTAGTTTGGTGAATGGGGGGTTGGGGGGACACATACGGGTTCAGCTTCTGCAGGAGGCCTACGGTGACCATGATTTGCTCTAATGTGTTCAATTTGGTTGTTTTCAGAGATCTGAGTGACAACGCAATCATGTCATTACAAGGCAATGCATTTTCACAAATGAAGAAGCTTCAGCAACTGTAAGCTTTCCTTTCCTTTCCAAGAGTTTCAAATAAAACACGGTGTCAGAGGAGCTGTCCTGGGGCATGTCCCACGTAGATCACGTGTCTATAAAAAGCATCTAGCATGTTCTCAGCATACTTTTTATACTAGGAAGCAAAGGGACTTGGTGATTTGTTCCCTTTGTTGAGAAGAGGAGTATCTTTTGGTTTCTGTTACGAATTTGCAGTTTAAATCTGTGGGACCTAATGCAGTGCAAGGCCCAGCATAGTAGCGGGTCTTGAGGAGTGAGGTGTTTTCAGGACATCAGCGGCTCTCCCTCAGGAGGTCAGCAGGAACAACACCACGGTGCTAGCACATCTCTTACATTTTAAGATGAACTAGAGAATACTTATTGCATGGGGTGTGTATATTTTGTTTCTGCATTCATTGCTTTGTTAATATTTACTTGAGTTAGTTTACTCGTAGAATCTGCATTTCATATAAAACAAATTGAACATAATTACTCTCCTCAGGCATTTAAATACATCAAGCCTTTTGTGCGATTGCCAACTAAAATGGCTCCCACAGTGGGTGGCGGAAAACAACTTTCAGAGCTTTGTAAATGCCAGTTGCGCCCATCCTCAGCTGCTAAAAGGAAGAAGTATTTTTGCTGTTAGCCCAGATGGCTTTGTGTGTGGTGAGTGTAACTGTTGCCTCTGCCTTCATTTTTCTTTTTTCCCCTCCAATGAGTGGTCTTGCATAAGCTTCTGTTCTCTTAATGAAGCTTTTATTTCTGCTGAGGTAGATGAAAATGGATCTCTAGCATGCTGATGATTTTAATGTGACAGAGGAGAAGGAGTTTCCTAAAATGTCTGTGTTTTGACACCAGGGTGGTTTGGTGGAACAAGAAAGACGTTGGATCTTGAGAGAACTGATGGGCATTCGCGGCCCTCCCAACTTCCCTAAATCTCAGTGTCTGCGTCTATGGGAAGGGAAGTCTGCAGACCGCCCTCCCCAATTTCAGGCTTGTTGAGAGGCTGAACTACCCCTGTGTAAATGCTGTGTGTTGGGGTAGAAAGAGAAAATTATGAGCTAAAAATTGTGCTCCTGCTGGGTAAAGCATTACAAGTACTGGAAAGTTTGAATTGATTGCAAATCAATGTAAGGTCCATTGTTTTAGCGTCTAAGAATCTCAGCGCTAGAAATCCCAAACCTCACATACCGAGTCAGCAGATCCAGGTCAAAACCCCAGGTTTTCTTCTCCCTGGTGCAGGCTACTGTCTGCCGCACTACCCTGCTGTTTACTACGCACTGCCATGGAGACCTGGGTAAAGATAAATGTGCAGATAGAACACGAAATCAAAGTTTGCTTTAACTTCAGCATATGTTTTAAGATATTACAGAACCCGATTTTACACTGGCCTTTAAAAATTTATTTGAAACTGCTTTGCCTGTGATTGTTTAGTCAAGTACAAGAAAAATATATTTTTTTAGGTTGCAGCACTAAACGGTGCCAACGGTTTCTGGAAATAAAACGTCTGATGTAGCTTTTGGATCTAAATAAGCTTTTGGCATTCACTTAGAAGGGCCCGAGCCATGCCTTTCCCATGGTGCTTATTTCGCAGTTCTCTAGTCCCAAGATAAGAACTCCGTTATTTTGAGACGTGTGTATGGTATCCGTAGATTTTTCTTTCAGTCCCTCCGTTGTGAATCTTAAACATTGATTTACCAGATGAGAACTTTAGAACAGTCGTACGGAAGAAGAAACCGTCTTGATGACAATGTGATATTGGAAGTGAGCAGCGTCGGGGTCACCAGAGCATTCCCAAGCCCCATTCACCCACACACGTGCATGCTCACACCAAACACATGCATGTATGCACTCGGACGATTTTTTTCCAGAGCACCCAGAAACTATCTTTTGGTAGATCTGAGCTGTTTCCTTTCTGGGTTTAGAGCATCTCCAAGAAACTGCAGTTCAAAAAAGGTGACTTTTCCAAAAAGTAACAGAGAACTAAAAATAACCATTTGGAATGAAAGAGTTGTCCAGCTCTAATTACCATGTAGCGCTGACAGTGTAGCATAGCGGCCTGATTGATTGTCTACCCTCAACCCCAGGCGGAAGCCAGGGTCTCACAGGGACTTTGAGAGATGGTTTTTCTTTTGCTACAGGATTATTTGTTTCAACTCTATCTAAAAATTACTGCTCTTTAAGACAGGTTCTGTTTTTGGTAAATGAGGTGTTAATTGCTGTCTTTAGTGATATTGATTTCTTAATTTTGCTGCTGCTTATTCGTGGATAATGTGGGAAAAATTGCAGTTCCTACTAGTAGCTTTTAACGATGATCCATGAGCCTAGAAACTTCTTAACTGATTTCTTTTATATATATATTTATATATATATATATAATCTTAAAGCCTAAGGAGCCTAGGATAAACTATATTCCAAAGAAAGAGTCTCCTCTCAGTTAATGACCGATAAATAGGTCTCAGTGTCTATTTGAAGTGAAGAAATTCGTGTATAAACGCTCTCCTGGGCTGTCCTTTCCACATGAGGACCGTTAGTCCCATCTGGGAAGCCTACACAAAGGGTCACACGCAAGCCGTCGTCTGTTTGGAGTTTCTTGGTATGAAAACCTGAGTGGCGTTTGGACTCTCAAGCCTTAAAATGGTTTTGTTTCCTCCTCTCCTTCTTAAACAGATGATTTTCCTAAACCCCAGATCACCGTTCAGCCAGAAACACAGTCGGCAATAAAAGGTTCCAATTTGAGTTTTATCTGCTCAGCCGCCAGCAGCAGTGACTCCCCAATGACTTTTGCTTGGAAAAAAGACAATGAACTACTGCACGATGCCGAAATGGAAAATTACGCACACCTGCGGGCGCAGGGCGGCGAGGTGATGGAGTACACCACCATTCTCCGGCTCCGCAACGTGGAATTTGCCAGCGAAGGGAAATATCAGTGTGTCATCTCCAATCACTTCGGTTCATCCTACTCTGTCAAAGCCAAGCTTACAGTAAATAGTATGTGACCTGACTTTTCCATTTGCATGTACAGACGCCTTTTAGATTTGGTTTTCTCTCTTTCTCTTCCTTCCACCGCTGTCTCCTGCTCATGGTTCCCCACCTAACCCTGCCTCTCTCTGCCTCTCAGTCCACAACGTTAAGATCCTTGGTACCTACGTGAGCACTTCCCGGGTGCAGGACCCCGTCTTGGTGGGTAGCACGGAGAGGAACCACACGTCATTTGTGTGGTCCACTCTTTGGGAGTTTGCAACGTGTTAGTCTGATGTGGGAGGCCATGAAGGGTGGCTTTGCAGCACCCCACCTTTAATTCAGAGATCTGGCTTTGGAGCCTGCCACTCCTGCTTACAGCTGAGTGACTCTTAGCAAGATGCTTAACCTCCCTGTGCCTCCATTTCCACATCTTTCAATTAGGAACAGCAGTACCTACCTCACGGAGGTATGATAATAATTGGTGTAAAGGACTTAGCCTGGAATACAGTGAATGCTGACTAAATGCACCAAGTATTAGCTGCCGTTAATAAAAATACATAATTGTTTGCTTTGTGTGACCCGAATACGTTTTTTTTTTTTGTTTTTTGTTTTTTTTAATGACAGGAACCTTACCACTTTATGATTTAATTATTTGTACCTTCCAGGGTAAAAGATTTTGGTGTATGATTCATTAATGCATTCATTCCACAAATGGCTGCGGAGGCCTGATGCATAGAACGATTTTGAGTTTAAAATTGTAGGACACAAAGAAAAAATAAATAAATAAATAATAAAATAAAATTGTAGGACACAACACGTATCTGAAGTCACAGAATGTTAGAGCCAGGAGGGACTTAAAAAAAAAAAAGATGATGATGATGATGATGATGATGATGATGAAATGAGTGGTCTGGGTACAAAGAGGTGAATTGATCTGCCCAAGATCTCCCAGATAATTACTGAGGAAACTAAAAAGTAAGTGGGAGAAAGTAGAAAGCTGTATAGTCTGTCCATCAGGTGACCCGTGTGTCAGCCTGACCTCATCCTTTCTGTACCTGTGTGTAATCTTGAGGGGATCTCTTCATCTCAACTTTAGATTCTTTGTCTTGCAGTCAGAAATAACCTCTGCCTGACCTATGGCAGGGGCATTTGTGAGTATACGTTAAAAAAAAAACAGAATGAAAATCTTTAAAACTCTGTAGCACTAATACACACTCTTTATCTGATTTCAGTGCTCCCTTCCTTCACCAAGACCCCCATGGACCTCACCATCCGTGCCGGGGCCATGGCGCGCTTGGAGTGCGCTGCCCTGGGACATCCAGCCCCACAGATAGCCTGGCAGAAGGATGGGGGTACAGACTTCCCAGCCGCGAGGGAGAGACGCATGCATGTTATGCCTGAGGATGATGTGTTCTTTATTGTGGATGTGAAGATAGAGGACATTGGGGTTTACAGCTGCACAGCCCAGAACAGTGCGGGAAGCATTTCTGCTAATGCAACTCTGACTGTCCTGGGTAAGTGGCTATTGTCAGATTCCGTGATAAAAATTAAACACGCTAGCTCGGCCAAAGGCCTTAAGTGTCAGAAGTTGCGAGGGTGAGAGGTAATGCATAGGACACTGCCCTTCCCTGGAAAGAACAGACGGCTTCCCAGGAGCGCCTTACATCTGTGTGTGTGGCCGATGGGACAAGTCTATTCCTCTCTTTCAAGGGTCAGGGAAGAGTAAATGCTGTGTCGCTTCCCCGTTTTTGCAGGAATCACCTTCCTCTCCCCTACTCTCCCCATCGCATAGGCTCTACCCGCAGTCTCCACCCTATGAAACACGTATAAGAAGATAAGTCATGTGAGCACTTTGGGAAGGACCTATCCTCTCTTGTCTTGGTCTACTGTACCGTTCTGGAAACCAGAGTGTGTCTTTTACCTTTTGCCTAAACAGGAGCTTTTGAAAAAGGTGCACGTGTTCATCGTATACGTATCTTTGAGGGAGTTGAGCAAAGTAGCCTATGAACACCAAAGAATAGATGTACCTTCAGACTTTAGCATATAGGTTTGGACATCCAGCCCCAGAAAGTTCCCCCTTAAAAATTTAAACATTCTGACTTTTTTTCATTCATCGACCTACCCCCCTGCTTAAAATTATTTTTAGGCACTTTTTCCATTTCTAAGAGATACCTAGAATGTTTTGCATTGCCCCTCTCATTCCATCCCAAGGGTGGGAGAGACTTGGCAGCCCAGGTGGCTCAGCGGTTTAGCACTGCCTTCGGCCCAGGGTGTGATCCTGGGGTCCCGGGATCGAGTCCCACATCAGGCTCCCTGCATGGAGCCTGCTTCTCCCTCTGCCTGTGTCTCTGCCTCTCTCTGTCTCTCATGAATAAATAAAATGAATTAAAAAAAAAAAAAAAGACTGGGAGAGACTGAGATTGAAAAAAAATAGTAAACATTATCCTTAACAGGTGTTACAAGTGACAGCCAGGTAACAGAATGCAATCCCGATCGTGGTGTGTGTGTGTAGGCTCTCAAAGGAGCATACGCGTGAGGCCGTGGAAGGGTACGATGGGTACGAAGGGTTCCATTGGTGTGCACTCGGGGGGTGGGTCTTCGGACCTACCTGCCAAACCCAATCTCATGGAGGGGCTTAAAAGCACACCCCTTGTTATTTCAGAAACACCATCGTTTTTGCGGCCCCTGCTAGACCGAACCGTGACCAAGGGAGAAACTGCTGTCCTGCAGTGCATCGCTGGAGGCAGCCCCCCTCCCAGGTTGAACTGGACCAAGGACGACAGCCCCTTGGTGGTCACCGAAAGGCACTTCTTTGCAGCAGGCAATCAGCTGCTGATCATCGTGGACTCTGATGTCAGTGATGCCGGGAAATACACATGTGAAATGTCGAACACCCTGGGCACCGAGAGGGGCAACGTGCGCCTCAGCGTGATCCCCACCCCCACCTGCGACTCCCCTCAGATGACCGCCTCGTCACTGGACGATGACGGGTGGGCCACCGTGGGCGTCGTGATCATAGCGGTGGTGTGCTGCGTGGTGGGCACGTCGCTCGTGTGGGTGGTCATCATATACCACACAAGGCGGAGGAACGAAGATTGCAGCATCACCAACACAGGTGTGTAAACAGAAGCTTGGCCCCGGGGGGCCGTAGTCATGTGTGTCTGTGGTCCTGTGGTCATTTTCTTCCAGAATGTGTGTGTCTCTCACAGCCTGAGGCCGTGTCAGAAGGGTGACTCATTTGTTTCAAACGGCAGGAATATGGTCAGCTAAAAATAACACCCCGGCCCCTAATAAAGCTGGTGGTGTTTAAAGATTAATCCTTTTTGTTAAGCCCCCCCGCAGAATGCCCTGCTGGCTGTGCGATCCGGTCCAAACACAGAGTCAAGCAGTCCCACTGCTTCACACGGGGGTGACCTACGAGGCCTCCCCCCCGTGTAGCTCTTGTCTCGTCATGGGTGTGCCCGTGTGCGTGTGCAGGCGTGCAGGGAGGATCCCGTTACTGTTGGGAGGGGCCGTGACTTGAGGAACATGTGTGAACTCCCACACCCATGCATCCTGAGTCCGAAACACGGCAGAAATCAAGCTTAATTGGGGAGCTTAGCTACTACCCCACTGAGACTCCCAGGCCTTTATGTTTTGGAACATCACTTTCAGAAATTCGGGAGGGGCATCCAGATAAAAGTAGAAAATTGGCCTGTGCTGCCCCCAGCAGCAGAGCCCCAGTCTTCCTCACCTGAGGACTGGACAACCGAGATGGGTTTTCAGGAGTAGACTTCTTTGTTCTGGACACAAACGGAGACCGTGTACGTACTGTCCATCGGGGAAGGTTGTAGGGCCGTGTCCAGTCACTCCTGGTTAACACTGCTGTCGGGTTACAGATGAGACCAACTTGCCGGCAGATATCCCGAGTTACTTGTCATCTCAGGGAACCTTAGCCGACAGGCAGGATGGCTACATCTCCTCAGAAAGCGGAAGCCACCACCAGTTTGTCACTTCTTCAGGAGGTGGATTTTTCTTACCGCAACATGACAGCAATGGTAAGTGTTTAAAATGAACCCTGGACCCCATGGTTGTCTTGAAACAATCTGATGGAAAGGCTCGGATACAGTATTAATTTTCACCAGAAATAGATACACTCCTAGATCTAGGGACTGACCCAAGATCACTGGCAAAGCTGAAATTAAATGTGGTTATGCCTTTCTCTTAAATACTAGAAAAATCTTTGTTTCTGATAATAAGAGAAGACAAGTAGGAAAATTAGAGCTTAATTTCTCAAAAAAAAAAAAAAAAAAAGCCTAATTTCTCCATGCAGCATGATACTTTCTTTATGCTCGAAGTATTCCTTGGCACTAAAAGTCCTCCTTTCTTAAATGGCATTAACTGGTTTCACATATGGTCGTAAAACGTCAAAATGATTTAAGATTCTATTAGAGAAATCAGATTTTTGACTCTTGCTTTAAGAACTGCACGGTTTTAAGAATGCTCGTGGAGGAGCCATAATGCAGGCACACGGGCTTGGTCCAAGACCCCCTTCCGACACTTGCTCCCTGTGCATCCTGGGCAGTCATACACTATTTCCTTATTAGGTGGTTATGAAATTCAGTCAAATGATATCGGAAACCTGTATGGTGCTTGGCACACATCAAGGGCTCCCAAAGTAGAAACTGTTGACATTCTTTTCAAACATTTTACCGTCTTTTCCCACAAGCACTTATTGACTATCTGCTCTGCGGTGGATCCCGGAGTCAACGTGTTTTCGGACTCCTAGTGTAGGCAGTGGTGAGACCAGGAAAAGGCAACAAATGGTCACAAAGTGTTTGGCAAGGCAGGTGATAGAGGGTATACAGATGGAAGATTTGCACACACACACACACACGGGGGGGTGTTCTGGTTGCAGCCTCCTTCAAATGTAGCAGGGTCTACTGAAGAGACATTTATGAAAGCTTAAAGCGACAGACCCGGAACATAATAATGCCGTGTCACTTGGATGCTGGGGCTGGCGATTGATCCTCTGGGAGCAGCTCTAGAGGCCACCAGCCCTGACTGAATCACGTCTTGCGCCTTCTTTTCTGAGACTGCCCAGTTCCCGCTTCCCAGGCACATGGCCCATCGAGGCCTCTCTCACCTGTGCTACATCTCTTGTCCTCGTGGCCACGACTAACCGGCACATCATTTCTGGGTTGTTTGGCTCAGATACTCACAATAGAGTGGGCGGGGCGGGGGGGGTTGTTGTTTGGGCTGAGCTCAGCTTTGAGCTGAGCATTCAGAGATCATTTGTTGAATGCCACTTCCTGGTCCTGCTCATCTGTGACTTTCGGGAGGGAGGGGGCAGCGCTGATGGCCTCGTGTGTTTCAGGCCACGGCTGCTTTGGCTGCAGTGTGCACGTGCAGGTCAGTTCCTCTTGGATGCTCCTGGGCGCCAGCACCCAGGTGAACACATGTCGTAGAATGGTTAATCGCGTCCTCTTCTTGGAAGATGGCACAGATTTAGTCACTAATCTGTAGGCCTCAGTAAATGTTTTAAAACCCTAACATAAATTTCTCTAGTTTTTTTCTTTTGTATGCCATTCTATCCAAAATTTTTATCTATAAATATGGAAAATGCCCAAAGTGGAGAGAATGTTGACAGGTACTTGAATCAAATTCATTCAGTGACTACAATGTCTGTTTTGAAGGGACCTGCCACATTGACAATAGTAGTGAAGCCGATGTGGAAGTTGCCACGGATCCGTTCCTTTGTCCCTTTCTGGGGTCCTCAGGCCCTGTGTATTTGAAGGGGAATGTGTACAGCTCAGATCCATTTGAAGCCTATCATACAGGTATGTGATTCTCTTACCTGAGTTCTCTTCTGTTTCCTGGAGACTTCCAGAAGCACTAACTCCATCTCTGATACTGTCCTCAATTTTCAAAGGTTGTGGTCCTGACCTGAGAACAGCCTTGATGGACCACTGTGAGCCCAGTTACATAAAGAAAAAGGAGTGCTACCCATGTCCTTATCCTTCAGAGGACTCCTGCGAACAGAGTGTCAGTGATATAGGATGGCCTTCACATGTGAGGAAGTTACTCAACTCTACTTACTCTCAAAATGAAGGACCTGGAGTGAAAAGTTTGTGTCTAAACAAGTCCTCTTTAGATTTTAGTCCAAGTCCAGAGCCAGCATCAGTTACTTCAAATAATTCTTTCATGGGTAAGTTTATTAAATTATTAGACACCTTGACTCAGGCAGGACTCCTGTTCCAAGTTGCATGTGGGAGAGCAATGAGCCTCAAATGCCAAACTTGTTGAAAAATGTTTTTTTCTTTTTTTTTAAATCATGTTGTCATGACATCCTATGAGTTAGTATACGTGTTTCTAAAGGCAAAGTCAGACATGGAGGATTTTACTTGATTATGTATTTAATCCGTAACTAAGCCTTAGGAGCTTTCTGGTTAACTCTGTGTGTGGCATCATCTAGAGGACAAGTTTTGGGAGTGACTTAGGAGCTCCATTTGTCAGCCATGTGGAAAAAGTGGTTTTGGGCTACAGCAGCTTTTGGGGTGGAGTTGTATGCACTGCATGATTGTGGTTTGGGATGTCTGGTGGGTCACCCTTTGACTCTGGTCAAAGGGTGGACAGCGTCCCACCTGGCAACAACCGCCTGTCAGCCAGGCCGGACTGCTTTGGCAGAGGAGACCATCAGAGCCTCAAAGCCCAAGTCGATGGTGGTAGACTCTGGCTAGCGCCAAGACTCGTTTGTGGATTTCTTTTTGTCTAGTGCATGGGGACAAAGGGTGGAAGAACTGAGATCATCTTTTCACTAAATGGAGATATGGGAAAATGAACCACAAATTGTCTTGTTTTAATAATAAAAAAAAAGAATCTTAAAATATTTTACCCAATTTTGAGAAATTGTATGTTTTGTCACAGTATAATTGCTTACTCCTTTTTCAAAAAATGAAAATGACTTTTTTATGACTGTGACAAGAATTTGAGGCAGTTAAATAATATTTTGCCAGTAAAGAAGAAAGGGCAAGGCATCAGGATTATTTTGGAAGAAACTTTCTATACCCAGGTGCAGTTGATACCTGCTAACCCACAATCCAGATCTCCTTCATGGAGAATTGTAGACTGTCAAGTACTAAAGCCAGGGTTTGGAAGAACTTACACTGGGGAACCTCATTGCTCAATGATTACTATTACTGTAGAGGATGAAATGTGATAAAGAATGGGCATACGGTATTCATTACCCAGCTCCATATTGTAAGTTCTCTCTCCATAACTGGATGCACACACGCCCGATACCATAAATGACTTGTAGAAAACATTTACTCGTGTTCACGGGCTAAGATGCTCCTTCATTGGAAATGTGTTTTGATTTACATGCTAGCCAGTGGACCCATTCGCTCAAGGGCTTGCTTGCTTGCTTTCAGGAACATTTGGAAAGCCTCTGAAGAGAGCTCATCTGGATGCCTTTTCAAGCTTTGGACAGCCAGTGGATTGTCAGCCAAGAGCCTTTCACCTGAAAACTCGTTCTTCCCCAGACTTGGACTCTGAGTCAGAGGAATATGGGAAAGAAAGGACAGATTTTCAGCAAGAAAATCACACATGTACCTATAAACAGACCGTAGAAAACCACAGGACTCCAAATTTTCAGTCTTATGACTTGGACACATAGACAGAATGAGAGCAAAGAAGAGCTCTAACATACTACCTCAAGTGGACTTTTATTTAAAAGAGAGAATCCTATGTTTTTAAATGGAGTTATGAATTTTAAAAGGATAAAATGTCTTATTTATACAGATGGACCAAAATTACAAAAAGTTATAAAAATTTTATACTGGGAGTAACTTTCATATAAGAATACCTTTTTAAAACTATTTTAACTTTGTTTTATGCAAAAAAAAAAATCTTATGTAAGTTAATGGTGTGAATCCATGACCTTTTTATGTATTTTTATAATGCCAGATTTCTTTTTATTGAAAATGAGTACTAAAGCATTTTAAATAATACCTGTCTTGTACCCTTTTTGAATAGAGTTCACTTAATTTTATTTTGCACATTGCATTTAATAAAATGTGTCATTGGGATCCCATGCCCCATCTATACAACTACAGTTTTTATTGTTTTTGACACATTTTAGGCTTAATAATTTCATATTATCATGTCTCAAATTGATGGAAATTAGGCTCAGCACATTAAAATATAAGCAAAAAGATGACCACTCTGCCTATCACACAAGGTTGAGGTAATACGGACTCTAATTGGATTAGTGTATGTGAAAGCACATTATAAATGTAAAAGAACTACAAAGATTTGAGGTACATTAATTTATTCCTAACTTTACAAATAAAAAAAAAAGATTTGTTGGTATAGTCTGCTCTAATGCAGTACAGCCACCATTGCTTAAATCACTGTTCAAGCCATGTTTCTTTAATTATAATAATGCCTTATGTGGTCTAATGCCCTGTGCTTTTCCAAATAGTTTCACATTCACCATCCCTTTAATTATAACAAGAGCGTGGTTTATTGCACATTTCTATAGTTAAAATGGCTATAACCAAGGTGGATTTTCATCCAGTGTTCCAGCTGAGAATGGGATGTTGATGGAATTCTTGGTTATTCTTACTGATTTTCTGCTGGATGAGCAGTTCTAATAGAAAAGCTACTTTTAAACTATTCTGCAACATTCCTTAAGAATTAAAATACTTTTCTAATTTGGTCAAACTGAGTATCAAATCTGTTACTTGAACGATTTAAAATACTTGTTTTAAACAGTACTTAGATAAAAACGGCATTACATGACTGGCGTGTACACACACAAAATGAATATAGTCATTTTAAAAATTAAGCGACATTGTCTTAAGTAATTGAAATAAACTTAAGCTTAACAATTCACATGATGAAACGGGATTGTTTTAAAACAAATTCTTGTTTTCATATGTAGTGTAAAGACAAATCCTCTTGCCCAGAAGTTAGATATGCGTGGGAAGAGTTAACATCACACATTAAGCTTCAAAATCTAACTTGATGAAGGTGTTAATTTATGCCATTGTCAGTTCTTTGAACTAAAGTGAAAGCAGATATTAGAAAAGCAAATTCTTCTCAGAGGATCTGTTGGGGGTGACTTTTCCTGCTTAATCAGTGTATAGCTTTGTTGTTTGTGAGCCAGAAACCTGGAACTCAGATTCAGTAAGATTTTCCTCCTTTAGTTTGGACACCAGAGGCCAGGAAGTGGATCCTTCCCTGGACCACCAGTAACTAACTGCAGAGAAGTGATTTTATATGCTTTGGCTTTATCCTATTGCCAGATTCTCAAAATCGTATTGTTAATCTGTCTTCATTATTGCCAGATGCCATGCAAGCATTGATAGAGATCTATTCAATGATTATCAACCTCTTATAAGGATTTAGTTTTTCCAGAGTTAGCCCCAAAGGGTTAAATCATTAACACTTGAAATTCAAAAAGTAGATTTACTCTACATTAATACGGTCTTTCCCTTTCACTCTGTGCTGAAACCTATGAATTACATATAATTTTGGCTGTAGGGAGAAGCAAGCAATTTCTCATTGACATTTGCAGGAAAAGAATATATAATATTGAGTCTCCATATTAAAATGAATCTAGTAGGTATTAAGATATCCTAAAATAATAGACTACAGAAAAAAATAGATGTAAATATTAAATCATTTGGCTTATTTGAAAAGAAATGCTTAAAATTTTCAGTTTAATCTTTCTATACTTTCCAATAAAGACCAATTCATGTACAACATATCTTAATGTCGTAGATGTGATGTTCACCCAACTTCGACACTGTTTTTTCTTCATTACTAACGCTAATGATAACATCGTTACTATGTATAATCTTGGCTGATTTTTAAGATATTGGGAGATAAATATTCCTTACTTGTGGCCAACAACATTTTATGAAATACAATCCGTGGGACGTTAACAAACTTATTTTCCCAGTCTCTTACAGAAAGAAACCAAAAATTATTTCTTAAAATATAGCCAATGGTACTATTATTTTTAAAAAAGGAAAGTGATTTGGTATTTGTACACACCTGAGGGGTTTTAGTCTTTTTGATTTAATGTGATAGGAAGTAATTCATAACCAATATTACAATAGATGTGCTTTGGTGGTATTTTTGAAAGAGAATGAGAACCAAATGTTACCGCAGAGTGCCTGTTCTGTGCCTCCCACTCTTGGAATCTGCAGTGGTTGGACTTGTGTAATAGGATAATTTAGAACTCACTATTTTTAAGACAGTATTCTATTAACACATTGAATAACTCAGTGTCCTGCCAAAAAAACTATTAGAGTCTTCAAAGAGGGGTACAGTTTCTTCACGAATTGAATAATTTCAATATTCTAGAAATATCCAGTTACCAGAACTTATCTTTTTCATGAGGCATTGCTTAAACAAATGTATAAAAAGTCTTGAAACAGTCTCAAGAGGTTTTAGATTTGTCCAAAAATGGCACAGAGGTACTTTAGTTGGGATTTTCTTTTAAGAGAGAAGAGGGTTCGCCAACATATATTTACTGAGTTATCCCAATATTTGGGGTCTTTGGTTCTATTTTTTTAATTTAAATTCAATCAATTAAAGTGTTATTGGTTTCACAGATAGAGGTCAGTGATTCTCTGATTTCGTCTTGCTTTATATCTTCTTCTTTTGCCCTACGATCCCGTTTTGTTTCTTAAATTCCACAGATGAGTGAGATCATATAATTGTCTTTCTCTGATTGATGTATTTTGCCTAGCATAGTACCCTCTAGTTGCATCCACATTGCAAATGGTAAGATTGCTCTTTTTGATGGCTGAGTAGTATTCCACTGTGTACATATGTATCACATCTTTATCTGTTCATCTGTTGATGCACATCTGGGCTCTTTCCACAATTTGGCTATTGTAGACATTGCTGCTATAAACAATGGGGTGCAGGTGCCCCTTCGGATCACCACATTTGTACCTTTGCAGTGAATCCCTAGTAGTGCAATTGCTGGGTCATAGAGGGTAGCTCTATTTTCAGCTTTTTGAGGAAGCTCCATACCATTTCCCAGAGTGACTGCACCAGCTTGCATCCCCACCAACAGTGCAAGAGGGTTCCCCCTTCCTGCATCCTTACCAACATCTGTTGTTTCCTGACTTGGTAATTGTAACCATTCTGATTGGTGTGGGGTGGTATCTCATTGGGGTTTTGATTTGTATTTCCCTGATGCCGAGTGACATTGAGCATTTTCTCTTGTGTCTGCTGGCCATTTGTATGTCTTCTTTGGAGAAATGTCTGTTCACATCTTCAGGCCATTTTTTTTTTTTTTTTTTTGAGAAACCTGGTAGTGATGAGTGTCTTTTAATATAGATGTTTGATTTTACTTGAGATATATTATCAAGATAAAACTCCCTTGAAAATCTATATTATAGGTTGAAATGTATACAACTCAAATTCTCACTAGTATAAGAATTGTAATTTCTTATTCCTACTGTATTTAGTGTCAAGAGTCTGAATTCTATATCCTCCCATGTGGTTACTGATATTCATGAATACAGAAATTATAACCAGCATTCACATGTAGCTTTTTATTAGAATTATATTTTTTAATTAAAGAATTTTTGAGATACATTTTAAGGAATAAGGCAAAGCAATTCATAACTATTACAATTTCACTCTTGGATGTAATTTTCTCATATCTTTATTGAGTTTCATGGTTGATTTTGGCTTTTAACAAGTTTAACTTTTTTTTAAATCCTGTTTGAACATAACACCTAATGCTTTCATGAGATTATTGCCATTGTTTGGGTAGTTACTTTGATGTCTCTGCATATGGCTTTATTTTGATCTACAGCTCAGAGTTGAAATTTGATAACACACTAGCAGTTATCACACATTTCATATATGCTTAGTTGTATATTTTGAATAGGTGATATAGAAAGGAGTAAAATGATCTTTGTCCTAATCATCAGTGGGACAGGAAGCAGGTTCATAAATATTTATAATACACTGTGTTAAATGCTATAACTTAGTAGGGTCCCTGTAACTGACACTAATTTTGTCTCTAATTCTAATTGAACTCCCTAAAAGTGTTACATGCAGTTCACATATCCTAGAAGAAGTTGATTATCTGGGTTTTTCCACCTGTATCCCAGAACAATTGTGCTTCCGATACTCCCGTCCATGTTTAAGTATCAATAATCACCACTCCTGTAAATTTGGCACCTGAAATGTCCTCAAGATTATTTATGCCTTCCTTCTTAGCCCATTGCTACTGCCAGGTTCAGACCCTGACCTGTCTCTTAAATCAGTGTCTTGTCCTTTGTCTCTCTCTTAGCCAATTCATTGTTTCAGAGAATTATTTTTCTAAAATAGATCTGAATTGGCCACTTTCCTGTTTAAAAACCATTGATGGCTACACTTTAAGTCCCAGTTATGATGTATAAGACCTTTCACTCATTGATCCAGCCTACACTTCAAACCATACCCTCCATGTAACTGCCATTCCCCACTTTTCACAGTATGGTACAGTACCCCTCACCAGATCCTATGCACCTCTGTGGCTTTATGTTGATCTGTGTACAGCTCAATGTTGAAATTTGGCAACAACACACTTGTCCTTGTGTATATTATTTCATTTTTGTTTCAACGAGCATTTTTTTTTTTTTTTTTTTGGTATCTACTGTGCTAGGTCCTACCATAGACTCTTGGGCTATTAACAAATACTAAAATAAATATTCTTCAATATTCTTCCCCAAGGAAACTCCTAAACACATGACAAAATTATTACCCTGAAATGTTCGTTTTTCTTCTTTTGAATCCAGAACTTTTTTCAAAAGCAAACCTTTCCTTTTTGCCCCCCACATAGCAGAACTTTATATGAACCACCATGAGAATATCAGAGGGAAGCTGTTGGTTACAAAGCCAGCTGTGATGTCATTGTATGAAAAATACTAAGAACAGTTAACCTATATGTCAATGGGACATCTTCTAGGAAGAAATAAAGGAAGTCAAAAGATCTGTATTTTTTTTTTTAACACTCACCAGATGATGTGGTCTAGCAGTCAGTAGGAAAATCAATTCCTGTTCAGTTTATGAAAAGTAAACAGATGGCCAGGTGTGTCAACAGATTTTTTTTTTATTGGAGCTGTGCACACAGCTGCACATATTTCTCAGTCAGCTTGCATTTAGGTGTGTCTGTAGCCAGGTGACTTTTGCCCCACTGGAATGTGTGTAGAGGTGTAAAGTGCCGCTTTCAAGCCTGGAGCACGAAACCTTTACACACACCCTTCCATGTCCTTCTCCTGCAGCGACCTGGTTGATTAGAAAGCTATTGCCTAGAGCTGCTCTTGCCTTGACCTCGCTTGTAGAAGACACTGGGTCTCTGAATGGCTCTATGGAATATGGGCTTGCTACCAACCGAGAGTATTTGCTTTGAAGCCCAACTTAATATAAGTGAGGAAAAAAGTGTTGATTGCACTTGAACATTGTCTTTTGAGTGTACTTACAACAGCTTGTCCTGCCCTATCTTGAAATAGTAATTTTAATGTGAAGAACTGCCCAAGATTCTGATTGACATTGTTCTTCATTGATTTATAAAGCTCCCTTTTAAAAATAAACAGCTTGGCCTCAATGACCGGCCCTAACACAGATGCCAGAACCTGGGCTCCACTGTTGTGGCCGGCCTTAGGCCTTTGACCCCCACTAGCATTTACTGAATACCTTCTTGTACTAGTACATCCTGCAGCCGTTACAATTTCGTATTTCCATTTCACCTGTAGACACAGTTTTAAAGGAGACTTATTAGTCATCCAGATTTTTGCAACTGTGTTTCAAGATCAATTAATTCAAGATTAATTCCTAACAACACATGAGTACCTGCAATGTGATAGGCTCTTGGGATATCAAAAATGAGTAAGACATGGCCTGGATCACTGAAGAATTCTTCTCTTGAGGAAGTTTTACCCTGATAAAACGATGGTTTTCTTATGGCAAAATTCACAACTAAAGTATATGTTAATATAATCAATTAGTAGATGCGATTTGCCTTTCTCAGGACACCACGGGTTATAAGCTGATCACTACCAGGAAAAAAAAGTGCTGTGGCCCACACAGCATTGCTCCTTTGAGTGGCCTTATAATTTACATATTACGTGGATGCTAATAATAATAACAGGTGTATAGGAAAAGAGAAGCTATTGAAAGTATGCAAAATCTCATGATTAAAAGTTGAATTTAATGAGTAATGTTTAAGTTTATAGCTATGCATTTATAACTTTAAAAACTTTACTATTGACATTTTTTTTCATCTGAAACCTACCAGCTCTTCAGCTTTCCCATTCTTTTCCTCATTGAAACTTAAGTGATTGTTGAAATAATCATTTTCAGATGTTAGACATTGGGAATCACAAAGGCAACAATCCCTAAGAAAATAAAAATTAATGAGGTGAACCCTATAATAGCAGGCTATGGCTCAGGAAGAGGGGGCCAAATGGAGCCCAGCCATCTATCTGAGTCAGGGAGACAGAGCTGGAAGGCTAGGATATTACATAAGAGAGGACTACACAGAGAATGCCAGAGATCTGCAGAGGGTCCCCCTTGAGCCATTAGTTTGAACACCCATTAGCATGTGCAAGTGAGGCAACTACCCAAGGCCAGGAAAAGAAGAACCCGACTAAAGGGTTAGAAGAAACAGTTCCCGAAGTTCCCACAGGGCCAGTAGGTGGTCCAACTAACCAGAGTGGAAAACCTCATAATTCAGTGGGCATCACGTAGATCCTCGGGACATAGCCTCAGTAATGCGGCAAAACTAGCCCTAAGGACAGCTCTGGCCCCACCTAAAAGTATCAAGGCTCAAAAAGGATCAAGCTACTTCTAAGTAACTTATCTGTCTTTGAGAATAAAACTCAAGAATATCTACAGAAATACCAAAATGTCTTGCACTCAACAAGTCCAAATGCATAATATTTGATGTAGAATAAAAAAAAAAAATCACCACGCATGTAAAGCAGCAGGAAAATGTGACTTGTATGATGGAGAGAGATATCCACAGCTAAAATCATACCTAAAAATGACACAGATAATAGAACTAGAAGACAGAATGTTTAAAAATTTATTATAACTATATCCCATATATAAATAACATATTTTTCTTGTTACAAAAGAACAGACTGTATTTACAAACTCAACGAATGCAATGGAATGAGGGTTTGGTTCTCCTAGGAGGGTCAGAGAAGATTTAATAAAGGAGGGAATATTTGAGCTAAGTCTTAGGAGATGAGTAAGAAGTGGAGAAAGAGGGAAAGGAAATTTCAGGCTCTGGAAACAGTAACCGTTACCAAAGAGAGGTAAAGGTATGGGAATCTGTTAAAGAAAATGCGATTTATGCGGGGCTAACCAGATACAGCTGGAGAGAGAAGGCGCCACCTTTCCATCTTAATCTCTTTGCCCCCAATTTATAAATATGGTTATATGAGTCCTATAAAGCAACATTCCTCTTCCCTCAGCCTCACCTCTAGATTATCATCTCTCCTATTTATCTCAAACTTCTCAAAAGCACAATTCCTCTTCAATCTGAGAGATGGGAATTTGCTCAAATTCAGTTGAAATAGCTTTTCCCAAGATCACCGACGGAGATCACCAATACTCCAGACTTCCAAATTCCCTCATGGGCTTAGGTCCCCATTTGACTGAACCAACACATTGTTTCATAATCATTACTTTCCGAATCTCTGCATTCTTCTCATTCTGCTCCTGTCCTGCCAATCTTTTTTTTTTTTTTTTTCTTGGTCTCCTCAATGAATATGTCTTCCATGCCCCACTCCTTACAAAGCAGTGTTGCTCAGCAGTAAGCTGATGGGAGTGTCTAAGGTGAATCTATTCTGCACCAGCTAATTTGCTACTTGCTTTGTGTATCTCCTCCAGTCCTGTCATTTTTTCCATTTTTCTGTGTGATTTTAAAAGTATGATTTCACTGATCTGAGGTATCTAAAGCAATCAAATTCATAGAAACAAAGTAGAATGATGGTTGCCAGGTTGCTAGGAGGAAGGGGAGCTGACAAGATGAAAAGGTTCTGGAGATCTGTTCCATAACAATGTGAATACACTTAACACTATTGAACTTACACTTAAAAGCGGTTAAAAGGCTAAATTGTGTTCTTTTTCCCACAATAAAAAGATGCATCTTTTATCATCAGAATGTGCCTCAAAGTTTTCCCCAACCTGATATATATATTTATTTGAGAGAAAGAGAGAGAATGAGAAGGAGCATGAGCAGAGGGAGAAGCAGGCCCCTTGCTCAACGTGGGGCTTGATCCCCAGACCTCAGGATCATGACCTGAGCTACCGACTAAGCTAACCGACTGAGTTACCCATGTGCCCCTGGTTTTGGTTTTTAATAGAGAAGTTCAACCATTATTATTTGAGGTTGCTAATATATTTGGAATTATTTTTACCATTTTATTTTATTCTGTTTCCTATTCTTTTTCTATGCTCTCTTCAGTTTTTTCCTCTCCTGACTTCAGGTAGATTGCTGACATTATTCTTGTTCACTTTTCTTTTCCCTTGCTAATTTGAAACGTATTGTTTGTATTTTTATTCTTTGGGAATTTACTACTAAAATTTTAACATTCATTTCTCTCTCTCTTTCTCTCTTATTTTTCTTACACGAGGTAAAGCTTCTCTCTCCTCTTAATGACTTTTACACATTTTTCCTACACACTGAGTTCCTACTACTTCCTACCACTCCCTCTATCTACAGTGATGCTTCCAGAATTCTCTTCCACATGGTTTATAGATTGCCCAACATATTTTACCATTCCTTCAATCATTTTTGTTTTGATGTTTGATTTCATTAATTTTGGTTCATTTTTCTCATCAATGAAATATATCCATTAAGAGTTCTGTAACTTTTTTAAAGATTTATTTATTTATTCATGAGAGACACAAAGAGAGAGAGACACAGGCAGAGGGAGAAGAAGGCTCCATGCAGGGAGCCCGACGTGGGACTCCATCCCAGGACTCCGGGATCACGACCTGAGCCAAAGGCAGAAGCTCAACTGCTGAGCCACCCAGTTGCCCCTTCTTTAACTTCTTGAATGGTACATTTTCATGGCCTCTATGAGTCTAAAAACACCTTCATCTTGTCCTCACTCTTAAATTATGGTTTATCTTGGTATAAAGTGTCAAATTGATGGTAGTTTTCTCTTGGCATTTCAGAGATAGTATTCCATTGTCTCCCAGAATCATTTGTTGAAATCAATTCTAATTGTCATTCTTTTGCTGCCAATCCATCTTTTCTCTCACAGCTTTTGAGACTTTTTACTTTATCTTTTATGCTTTTCAATTTCACCGTGATGGGTGTAGATGTGGGTTTCTTTTTATTTACCATACCTGAAACTAAGGATGTACTTTTAATATGAAAACTCATGTCCTCAAGGCTGGAAATTTATTTTCTAGAAAACTGCTTATATGTCTTCTAGTTTGTTTTTGAATTCTCAAATCCTTTAAGATGTAATTTGGAACCTCAAATTATCTTTTACATTTTTCATTTACTCTCCTGTGTTTGTTCTAGGCAAATGCTCAGTAGTGTCTGAATTCTCTAATTCTTTGCATTCTAGAAGGTCCTCTTTGTTTAAAATCAAGGATTCTCTCTATATATACATGATTGCTAGTTGTATCTCTTTTTAACCACTTCTTCTTGATTTATATCTGCTGTTTGGCATTTCACAATTTTTTCCCCTGGGTCTTACTTTTTGTGTCTCCAAGAATCTTAAACAAAAGGATTTCAAAATCACATATAGATTGTTCCATTATTTTTATTTCTTTAAGCCTGACACAGTCTCCTACTCATCGATATTATTGACTGTCTCTTTTAGTGTTAGTTTTAGTTATATGCTTTGGAATTTTTGTTTGCAGGCTTATAATTTTTCTTTGCTCCCTTTAGGACCACTTTTTTCTCTATAGTGTTTTTTTATGATTGCTTTGGGGGCGCTGCTGGACCCTACTCCAGACACTGGGTTTATAGTAGAAGCTATGGATGATATGCGGCCCTCAGCAAATTCAGTTATGGGAGTTGGCTGGCGGCTTGGTTCAAGCCCAGTCTATCTCCTTGAAGCACCGCAAGTGTATAGATTGACAAACACCTTTGCCCCGGTCAGTAGCCACTGCTTTTTCCTTTGTACTCCACAGGTGGAGAGCCTTGCCTCAGTGTCCAGTTTCATGCAGTGAGCCTGGCTTCATTCCCCTGTGACACCTGAGAAACTTTTGGCTCTTGGTCAAACTTCCGGTTCTATCTGCCAGTTTTCTGACTTAGAGCTTAATAGAACTGTGGCTTTAGCCTCTGTAATTGTTGTGTGCTGTGTGTGTGTGTGTGTGTGTGTGTGTGTGTATCTCACGCACATACAACCATACATACATACATAGATGTTATATTTGCTAGGTAAAGATTGAAACAAGAAATCCAAATGTCATCCCGACCAAAAAGAGGTCTTCTGATTGATGTTAGAAGTAACTATCCTAGAGAAACTGAGGAAGACACCAGAGTTCCAACTTTTGTGATTAGATAGATTGTAGTACCATTAACTGAGCTGCAGAACGTGACAAGTTTGGAAGAATGCAATGAATTTTATTTTTTACAATTTGAAGACCTTATTAGAAAACCCCATGGAGTTTGCAATGGGCAGTTAGAAAGAGAGTAGAAAGGTCCAGAGAGTGAACAGTGCTCCTCCTGAAGAGACGTGAACACTCCGCATGCATGTTAGAGTCCTGAGAGGTAGGAGATGAAGAGTTTATAGTGAGATTAAATCAAAGAGCCAAAAGTGTAGGGGAAAAATAGGTAACGTGGGATTAGCAATGAAGCCTCAAAAGAGTTTTCAGAAGATAAAACAAAAACAAAGAGCAGAAATGAAATTTACAATGCAGAATTTGCCTAATATTCATTCATTCGGCAAACAGTCATTGAGGACTTTTCAGACGTCAAGCATTGTTCCACTTGCAGGCACTACAAGGACACACCAAATAAAAATAAAAGCGGCTGCCCTCATTGAACTTACTGTCAGGGACAGACAATAAGCAAAGAAAAAAAAATGAGTACAATACATGGTGTGTTGCATAGGGGCAAATGCTAAAAAGGAAAACAAAGCAAGGAAATGTGCTTAGCAGCAAGACAAAATAAAGGATCATTTGAGCTAAGTGCTGAAAAAAAAAAGTGAGGGATTCAGCATTGTTGCTCTCTGGGAGCACTCCACAGGGAGAGGGAAAGTGCAAGTGCAAAGGTGTCAAAGCAGGAGCATGTAGCAGGAGGGAGGTGGCCACAGGAGGAAAGGGCCCAGATAACACCAGAGCGTTAATACAGCTCAGACTGGGGGCCTTAGGAGTCATTGCAAAGACTTTGCCCTTTTCCCAAAGGAGGAGGCACAGACTTTGAAGGGTTTTTATCAGAGGAAAGACTTACATGTTAACAGGTCTATCTGGTATCTACGTTGATAATAAAGAGGGCAAGAGATTAATTATGTGACTATTTTAAAAATCCAGGCGAGATGACCTTTGGACTAGAGTTGCAGCTATGAAGGAAGAGAGGGTTATTATGTACTTTGAATTTAGAGTCAACAGGATTTGCTGATGTGTTGCATGTGGGGTACAAGAAAAAGCAAAGTCAAGAATGACCATACGTTTTAGTGTGAGCAACCTGAAGAATGGAGGTGTCTAACCTCAGGGAAGACCCGAGGAAGGTCAGCTTAGAAGAGACTGTCAGCTCAGTTTGGGACAGTTGCATAAATACTGAGTGACATAACAGTGGGAACGTCAAGCTGGCAGATAAATATATGAGTCTGGGAAGAATTTATAAAATCAGGAGTCATTAGCATAGAGATGGTTTTTAAAGAGTCCACGTCAACGTTCTGGGACACAGATTCTGTTACTGTGTGTATCAACCTGACTCTGGGTCCTAGCATACTGGCTAGCTGATGCCTCTCTTACTTGGCTTCTGGAATCCCACCCGTCTCTCCACCTCCCACGAGTACCCTACATGCCAAGAGATTATTTCTAATCATCATTACTTTGTAAATAGAAGTCACATTATAACCACATCAGTGCTGTGACCCAGATGAGGCATGACTCAGGCACCCAGTTACCCAGCTGCAAATGGCCATCAGTATACAGTGGCTAAGGCATGCTAGGCACTCTGAGACCCGAGAACACAGAGACAGAGGCCCACACTCACCAAGGATGGCCATGACCCATCCGTGTAGACATAGGCACAAGAACACAAGCACACTGTGGCCAGGATATACTATGACCAAAGCATATGGTGCCACGACAAAGGCATAGCACGTTGGAGGGGTTCTGTGGCCAATATGCTGGCACCGAGACATGTGGGGATCAAGAAGCACTGTGGCACAGGCCTGGTGTGACCAAGGTACATTCTGACCAAGGCGTGTCAAGTCTATGGAGTGTAACTGAAGCAAGTTGTGATCAAGGTACGTGGTGCCCAAGGAGCACTGTGACACAGGCACGCTCGGAACTAAGGATACCATAGCCCAGGCACATGGAGATCAAGGAACACCATGAGCTGCCCCACCCCTACCACCAGTAGAGGCACCACCTCTGCTGACCAGCCAGGAGTTCTCTGAGGACAGTCGGAAGAGGCCTTTCCTACAGTTACTCTCAGCTGTGGTTGCCCCATAACCAAGCGCCTAGACCAACCTAAGGAACTGCTGCCTTTCATGATATAGCTTTACGGTCTCCTATCTCCTATCATCCTCGATCCCCGCCCTATGCCTCTTGCAAAAGCTGCATAATGGCAGTTTGTGAATCATTGCAAACTCGTATGCCCACAGAGGCCAGGCACATAATGTCATGTGTGCAGTGAACCAGATAGGATAGACTAGGAAGTGGCAGGGGTGTCGTGTCCATCAAGGATGCAAACATCTAAAATGAAATTGTCCAAGGTGCCCTGGGAGCCCCACCATTTGGGAACTCTTATGTAAACCGTTTGTACCCAGGAACCAATGCTGTAGTGAGTGAGTGTCTTGGGCATTCTCTCCATGATCCCTTTTGCTGATCCCTCCAGGATCCCTCAACTTGGACTTAACTTCAGTCCAGGTGTTTCTAAATGAGTCATATAGATTTATGTTTCTAATCCAGGAGGAGGGGGATCTAAGTGTAAAAAAGAGCTATTAGAGCTAACTACTTTATTTATAAATGAAGGCTGACAGGGGAAAACAGTTGGAAGGTGTTTCTAGGTTTCTTGATCCACCCCCCACCCCACCTCCCACCTCGTGCCTCGAGGGGAAAATGCAGCTCACCTTTTAGGGCCAGGTGTTCTTTACCGTTATGTGATGGGACCTGGCAGGGAGAAGTTAAGCTCGATGAACTTTTTCACAAAGTAGTAAAAGTTTACACTGGTTTTTGCTCACATCTGTAATCTTAAACATGTTGCCTAAAAACAAAACAAAAGGAAAACACCGTATCTGTGTTCAGTTCTGTTTGCAAATCTCTCATGTCCACAGGACACTCAAACAATTGGGTAGGTGGGGTGGGTCCAGGCTCACCCCCACCCTCATAGCACCTCGATCCTACAGATGCTAATATAAATCAATTAGGGGCTGACACAGCAATTGGCTGCCTGACAAATGTTCCATAATAATGCAGCTCAGGAGAATGTGGAATTTCTGAGGTGCTGGTTATAACGCTTTCAATACAGCTGTAAATTCCATGCCATGTCAGCACAGGTGGAAAGCGGAGTCGTAAATAAAATGTTTCCCCAATTCCTAAAGAGCTCCCTAGATCATTGGCCAAAGCGAGTTGTGATTTAATTTAGCCACTTAAACTTTCGGGGAGTAAAAACCAGACTTTCATCAAATTCAGACCAAAAACAGGGGTGGGTGGGGGTGGGTGGTAGGGAAGGGAGAGAATGTGTATGTAGAGAATAGAGGTAGAGGGAAGGAAGAAAGAGAAAGAACACTGGCAGCCAACCATTAACATGAGCAAGGGCCGCTCCGACTGAGGCAATTAGAGCTCTCATTATTTGGAAAATAGCAAAAGAAAAGACCATGGCTAGACATGTGCTCAGTTCCATGGGACTAATTAAAGGAGGCCTCCCCAAGCCCCCCACCCCCAGGACCACAGCATGTCATGCATGCAGTGACTTAAATTTTCCACTGTATTTTAATGGCTAATGATGGAAGCACTCATGATTCATGTGGCCTACCAGATGCTTCTTTCACCCGGAGAAGCCTCGTGGACCTCAGCCAATGACCTTATTGAGTGGGGGATGACAGGAGACCTGGAGTCTTCCTGAGCTCCCTCTGGGGATCTTCCCAAGGGTGGGGACTTCTCTTGGGATCCTCCACAGCTCTCAGCACGACTCTGAGAACACTGCAGGCGCATCCAGGCCACAGTGAAGGAGGAACCAAGTCAGAGGGGTGTTGTCCTCAGGGCTGCGTGATTCCAGGACCCACAGGATGGGTGGGACCCTGCTAGCAAGTTTAGTCGAAGAGCGGCAATTTGAGTACCCCCCAAGTGCGACTTTTAAAAAAATGGAGTCTCATCACTTTGTCCTATTTGCTCTTAATTCTCTGCAGTTTAAGATGTCATTATGTCCAAGTATCTTTCGATTATTTGTGGGAGGGATAAAACCTTCCCAGAGATAGAAGTATTGGGACGTGTTACTATCTGAATGGATGCTAATGATACTCTTATTTTTCAGAGATGCTAAGCAGAGTGAAAGACCTCTTATTGCCAAGATAGTAATTGGTTTTATTTTTTGCTCCTCCCTTTCACATTTTATCTAGCTTCCCCGCCAAAGTCATGAATATCTGTGTTTGTGCACAGATGGGTGTTTGTGTAAATCTGAGCACCCTCTTCCTAAAGATCCTGAGCATCATAAGGCGAGCATTAAATTCCTCTCCGATGTAAGAGCCATAGAGACATTACAGAGGAGCGGAAGATCATGCGGTCTATTATTTCCAAAATGATTCACACTTTTCATATCTGTGAGTTGCAGATACGCTCACTTTTCTGTTCACGGGTCTAATTGTGGGGACATCGGGAATTCCCAGTGTTTCCGATTTCACAAGTATCTATAAATCTCTTAACCCTTGGACTGCACTTCAATAATCCTAACTCACCAAGTAGTCTTATCATCAATGTTAAGACAATGTTTGACAAGACCAAACCCCTATGAAGTATAAGGCCTGGAAAGTCCGTCTTTCGCCCACCTACCTCTACCAAATCAATGCCTATGTGTGGCCCATCTCACACTCTAGCCAGGAATATTTATATGTGTTGTTTTTCCTGGTCCCTAGGTCTTATCACATACTATATTCCTTTTTCCAGGAGATAGGTCCCCTGCCCATTTGATTAATTCCAGCTCATTCTTAATGTCTCAGTTTCCAGATCCCTTTCTCCAGGAAGCTTCCGGAGGCTCCCCAGACAAGATGAGCGCTCCCAGCTCCCCAGTCTTTTTATGCCTCCCACTCTCCTGGATGATAATTGCAACCTCCTCGTTTACACAGCCAGAGAACTAGGTTCGTGCTGCCACCACCTCTGCCGTTACAGCCCAAGAGGCCCACTCTGGGCACCGCTCCCAGCTTCCAGGGTCATAGTGGGCACAACCCAATGGCAACTTCCTTACTCCTTTGCGATGTGTGCACAGCTCTGGCCTCCTACCCTGGGCTTTCCGATGGGAGGTGTGAACTGTTGAACAAACTCTGTACCGTTTGGGGACTTTACTAACTTCTCTGACATGGCATCTCTGAGGCTGTCCTGCAAGACTCAGCAATCAGTTTGTCACAAAGCTGTCATCAGATCGGTGATACCCTCTCACACTTGTTTTCTTTCTTTCCCCACCACACACCCTTTAGCCTCATCTCTGCCTCCTTGTGATTTTACCCTCCCAATAAAATGTGCACATGTGAAGCTTTGTTTTTCTAGAGAACCCCACTAAGACATTAGATCTTCCCTTGCCTTCTCAAGGCCCGTGATCCAGTAAATTCTCCTCTCCTGCATCATCAATTTTTCTCTCTATTATGGATTTTTAAAATGACCACTGCTATTTCGCTCATATTAAAAACAAAAATCTGAAAAAATAAAAATAAAAAAAATAAAAATCTGGATGCCATCTGGACACCATTTCTTTCTCCATATGCTTCAATCCCCCCCCCCCCCGTTTTTTTCCTTTTTCTATTTTTTTAAACCCCAGAACACTTGGAATAGTTGTATCTAACTCCTCACTTCCTGATCTTTCAGGGACCCACCCCCTTCATCTTTTTATACCTACCTCTTCTATACAATTGCCTTTGTTAGGGTTTATGGTCACATAGGACTTCCATGTTTCCAAATCTAGTGGCTATTCTCAGTCCTACCAGTGCCCAACCTACCAACAATATTTGAGAGTTGATCAATCTCGCTTCCTTAAAGCATTTTCTTCTCTTGTTTTCTGGGATGTTGTCCTTCTACCCCAAGGACTGCTCCTTCTCACTCTTCTTTGGTGACTCTACCTCATATTCCTTGTCTTTTCACATTGGAGTCTGAACCTCTTCTCTTCTCTGTCTACACCCAGTCTTTCTGAGTATTGTCCTATCTCATCCCTTTGAATACCATCTAAATGCTGAAGATGCTCATGTCTGCACCCCAGCCCTACTCTCTTCCCTGAACTCCTATTCTTATGCCTCTCTGACATCTCCTTTCAGATGGCTTTCAGGCATCTCAGCCTTTACATGTCAAACACTAAACTTATCTCCTACTCTCAAAAGTTGCTCCTCCTATTGTCTTCTGCATTTTATTTAATGGCAACTCCATTCTTTCCTTGCTCATGTTAAAAAAAAAAATAGTCACTCTTAACTTCTTTCTTCCTGTGATGCCCTATTTCCAATCCATCCACAAATTCTGTGGACTCAAGAACATATCCAGAATCCAGCAACTTCTCACTTTATCCCTTGCCTCCAACCTGTTTCAAGCTATGTCCATCCTCACCTAAATCATTGCAATATAATCATAATGGGTATCCTTGCTTTTGAATTTGCAAGAAAATAACAGAGTGATCTTACTATAATATACAGGTCATGCCCCTCCTATGCTCAAAACACTGCAGTGACTTCACAATAAAAGGCAAAGACTTTTACATTTGGCTATAAGGCCAATATAGGATCTGGACTATTGCTGTTACCTCTCTGACACCATCACCTGCTATATGCTCTCCTCTCTCACTATCTCCAATCACACAGACCACTTACAGCTCTTGGAAAGTACCAGCATGTTCTCACTTCAAAGCCTTTGCTGTTACTGGGCCCTCTGCTTCTACTTTGACTCTTTTTTTTCCCTCCTCTTCTTTTCCCTCTTCCAAAATGATCCCACCCTAAATATTCACATGACTCACACCTTTCACTCCTCTGGATCTTCAGTCAAATATTATTTTCTCTGGAAGGCTCCCTTTATCTTTTATCTAATTACAATTGCTCCCTCACCCTTTTTCCCGCTTTATGTTTTATTTACAACTTCCCACCATCTTACCTACATTGTATTATCTTTCTTTTTTTTTTTTTTTTTAATTTTCTCTCTTCCTTCACTAGAATGTAAGCCCCACAAAGGCAGGTAAGCCCTACAAAGGCAGGGATCAGTAGGTTCATGGCTACATCCTCAGTGTGTTTGGCAGCACGTTGCACATAGCGGACAATTTGTAAATATCTGGTGAATAGCAGCAGGGGGCCCTTCCCTCATAACATCTGCCATACTCTACAGCCAATGTTTGTTAAGTGTCTCTCTACTTCACCTGAGGGAGAGTTTGCTAGAGCAGGTCAGAGCCCTGACTCTTTCCTGTAGTATCCCCAAAGCCCAGCAAAGCGCTGGCAGGGAATAGGATGTTCAGTCAATGTTAATTCAGAAAACCAAATGCAATTTTTCTATTATCCGCATGAGTTACTAATTCATATCCATTTGGGTGGGTGATTTGCTGAAGTTTAAGTGATGTCAATGGTAAAGCCAAGAAGTTGGCTTTTGTCTTAGCTCAGGACATTCACAGCCTCTGCCTCGGTTTTAAAAGCCATTCAATCTAGTTAGTAATAAACCCATGAGCAAGAGCTGAGTTGGCACCCATTACTTGGGTGAGGTGCAGCCCTAGGGATAATGCTCCCATTTACCATGTTAGAATTTGAACCACAAGGAAATCTAAAACCTTCTTCCCCTACCTGCCTCTCGCATTCCCCATGTCTTCTTTATCTTTTTAAGGAAAAACAACGACAATGCAGTTATTATTGTTTTTCTTATAAAAGTAATCATTGTAAAGTTTTAGAGACAATAGCTAAGAAAGAAAATTCAAATAATTTCTCTGCCCCTTGTTCAGTGGATAAACCCATGTGTACATCGTATTCACGTATGATCTATATGTAATCTGATCTACTTCTATGTCTCATTTTCCACATAGAACATCACATATACAAATTATATATATAGAATCAAATATAATCTAAACATATATATACATTTATACATTACATGCATATATTTAATACAGGCATACTTTTAAAGAATATAATTAGATTTACTGTGGTGAGCATTTACCAATATATTCAAATAACAAGTCATTATATTGTATACCTGAAACTAATATAATGATACCTCAATAAAAAAGAATATGTGTATCATAATTTAACTATTTTATATTGCTGTTACTTAATTTTTTCCTAATGAAAATAACACGTTAACAAACAGTACTCATTTGCTCAGAAGAAATATCTAGAAGAGAAAATATTAGAGCAAAGGATTTATAAATTTTAAAGCTTGATATATTTTGTCCTTTTGAAAGAGTTCATCAATTTACACTCAACTAGCAGTGTATGTGAGACTAATATCCCAGTCCTTACCAGAAGCATTATGATGTCTATAAATTTTTGACAATCTGAGAAGTAAAAAATGAATCCTCATTGCTATTTTAATTTACATAAAAAATCTGCAGTGTTTGCTGTAAAAAAAAACACTTTTTAGAGCACTTAAAATGAATTATACTATTTGATCCTCACATTAATCCTATGAAGTGGATACTATGAAGAATGCTCTATTCATACTATCATAATACAGGCAAGGCACATGAGGCACAAAAATGATAAGTCCACTTCATAGGTTAAAATGTTAAACTAAAAAAAAATGTTAAACTAAATAATTTATCCTAGGCCAAAAAAAGTTTAGCTTTGTAGCCACCCATGGGTTTGAACAACACAGTCCAACTCTGAATTTAGTTAAATCTCTAGGATAGTGAAATTGCATTTTTTAATGTTTATTGGTTCTTTCTTTTACTTTTATGGATTTGCTATTAAAGACATTTCCCCATAGTTCTTGTAGGGTGTCCATCTTTTATTGGGATGTAAGAAATATTTATATATCAACCATAAAAATATTTTGTGATATAGTTTGCAATGTTTCTCTAGTGAATCGTTCAGCTTAATTCTGTATATGGTTATTTGGCTTAAAGAAGTCTTATGTTTTATGTAATCAAATATATCACTTGCCTTTTTAAAAAATACATATCTCTCTACTATCATCACTTGCTTCTTTCATGGCTTTTGCTCTGCTGTTATATTTAGTGAGTGATCTTCACACCAGACGTACAGAAATAGCCACCTCTTTTCTTCTAGTTCTTTCAGGGGTTCGCCTTTTACATTGAAATTGTCAGTCCATCTGGAATTCATGTTGATACGAGGAGGGGACCTACCTTTTTTTTTTTTTTCAGATGATTTAACAGTGTTCCAAGCCCATTCATAAACTACCACTCCTTTTCTACTGCTTCCTTTATCATATACTAAATTCTTATGTCCACTCGTATCAGTTTCTGAATATTTAACCTCCCTTCATTTTGGAAAGGCATATTCCAAAGTGTCATTTTATGAGTTCACTTAGTGCTATGATTTGGAAAGAATATGGGTTTTGGACTGACTAGACTATAATTCTAGCCAAGCAACTTCTTGGTTTTCTTTCTTTCGTTTTGGTTTTTATTATTATTATTTACCATACAACAGAATTATAAGATTGTTGATTATATACCCTACACTGTACTTTTCATGCTCTTTCTTTTGTAAAACAAGAAGGTAGCATAATATTTGCCCAACCTACGGCTAAGATGATTTGTGCAACTGAAACAATTTTTTTGTGAAAAATGTTTGATTAACCAATAACCACTAAGCAAATGTTTTCACTTGCCATAGTATGTGACAGGCATTGAATCATCATTTTAAAACACTGATGGTGGGAAACCATTTCTTTACTTCAATTAATTGAATAAAAGAGAAATTATTTTTGTCGATTCACATTTAATTTGTAGTGCTACCTCCAAAAAAATCAATATTTTCATTCTTTGAAGGAATTAAGACTTTTTTTGACACATGGGAGCAAATCTGCCCCACATCGTTCAGTAGCCGGTTCTCCCTATGCCCCCTCTTCAATAACAAACGTGTTCTTTGAAAAGTCAGCGGAGTATTTTTCTTCTGAATATGAAAGCTGATGTAAACATTTTTCCCAAACAGGTAGGCACTGATGCCAGATCACTAGCAGCCCTGAGAGGGGCTTGTGAGCTACAGAGCCCATGGTCTTATCCACGTGCATGGCTCAGACGCACACAGGTTTGCTCAGATGTGCATTCCACTGTTGACAGGGAGCAGAAGTAAGGATTCCTAGTGCTCCAATGAGTCTGGCCAGACACAGTGGCAGTCACCCGAGGAGAAAGCTGTCACATATCTTGGCGATTGTCCTCATCTTCAGTATTTCCTCAGGTTTTGGCCATAGAGCTTGAAATTGCACCACTTCTTGAGTTTCGATGGCTCTTTTTTGCAAAGAACCTTTAAAAGAATTCTCAGCCTCAGGTGGTGGTGCCATCTCAGGCACTAAGACAAAACAAGTGTAGGATATATATGTATGCTGATGCCTAAGACACAAAGTCTTCCTTATCTGAAGAATAAGGTGGGTCTCACCTGAAATCTCTCTTACACAGGTAAGTGCATGCTGCCCTAGATTAGAATCCTTTGTGTTCCAGGTATCTGTTTTCTCAGAGGAAGGCCTGGAACATAGTTTCGTTACCTGGCCCAAGGCCTTTCAGAGTAGCTCCCCAAGATACGTGAGTTAGTTGAAATACAAATCAATATTTCTGGAAGTTATAAAAGACAATAGGAAAACCAACTTTCCAAAGCACAAAAAGGAAAATAAAAAATATTTTGTCATCCTTTTGTTTTTGTCTTGCAGAACCCAGTAAAGCAAAATGTACTTATTATTACTCCGAGTTCTCCGTACTCATGCCCAAAACGGGCTTCTGGTGGCTGCCCCCCATTATCCCAGAATGACTTCTACATCCCCTCTGGCACAGTAGAGGTGGGAATCTATCACTGACTCTCATTACAGCCTTCCTCTCTCTCCTCCATGCATCAAATGCTGCCCATTCTAAAAGCTCCACCTTACAGCCAATTTCTCCTAAATCATATATTTCCCTCACTCAGCTGCCCACATCTGTTGCCTTTATGCTCTTCATTACTCATTTAATCTAATTTACTGAATGGTCTTGTCAGTTCCTTTTTACATGCTTATGTTCTGTCTGTATAGCTGGACATTCATTCTTTGAGGGAGCATGCTATGTCTGGGCCTTTTAAAATCATCTTTTAGAACTATCCCAGTGCTTCAGTTAATAGTACATAAATATTTGCTAAATTAAATTGCCTTTCTAGCACACACAGTATGTCTAAGAGTCTTGATAGGCAGCTTAAACACTCTCTCTGGAACCTGCCCTTCACTTTCTCATTCATTTCTCCTTTCTCTTCTTCCTGTTACAGCCCATTGTACCCAGGGGCTGCTCAACAAATGTTAATGACCATGATCTTTTCAATCAGCAATTTGTAAAGTGGGTGATTATTGTCTATAAGTGACAAGGGAAACACTATTTTCTATTCATGCTAATAAAAGACTTGACTTATGAAGACAGTATCTACAAACAGCGAATGATAAAACTAAACTCCTTAGCTCTCCCAAAACAAATAGGGGCCAGATTCAGGAGGAAGAGTGACACCTATTGTTCAAGAGATGCTCGTGGGTGTCTCCTGTTGTTACCACCTGCATTGATTTGTGCGTGTGTCAACAATATGAGCTATAAATAATACCATGTCTAACGCAAAGTGTACTTGCTGGCTCTTTGTAGCATGGGACATGCTTTGGTTTGTCAGGTTTATTGGCAATTCACACATCCAGCAGCAGTTGTATTTTAATCCGTGCCCATTTGAATAGAAAGTCAGTAAGGATTGAAGAAGGCCTACATGAAATTACAACTAAGACATGTTTTTAAAATACTAAGGTAAACTGTGAATTATGATTACATAATTCCATGAAGGGCTGCCTGATGAAATATGACTGTTTTTGGATTAAATCATAGCCCTCTAATTCTAAAGAAAAAAATGAAAGTTTTATGTTACATATGACCTATATAAAAAATAACTTCTCCTAAAAGGTCATTGTCAACAGTCAAGAGGACACTGACTTTTATGTGATCAATCTGTATCTTTTTGAAGATGGAGAATGGCCCAGTGGGGGTGGTCTGTCATCCACCTTCACCTTCAATACCTCCAGTGGCAGGAATTTTACTCTATCTTGAGGCAGATACAACAATGTAACATGGCAACACGTGCCTTAGCTTTGCTATAGTGCAGCTGAACACATCTAATGGTAAAGTATGTATGAAAGCAATTTGAAATGTGTGTAGTTCTCCTACAAGGCATAAGGAAGACGATGAAACCCATGTCTATCTAGAATTCTAGATGGATTAATCTGTATGATGTTATCATGTAACCTCAGAATCTGACAATTGCTTTACATATTACACAGTGCACAGTCCCAACTGAGATTGGTATTTCTAAAGTATATAACTCATTTTGGGGTTATTTTTAAAAATTTGCCCCAAAGGTAATTTAATTTAATTTCTATAAATGGCTCACCATTAGCATTTTATTTTTTCCCACCCTCAGCCCTTTATATGAAGACTCTCATTTATATATGTTTTATACATTACAAAATATTATTTACATTTCACACAAAACATTTGCTATGTCCTAGATGTAGCAGATGTAGTGACACAAATTCCATACCCTAAGGACAGCCTCAAAAATAAGCTGATTTTAAAGGAATAAGGAATAAGCACTTTGGAGAACAGAAGACGGAACATTTAGACCCAAAGTTGCAGAAGGTATAGGGGAAAGATTCCAGAGGAACTGCTAATATTGACTGCTTTAGGAGTCGATCAGGTGAAAATGGAGGGTGAAGGATGAAGGGACAAGGAAAGGAATTGTAGGCAAGGAAATCGCATAAGCCAAGACACAGAGAATAACCTATTTTACAAAGATTGGTTGAAGAGGGAGGAGAGAAACACAGCTGAAACTATGGCTGATGTATGTTTCTGTTTTGTTTTATCATGTTTAAAGGTTAAGAGGAGGAGCCAGGGAAGATCCCTGGGTGTAGAAAATGAACAGAGACAGTAGACTAGAGGAGATAGAGGGAATCAATGTAATAGAAGGAATGAAATCAAGTCAAGATAGAGTTCGGCCTTAAATATGAGAAGGGACACCTTATGGTCTGAGGAATGAAGAAGGAGAACAGATAAAGGTATATTTGTGAGAAAAACAAAATTCAAGGAAGTTCATATCTGTTCAACTCTAAGAATATTTGCCATTTCTTCTTTTATTTGGTCAGCTTTAGTGAAGTATAATTCACATATAATAAAATTCACCAACTTGTGTGTATAATTTGAAGATTTTTTACCAATGCACACAGTAGCATAATCATCACCACAATCATGTCATAGAACATATTCATCACCCCCCAAAATTCCATCGTGTGTCTTTGTAGCCAATCCTTTCCCTCTATAACCTAGCCCCCAAAGACCACTACTCTGATTTCTGTTGCTGTAATTTTGCTTTTTCTAGAATTTCTCTCTTTTTTTGAAATATTTTATTTATTTATGAGATAGAGAGAGAACAGATGCGCACACATGAGTGGGGGGAGGGGCAGAGGCAGAAGCCGACTCCCCGTTGAGCAGGGAGCCCAACATGGGGCCCAGTCCCAGTGGTTGAGACCATGACCTGAGCCAAAGGCAGATGCCTAACTGACTGAGGCACCCCGGAACCCCTTTTTCTAAAATTTCTTATACATGGAATCATACAATCTTTTGTATCTGGCTTCTTTCAACTGTGTTGTGTGTTAGTAGTTCATTATTGCTAAGTAGTAGCCTTTGCATGAACACAGCACGATTTGTTTATCAGTTCACCTCTTGGTTGACATTTAGGTTCGTTCAGATTTTACGTTCTTATAAATAAGGTTTCAATAAATAATCAAATACAAATTTTTGTATTTTTATGTTTCTTGCATAAATACCTAGTAGATTTGGTGGAGCGTATCAAGTTTCTTTCTTTCTTTCTTTCTTTCTTTCTTTCTTTCTTTCTTTCTTTCTTTCTCTCTCTCTCTCTCTCTCTTCTTTCTTCTTTCTTTCTTTTTTTGAGGAATCTCCACAATGTTTTACAAAGTAGCTGTACCAATTTACATTCCCACAAATAGTGCACAAGGGTTCTATCTTTTCCAAATCCTCACCAACTCTTGTTCTCTTTTGTCTTTTTGATGATTGCCATCCCAACAGGCATGAGGGGATACCTCATTGTAGTTTTGATTTGCATTTCCCCGATGAGTGATGTTGAGTACCTTTTCACGTACCTGTTGGTAATCTGTATGTCTTCTTTAGAAAAATGTCTATTCAGGGGATCCCTGGGTGGCGCAGCGGTTTGGCGCCTGCCTTTGGCCCAGGACGCGATCCTGGAGACTCGGGATCGAATCCCACCCACGTCGGGCTCCCGGTGCATGGAGCCTGCTTCTCCCTCTGCCTGTGTCTCTGCCTCTCTCTCTATGTGACTATCATAAATAAAAAAAAAAATTAAAAAAAAATTAAAAAAAAAAACTTAAAAAAAAAAACTTAAAAAAAAATAAATTAAAAAAAAGAAAAATGTCTATTCAGGTCCTTTGCCCATTTTGTAATCAGATTATTTGTTTCTGTTTTTATTTATTTTTTAATTTTTATTGTTTTGCTACCGAGTTGTAACTGTTCCTATTTTATTTATTTTGGAAAAGTTGAGTTAGATGGAGGTGAAAGATCTCTGTTTACTTTGAAGTTCTGAGAAAATTGGTGCTGTTATTTCACCATTATTATTTTTACCAGAAAAACAAGAGGATTGAGTGGAAACTCTCTTAAGTAGTAACTAAATCCTCTCTTCCAACACTGATTGATTTAGACATCTAACAGACATGTTTTGTTTATTACAACAATCTTTATAAGCCTAAATTCACATCAATATTTTATTTCTTTTTGTTGATCTTGAATGTCTCTGAATATTGTGGGGTGGACAGCACAGACTTGATAAAGTGACTGCTACCTATGAGCTGTGTGGCCTTGGCCACCTTATTTTAAAAACTTTGGTTTCTTTTTCTGCAGGATAATGGTAGTAATGTAATACAATATACCAGTAGTAGGGCTGTTATCAAGCTTAAATGAATTTATGTATTTTATCAAAAGTAGAGATTAAGGATGCAATATTGCAACTGCTATTCTTTTCCTGACAAAATCAGGAATAGATAAGTGGAATAATAGGGGGGAAAGGAATATTGTCATGTAAGAATATAACATATTCCTTTAACTTTCATTTACTATGTACTTCAAAATCCCCTCTCAAAAGTGTGTGTCTATTTGTCATCTTAAAATAAAAAGAGACTTTATAAAAGATTAAACAGACAAAATAGAGCAATATAAATAATGAGATCTAAAATTTTCTGCATGTATCAGGAATTTCACCTTTATTTTATGATTTTTGCACCTAGTAGCATGAACAATTTGCACCTAACAAAATTAAAAGTGCCTTCAGGACTATCACAATTACATGCTGGAAGAGAATTTACCAGCAAGAATTTTTATTATGAAATGGGGTTGCACTGCAAAAATACTTGTTTCAACTATAAATGGGAAAATAGCTTCAATTAGTTCTCTGAGGAACCTTGATTTATGTAGATTAGGTGGTGAATCAAAGGAGTTTAAGTTACTGGATTTACTAAATTCAATTTAAGATACTACTTTGGGACAACACATAAAATGCTTCACTCAGTATTTATTAGTAAGACAAAATGAAATAATCACTTTATGCTTCTAGAAACTATCATGATTTTATACTATTACCTGGAGAAAAAAATAAAATATTTAAACCCTCTATATACATAATATGAATTGAAATCCATAACTGTGTTAAAAATTTATAGAAACCAGAAAACCTGATACATTTGATGTTTGCATTTAAATGCTATCTTTTTTTTAATCCTCAATAAAGCAGCTTAAGAGTTCAGACAGATATATTTCCATACTTGTAAAGCAAGAGTTTCTCTCTGCAGTGCTAATGTTCTAGAAGCTTCCAACAGACAAAAGGACCCAAATGTTGCTGGCACAGACATGATGCTGCAGCTCTGAGAAGCATTTCATTCACAGAAATGGCCTCCTTTCCTTAAAAGGTAGGTATGTAACTAGGGCAGCACAGTCCTCAGGACAGGGTGGAAAAGAAAATAGAAACAGAGGCCTGGTTTTTCTTACCTCTCCTCCCGCCAGTCTTCATGTTGGAAGCAAGGCGGTGTTACAGTGAGAAGACTTTGAGCTGCATGTAAGAGAAACTCAATTCAAGATGATTTAAACAACAAGGACTATTTACTATCTTACAAAACAAGGAGTTCATGGGATGCCTGGGTGGCCCAGTGGTTGAGCGTCTGCCTTTGCCTTGGGTTGTGATCCCAGGGTCCTGGGATCGAGTCCTGCATCCGGCTCCCTGCAGGGAGCCTCCTTCTCCCTCTGCCTGTGTCTCTGCCTCTCTCTCTCTCTCTCTGTCTCTCATGAATAAATAAATAAATAAGTAAATAAATAAATAAATAAATAAATAAATAAATAAATAAATCTTTAAAAAAACAAAAAAACAAGGAGTCCTGAGAGAGGGCAGCTCCTAAATTGATCAGTTTAGTGGGTTAAACACACTATCCAGGAGCCAGGCCATTTTCACACTTGTAGACACAACATAGCAGGAGATAAAAGAGTGTTCCTTTCAAAGGGTGGAAATCTGCCCTCAAAGCCGCACGGCTGTCTTCTCCACAATTTTCTCACTGACAATTTATTGGTCATACGTCCTTTCCTAAACCAGTTACTAGCAAGAGGAATGGGATTGTCCTCTTTGCCTTAGACCAGGGGCAAGTCATCCTTCTCTGGAAAGGGCTAGATGGTAAATAGTTAGGCTTTGTGGGTTATATGGCCTCCGCTGGCTACTCACGTTGCAGCTGTCTGCAAAAGTTGCCCCACATGACCCTGAGGATGTGGCTGTCTTCCAACAAAACTTTATTGATAAGAACAGCTGGAAGTACACATTTGGCCGATGGGCCACAGTTTGTGGACCCCTGTCTTACAGCCATGGGAATTTACTTCTGACAGCACCTGGAACACAGGAGAAATCTGGACCCAAACAAGTCACTTATGTTCTTCTCCTCCAGAGGCACACCCAAGAGTCTAGAGATCTGTGAGTTCTGAGCTTCATGTTCAACCTTTTCTTTCTTTTCTTTCTTTATTTTTTAAAAGATTTTGCTTATTTATTCATGAGAGAGAGGCAGAGACATAGGCAGAGGGAGAAGGAGGCACTGGAGAATCTCAATACTCATTTTCCCATTTTTCTTTCCCAAGACTTGTGTAAAAAAAAATTATACTTGAGAGTTATTTTAAGGAAAGGCTCTTGGCTCAAAAAAATTCTTTTACTTAGTTTCTAATTCCATCAGTTAGTTTAATTTAGATTAACAATAAAACATCTCTAATAGTAGCATCACCTACTTAAAGCTTAATATTTATCAATTTAGTTTGGCTATTTTTCTCTCTAAACTCTGATAAAAGGTCTGTGGTGTCACAGCCATAAAGGTAGGAAAAAGCAGTAAGAATTAGTTAGGGAGTGGGTTCCAAGTTCAAGATTGTGACCGGAGCATATTGTCTCCTCCCTTCCTCTCCCACTCTTGATACTATATTCAAATGAAAATAATGGAATGAAGATGTTATAAATCCTCCACAATGAAGAGAATGGAGAGAACCTTCGGCAGATAAAGACATGAACAAATTTCTGGAAAATCCCTTTTTAAAAAAACTGATGCAGCAGAGCAGAGGAATCTAGAATCACCTCAACATGTGAAGAAAAGGAGCTAGAGGCAAGGAAGGTGTCTATCTGCCCAGCTCAACCTTGAAGAGGCTTCCCAGTCAGCATGGGGAGAGAGTTGGTAACATGAAGACCAGAGGCAATAAGGGGGTGGTGACAGCAAGGGGACAGAATAAATATGTATGCTCAACCTTGACTCTTTCTGATTCCCCTTTAATCATTTCTGCGTTCATAATGACTCTGCACTTACCCCAGGCAAAATTTGGGAGGCTTCATCTCTGAAAGGAACCTTCTTCTAGTGTGTCCACATGGAGTAGAGCCCTGTCATCAGTGTTCTTCCCTTGCACACAAAGTTCTATCACCTCGTTCCTTCATTCATTGACTCACTCAATTAATTTGAGAATTATTTATCAAGAATTTCATCAGCAGTGGAAAAAGAACAGTCTCTGTTCTCCTGTAACATACCATTTTAAAGGATTGCCAGACATGTGAGAAAACCATGAAAGACCAAAAATTTTCATAATCTCATATAAGATGCATTTTGGGTTCTCTACTCTATCACTAGGCTTGGGATCAAAGTGTCCACCAACTTGAGTCCTCATCTGGATGTTCTTGGGAAAAGTCTGCTTCCAAGCTCATTCTCGTTGACAGGATTCAGTTCCTTGTAGTTGTAGGACTGAGATCCCCATTTCCTTACTGACTGAGCTGGGGCCACTCCCACATCTAGAGGCCGCCTGAATTCCTTACCAGTGACCTTCTCCATCTTCAAGCCAGCAACGGAGTATTGAACCATTTTTGTGCTTCGATCTCTGGCTTCCTCTTCTGTAACCAGCAAAAATGCTCTTTGCTTCCAAAGGGCTCATGTAATTAATTCGAGTGCCCCCAAAGTCTCCCTATCTTAAGGTCAACCGTGCCATAAATATAACCCCATTAATGGGAGTAAAACTCATCACATTCATAGACCCTGGAATTATGTAGGGCATTGAGATCACAGAGGTAGAAAATCTTGGGAGACATCTTATAATCCTGCCTACATTAGACCTTTCATACAAAATTTCAAAACACCAAAACAATTAAAAGATTCCAGAATAGAAAAAGCATATCACATACCATGGGATGAGAAACAGACCATTATCAGACTTATCATCAGCAACAACAGCTTTAGGAAGGCTTACAACAATGCTTTAGAATTTCTAAAGGAATTCTTCTCTCAAGCCAAAATTATATTTCTAGCCAAAACATCACTCCAGTAAATAAGCAGAATAGAGATGTTTTTAGATATGGAAAGAGTCATAGAATTTTCACTTCCCATGTGCCCTTTCTTAAAAAAAAAATAAAGGAGATGGAAAAATCAAGAAAGAGGATGACACCAGATAAAGCAGACAGTAGGTCCCACCCAGACGGGCAGCGAAGGGAGCTCCCCAGATGGAAGGTGTTTGGCAGGTTCAGAGAATCATAGTCTAGACTGCAACAAGAAAAGTATTTTTAAAAAGCTCCAAATGAAGTCTTAATTCCTTCCACCCTAAAATGACCACAATAGCAATACCTATTTCATGAAGTGATTGCAAAGACTAGGTACATTGGCACTGGCCAAATGCTTAGAAAGGTGTCTTACATTTATAAACAATTCAGAAGTCTTTGTGAAATAGATTTGGGGGAAACTGTAAGAAAATCTAAAAGGAGAAGTGGGGGCAGCCCCGGTGGCTCAGTGGTTTAGCGCCGCCTTCCGCCCAGGGCCTGATCCTGGAGACCCGGGATCGAGTCCCACGTCGGGCTCCCTGCATGGGGTCTGCTTCTCCCTCTGTGTCTCTGCCCCTCTCTGTGTGTGTGTGTCATGAATAAATAAATAAAATCTTTTAAAAAATAAAAAAATAAAATAAAAGAGGAAGTGGTTCCCAGGAGACCAATCAGAGGCTTTGCTTTTTCCTTGAGCTCTTTCTATTCCAGGCAGTTTTGAAAAGTGGTTCTGATTAAAAAAAAAAAAAAAAAAATCAAATATTTCAGGAATAGTAAGAAAGGGAAGGTCTGAGATGTATCCACTGTATTTTGTAGTAAAGAGGTAGTTGATAATTTTAGTTATGGCAGTTTTAGGAAAATGAAACAGTGAAAACTAGAAAATGTATTTGGTTTAAGAGTAATAGGAGGTGGTAAGTAGTCCAAGTACTTCTTCCAAACGTTTGACTTTGAGGAGGAGAAACAAAATGGGACGGCAGCAAGAGAAGGAAATACAGCTCAAGGACATGTTTCTTAAAAAGCTGAAGAAGAGACAGAAGAGAAACAATGCCATTCAAAGGGTGGACGGTGGGCCAGTGTGGGCCGAGCAACCATTCGTTTCCCGTCTGTGAGGTAATCGAAGGTGGCCATTTGACAGAGTGACTTTATACCTTTGACCCTAATCCCAAAACGGTTGAATCTGTGTGCTGCACCTTCTTTTTTGTTTTTTTTAATTTCATTTTCCTAGTAATTTTTCTTTTTACGAATGCTTCATCACAAAAGTAACAAATTGGAAGTTTGGAAGGTCTTCCACAATGGATAACTGCAGAAGCCCTGCTTCAGAGCACCTTCTCCAGGCCTGGAGAGGACTTGGGTCCTAGCTCCCTACCTGCTGCCCAGGGACCCCTGGTCCCTGGCTTCTCTGAACACTTCACGACCTCATCTTTCACACAAGGGCAGTACTTAATGCCTCAGAGAGCTGCTTTGGGAGGGAAGTGAAACAGAGCATTAGGCATTGATTGGTGCTGATAAAAGGGGAACCATCCCAGGGGGACCAGAGTGTCATAGCTTCCCTGTACATGACTCAAGAAAGCATCTCTGCAATTTCCATGGGAAATAGCCCTTCCTAAAAATGTTCTGTGTCTTCACTCATTTGAGGGTTCTTTGACAAAGAATCTCAGTGCCACATGGTTTGCGTTGACCTGTGTAGTGACAGATTTCTTTTTATTTTATTTTATTTTATTTTATTTTATTTTATTTTATTTTATTTTATTTTATTTTATTTTATTTTTTTATTATTTTACAGATTTCTTTTTTAGAGTGATTAGTGAACGGCTAGCACTGCTCACGTTTTTATCTCCTTTGCATTGTCTTGCTGCTTGTTAGCAGCACCTTGCCTCGCTAATTTAGTGGATAATGAATGAAACACGGTTGGCAAACCCTATAATGTTGGATTATAGTGTCGTTAATCTCTCATATCCCTTCCATAGACTCCTCGGAACCTATGCAAAATGAGTGGACCCAGCTTACCTTCAGAGACACCAAACGACCTCGGGGAATGCAATTGCTTTAAGATCTCTTTTCTATTTTTATATAATCTTGCATTTCGGCAACTGACCGAATTGGATCCGTGCATGAGAGGTTTACAGAATTTGTGCCCAATTAGCAAGGGCTACTTTATCCTCTGTTTGATAGATGCATTTTTTGAAACTGTCAACTGTAAGTTTGCATGAATTCATTCTTTCTTAACTCTTTTCGGACTTTGTGTTCAGGCTAGAAATTGCCCTTTTCGAGAAGTTTTACCTGTCTGAGTGTAAATCTGTACCATCTTGGCAGTAAAATAGCCCCAGAGGAATAATTTTGTACAACCATTTCAATCTTTGTACCAATTAAATTGGTATGATCCATGTCACCGACGTCACACAACACAGGTTTCTAGGCCATCCACCCACCTCTTACTCAGAAAAAGCCATCAAGTTTATTTGGTCCTACTCAGATTTAAGATCATATATCTTTTTTTTTTTTTTCCTGGGGCTTTATGGCTTCTACTAACAACAAAAAGGCCTGACACAAGCCTATTTTCGTGGCTGCCTTTCAATCACTATGGAACACACTTCCCGTTTTGTCTTTACTAGAAATAAATTGGACTTTAAATCCCTGCTCTCCTTAAATATGTCAAATATGTGGGATATGATATCATCTCTAAAGTAGAAACTTCTTGAGGCAGCATTGTTAAGAAGGCTTCGAAAAAGTATTTTGCAAGCCCATAACATTATTCTAGAACAGGTTTTATTGCCTTGGAAGATACTGGCATCCTCCTGAGATTAAGAAATTGCTCTAATTGCTGTGTGAAAGACCAGGCAGAGAGATGGTTTTTGCTGATAAACTTTAAGATGCTTTAGTGAAGAAAGATAGAGGAGCTTTAAATAAATAACCCCTTTCTTCATTCTTAATTGCTCAAATCCTAGTCCTCCACACCCTTGCCCCTCATCTCCCCCCCCCCTCCACTAATGGCTACAGCTCATGTCAGCGACTTGTGACATAACTTTCATAATATTCATGCAGTGGAATCACGTGGAGAGACACCTGCTGCATCCCCAAGGAAAGAGGCTACCATAAACAGGGCTGAATTTATTGATTTGGAAAGCCACGGGGTTTTATATGTCAAGGTCTAGGGACAAAGAAGCATGAAGTGTGGCTATAATTTATGCCATGCCATACAGTCCCTACTCTACACTTAATGCTTAATTAATTGCTTTTATCAGTTATACTCACCAGCAGCCTTTCACCTTTTTTTTTTTTTAATAGCTGCCCATTGTCCCTACCCTTCCCCTCGGTTTCTTTAGCACTCTTGAAAGGAGGCTGTTCTTCTTATGTGACAGATGGACATAGCCTTTAAGAAGGTGAGTTAGTCGTTAACATCCACATACACAGACTTCTCTTGCTGAGAAAACACCTTAGGGAAGGACACAAGAGCAGTCTGGCTTTCGAGAGCAACCGTATCTCATAAGTTGAAATGGAAAACTGGTTTTCATGAGGATCCTTTGTGAGGGGCAAAGATGCATAAGCAGAAGGTAGGTCGTGGAACAAAAATTTTCCATTATGACCTTTCAGAGTCTAGAAGTGGTGGTTGGCAGTGGCGAATGGGGCAGAGGAGTCAGGGATGTGAAGTGTGTGTGGAGGGGGGAGCAGTGGCTATGGATTCTGGAAACCCTGGGCCACTACCAACAGGGCCTCATTTATCTCTCCACTAGGTATGGCTGCTTCTGAGGGAGAACTGACCAATGTCAACTTACCCTATTGACCAGGCACGTCCTATGTTCATTCTTCCCTCCTGCTCCGGGTCAAACCTTACCCTCTCTCTCTCTTTGAAAGGAAGCAGATGGTCCTCAGTGTCATGAAGGACATCATTAAATTTTTTCATGCAAACTATAAAAGTCTCTTCTGTGCACCTACTCCTGTATTTCCATCAATCCATTCTGGGTCGTTAAGTGTGGATTCATCCCTTTATTGTAGAAATGTCTATTGAGTGGCTCCTTTGTGCCACAGACCGGGTTGGGTGCAGGGGGAAGCTCCATGCCTGACTGCAGAAAGTGTACAACCTCTTGTGCTTCTGTGAGAAATGTAGGCAGTAGACAAGAAATGAATTGAAACTTAGGGGCGCCTGGGTGGCTCAGCCAGTTAAGCGTCCGACTCTTGCTTTCTGCTCAGGTCATGATCTCCTGGGTCCTGCCATCCAGCCACCTCTGCGCTCAGCAGGAGTCTGCTGGAAGGTTTTATCCCTCTGCCATCCTCACTCTTTCTCTATAAATAAATAAATCTTAATATAAATAAATAAATCTTAAAAAAAAAAAAACCTTAAAGTGTGAACTACAATCACAGAAATCAGTGAATGTACCTTATAGTAAGTCCCTGCTGTGGGGCAGTGTGTTGTCCTTTGAAGCACTTCTCTTTCATAATGTCGCTTTTTTCTCTCAACACAAAAGTGCGGTTTTCAGTCTTGCAGGTAATGGCACTAAGGCACAAAAGATTAGGTGGTGTCCCCAAGGCTCACTGTACATCCGTATTGTTCTCTGTCGTTAAGGCACATATGTTTCTTGATTATCACTTTACATAGTAATTTGGTGAGGTTAAATCAAATACTTTCTACTTTGTAATTCAGAGTGGAATTCCATTTCTTATCATTCAGATAGTGGTAACGCTATGTGGATATGATGTTTTAAAACATTCTTTGATGTAAGTTTTTAGCAGAACATTTCAAAAATATAAAATTATGGGAAGTTGTGAGTAGCACAACATAGAATTTGGAAAACAATTCAGAGATGAATGGTTCTGAAATCGCATAAGTGACCCTTTAAAATGCCTGCAAATCATACCAAGTTTCTAACTGTATAACAGCTGCCTTGAAAATTCCCTAAACAATTTGAAGGCAATAGGTTAACAGTAGGTTCCAACTTGAAAGAGCTGGCTCGAGCACACCTCTGCGTGGCTGGGGTGTATATTTTGTTAGCGAAACCTTTCCATAGCTTTTAGTTTTCCTCTTTTTATCTCATAAAGGGAAAAATAATTGAAACCTTAATTAATGACAAATGTTAGAGTGATACGGGTAAGCTTATCTCATTGTTAATGAAGGTGTATTATCACTTGTGATGATATTGATATTCACAGTTTGACAGTCATTTTTCTTAACCAAATATCAGGTCCCCCCTCTCTCTGTGTTTGAAGATCTAAGGAATCTAGGACAGTCATTGAAATATGTATCATCTTTGGAGGTTATTTGAGTTTATAAGTTGAAAGTTCGTTCTCAGGGCCAAGTGCAGTAGGATAAGGGACCGAGGTGGATTGTGATGCGGGCTCCACCAATGAACAGAGTGCTACATTTGCACTACTTCAACTTCTCTGAGGCTCAGTTTCCTCCTCTGCAGAGCAGAACCCAGGCTGTTTATTTCTCAGGATTGAGGCTGTCCTATAAGATTTACAGAACCTTTTGGTGGTGGGACACCACCTGATGACGTGTCCCACCACCAAATTCCTTCCAACCCCACAAGACAGCACAGGGGGTTGTTCCCCTAGACGAGGGGAAGAGAGAGCAGCTTTCATAAGGGAAGACAGGAGGGTGAGGTTTCACTGACTGTCTGCAGATGGACTAATTTGAATAATTTTTCTTGGGCTTCAAGGTCCTAGGGTGGTGTCTGGCGCAGGGGCATGGAGTGTAGGGCATGGATGCGTGGTGACCTGGAGTGTAGGAGGTTACGGCAGGGGCTGGGGTGTGGGTTGAATCAGCTGTGCAGGCCCGACTGAACCTTTAGCCCCGTTCACAACTGAATCGTGTCAACCTTGAGTACGTGCACACGGAAAGAGGGAGACAGAGGGAGGATGACAGTGATAATGCGTGTCAGGTGCTGGCAGGGCACGTGGCCCAAAGCTCACTTCTGCTCCTCCTGCACCCTCTTTTAAAAGACTCCCATAAATAAATAAATAAATAAATAAATAAATAAATAAATAAATAAATAAATAAATTTTAAAAATAAAAAAAAATAAAAGACTCCCACAGAACAGTTCATCTGTGAGTTGAATGTTGGGTTAACAGTGGTTCCTAACACTCTGGCATCAAGGGATCATTGAGAATCCTTTGAAAGCTATTGACAGGTGCCTCCGAAATGTGTAAAACTCATGCACAGAGATTCTTGCTACAATTTCTTTTGTTGCTTTAGAACCTGCACTCTACAGAAGGATTTATTTTGATATGAGACAGCTCAGAGCACCCTGCCTCTACTTTTTCTATTGGAACATCTTGGTCAAAAGAGATTACAGGCCCTCGGCAAAAGCACTCCAGTCACTGCAAGGCGGCAAAACAGAATATTACCAGATTCCCATGGCTACAATGATCCACCAAATAATCCAGGTCAGTAATGAGCCCTTGCCTGTCAACCTGCTTAGAACAGACTTTCTTTAATCCTCAACGAAAGTGTCACTTCTTTGTCAGGGTCAATGAAGGCATTTGAGATTTGTCTTTCAGAAAATCGTAGATTTTTGCACATGATGAAAAAGAAATTTATATTATTTCCATTTCTTAGAAAATGCTTGAAGAAATTCTATTTTTCATGAAGGTGACAACATCACAGCAGTAGACAAGGCTTATTTCAAGATTATTTTTAAAAATCTTTGATGTCCATACATTCTGATATATTCATAATAATTAATTTAGTGAATATTTATTAAGTACCCACTACATAGCAGAGCTTCTCTTAGACCTTGGGATATGGCAGAGAATAGTTAAGATAATTATTGCAATGAACTATGATGATGTGTAGAGCTTCTATCTTCAGCCAACAAAAAACCCCAGATGTGCTGCCAAACATTTCAAATGTTCTACTTAACCATAATGTCCCAACATTTTTCTTTCAGTCAAAGACACTGTATTTTTCTTTTTTAACAATTCAGAGACATCAACTTCCTTGAAGTTTCCAGAACAGAACATTTAATAGGAATGCATTTTTGGTGGCATCACAACTTACGTATTCAACATATATGCTGAGTACCTACTATATGCTATTCATTGTGGACGTAGCAGTATAGACCCGATCCCATTCCCTCTGGTAAACTGGGAAGGAAGAAAGTTAGGAATTATCTGCACTTGGAGACATCAGTCATTCCATCCAGTTTATGCTGAAGGAAAATGGCACATCTGCCAATTCGTCTAAGACCTCCTTCAAAATATTAAATGAAATATCTACATTTCTGGAGTAGATGATGTAGACAGAGGCATAAACCACAGACCAAGGCACAGACCACTTTCTCATATTTCTAAAGCATGGATTCCTTGAAGCCTTTCCAATTTATGTCACATCTCTACTTGGCAGTATAATAATAATAATAATAATAATAATAATAATAATAATAAACAACCAGAGAACTTTAGTTTTTATATTGGGACTAAGAATGAGCATATTTATAGGTTTGTCTGCCTACCACACCTTTCTCAAAATTCTTCTTTCCTGTAAACATATGGTTGAACAGGACCTACCATGATTCTATAAAATGATCCTACTCAATGGCTACAACCATTGAACTAAGGGGTAGACACCTGATCCAGACTGGACAAATAAATCTTTTCCATAGAAACATACAAATTTAAGAAAGAAATATCAGAATTACCTAATCAGAGTCTATTGTCTTTGATTTAAAAATATAGGGGCGCCTGAGTAGCTCAGTGGATGAGCATCTGCCTTCTGCTCAGGGCATGATCCCAGAGTCCTGGGATCGAGTCCTGCATCGGGCTCCCCACAGGGAGCCTGCTTCTCCCTCTGCCTGTGTCTCTGCCTCTCTCTCTGTGTCTCTCATGAATAATTAAATACAATCTTTAAAAAAATAAATTAAATATAAAAATATAAACGTAAATCAGAACCTATTTTTCCAATGATTAAAATCCCACCATGATTTGCCATTGCTATTAAAATACAACCAATACAAACCCATGTCTTTATGGCTCTCCAGGACAGCACCTGCCTACCTTCTTGACTATATTTTTTATCATTCTCCTCCTCATCCAACTCCACTGGTCCTTCTATCTCTGAAATATGGCATGCATTATTCTTTTCCTTTTCTGTAGTATCCTTACTACTACCTAATATTATATTATTTTGGCGTTTTTTGTTGTTGTTGTTGTTTGTTTTGTTTTGTTTTTTTACTTCTTATCTCCTTTCCCCTCAGTTAGAAGGCACTCTTCCAGTTGATTTGTCTGGCCAGTTCACTGCAATAGCTCCAAGGCTTAAATGGGTACCTGACACACTATGACAATCAATAATCAAGATCAGTAACTATTTGCTGAACAATTGATGGATTGAATTATCCTGTAAGATGTGACACTGGGGGACTGCTGTCATCTGTATTTTCTGTCAGCTGGACCTGAGAAGTAGGGGAAGGTACAGAAGGGAAATGAGGCAGATGTGCTGAGATTAGCTTTAGTGGGGAACTAAGTCCTGAGAGCACTGGAATCTCTGGTTCCAGTTCATTCCTTATGCTCATACACATTCCTCTTGTCTTCCCCCCAATTCTCACAAATTCCTATAATCAATTCCTTTTTTTTCCCCTGTAGCTACGTTGAGTAGGATTTGTTATATCTACTGAAAAAAAATATTTTTTCTTACACTGAAGTGTGATTTATGTATAATAAGATGCACAGATCTTAAGGATTCAGTTTGATAAGTTTTTACATTTGTAAGCATCAATGCAGTAACTACCGAAAACAGGATTGCCGGTTTGCAGCTTTAAGGTTCCCCAAGTAAACTGTCCGCTGTATGCAGAGGGCAAAGGGAGACCAAAGAAAAAGTCAGGTCATATCAGACAGGTAGGTGGCAGGTTAAATAAGTGAGAGGAATGAACTTACATATGAGGCTCATGTTGGGTGGTCACAGGATGAGTAGCTTCTTCACCTACCCTCCAGAATTTTAGAAGTTCACATTAAGGCTTTAACTGGGTTCAATCACATAAGCCCTCCAGGCGATCTCCACAATACGTCACTCTCTCAAGACTGTGTCCTTGGAATAATTCATTACGTGGGAATAGTTGCCAGAACATACAGTCCAAGGGCCAGAGGAGGGCGTGAGGAGCCTCTGATTGCTTTAGTCCAGGCCTTGGGTCAACAGACAGTCAGATCCTCTTTTTTTTTAAAAAAAAAAAAATATATATTTTATTTATTCATTTGCCAGTGAGAGAGCACAAGCAGGTGGAACAAGCAGAAGGAGAGGGAGAAGCAGGATCCCCACAGAGCAGGGAGCCTGGTGTGGGGCTGGATTCCAGGACTCTGGGATCATGACCTGAGCTGAAAGCAGATGCTTACCCACTAAGCCACCCAGGCGCCCCTAGTCACATCCTCTCGATGACCTCCTCCAACAAAGACATATTAACTTGTGTCCCTTTTGGGCAAGTTCTCCATTTCCCACTCCGAGACAATCACCTTTGACTTCTTCTACCATAGATAAGGTTTTTCTGATCCTCTAATCAATATAAATGAAGTCATGCAGCATGTGTGACCATGTCTTGCATGGCCCATTCAGCATGATGCTTTTGACGTCCATATTTTTGCGCCACTGAGTTAAGTCTTCATTACGGTGCTTCCTTTTTATTGCCGAACAGTATTCCATGGTATGAATCAACATGACTTGCTTTTCCAAGAAAGAATTTTAAGTGCAGACATTGCCCACTGACTGAATGAAGGGAGGGTGGAAGGGTGATGATCCCTTGGCTGAGACCAGGAGAAGAACTGATATCCTGGTGGTGGCAGAGCAGTTGGTTATCCATCTTGTATCCAGGATTTTTAGGGGGCTTGGTGACAAATGTCAGAATATTGTAATATGTTGGCTACTTCATTCAGCCTTCATTAGAGGTTTTTCACAAAAGGGATGATGTGCAGTTTGAGGCGGCTCACATGAAGGCAGCTCAAGGACTGTAGTAGATATTGCTAACCTCTGCCTTTGACCAGCTGGGGATCAGATAATATTTTACCTTGCTTGAACTGCAAAAATCAGATCCTCCATTGCACTCTATTCTGAAATTAAAATAAAGAAACTCTGTTCTAGAAATCGGAATAAAATATCTGAGAGGTCCCAGAGAGCTTAAGATGCCCCTCCATAGCGCCAATACTACAGGGGTGGACACACTGATGACATTCTCTTGGTAAAGTATATTTAGCTAGAGTTGGAATTCAGTTAGGGGTTGAGGGCTCATTGCAGAACAAAGGCACAAACTTCCCTTTTCCAACCTATTGTTTTTCATTCATGAGAAATGACTGAGAAAGAAAGGGAGGGGAAGAGTCCTAAACACTGGTGTTTTAAGTAGAATTCAAGAACATAAGACCCCGTTCTGGCTACAGGTTACATTCAACACATTTCTTTCATTGGTTATTTAAAAATAGAATTCTCACAGATGAAATTGACAGATAATTGAACATTTTATGGTAGTTGTGTTCACAGAAAACCCAATAAAGCAAGCGAATATAGACACTGATGGAAAGTGAATTACAAAGGTGATTTAGGAGAGATCTTCCCAAATTCCAACCTCAACTGCAGCTCCCGAAGAACACTTATCACAGGAAACCCTCCCAGTCAGTGGATGGAATAATCAGGGAGTACACTTCACTTCCAAAGAACACAGTTAACAAATGCATGTCCAAGGTGTTTGCTCATCTTATAATTTACCTCATATCCCTTTCCATCAGGATATGTGAAGAATTAGCCGCCAATATACATTGCAACTTTTTCATTCTTTTAACTAGATATAAGTTTTATTATAATTAAATTGTTTTTCTTGGATATATCACATATTATAAAGAAGCAGGTAAATAAGTGATTGAGACTGAATAAAACAGGACAGGGCTGCACTCATAAAGCTTGGCCACAGAGAATTACCGCCTCAGCCATTCTATCAGAATTCAGGGCAAGTATGATTTTGGGCCAAAACCAGAGTTCACCTGGGAAAGCTGGAGAACTTTAAGCATGACACACTTGCAGTTGTGTGTAGAGAAGAACACTGAACATGTGCACTGGGACGCCCAGGGTGCACAGTACATTTCTATGTGTTAATACCAAGTAATACCAATTCCTTTTAAGAGCTTACATTGTACCTTTCATCCACTGGTGACAGTACGAATAGCTGTGTTCCTACGATGTTAACTTTGGCCATGGTTGATCAGCCTATGGATATACACCTGCCCCAAATTAGGTCAGTTGGATCCCTGCCTGGGATTTTTCAGACTGGTACTTTAGGGAAAAAAAAAAAAAAGAGATCCTAAAAAAAAAAAAAGATCCTTTCTGGGTTGCTGAATTTATTCATGTTATGAAAAAATATAGGTGTGTAGGTGTGTTGGGGGCCATATTTTCCTATCATGTAAACCCATAGACCAGAAAAATGGTGGAAGCTGATCTTCAGAGAGAGAGAAATAAAGCAAATGGACAGAAATGAACATAGTAAGAAAAAGAAAGTGTCCAAATAGTCTCTCTTGTTCTAGTTGTTTTCTGGGGTCCAAGTAGTTCTTGATTGAAGTTCTGTGAAATAACCTAATATAAGGATTATATTGGGGCACCTGGGTGGCTCAGTGGTTGAGAGTCTGCCTTTGGCTCAGGTCGAGATCTCGGGGTCCTGAGATCAAGTCCCATGTCGGGCTCCTCGTAGGAAGCCTGCTTCTCCCTCTGCCTGTGTCTCTGCCTCTCTCTCATGAATAAATAAATAAAATCTTTAAAAAAATAAGGATTATATTGGGTGATGCTTGTAAATGAAAGTGTAAAGTTCCAAATTTTCAAATTGAGCTTTCTTCTCTTGAACCCCACATTGTTTAATATACATTAGAAACATGCTTAGTTGACTTTATGCTTCTTTTGGCAAGAATATAACTACTCAAGAAGCACTGTTTATGTCCCAAAACTTTTGGCAAAGGAAGTAAAAGCAAAACATCTGTAAGTTTCATCGTACCATTTTTTTCTTTGACATTTTCTAACTTGAGCTGTGCCTTCTGTGAGAAGTCTGTGAAGAGATATTTATAGTCATCATGATAGGATACATTATTTCTTAATGTTTATCAAAGAAAAATTACTCTGGACATCATAACATGGCAACAATGACAAGTACTGTCTACGGTAGCATCTCAAGCTACTGCACAGTTGCTGTAATAAATACTTTAATAAGTGGGCCTGAATCACTTGACAATAGTTTGTCCAAAAGATGGTTTTCAATGCAATAAAGACAAAATGAAAGAAAATTTGTTTAGAACCTGAATCCTATCCTTGGACCTCTTCGGAGACCCACGTTCCAGGCCCTTAGAGGATGTATTTTCCTTTCATTCCCCAAGCATTCATTTTAGATCCTTACTCCTTCCCAGCCCAGAAAGTGCCTTGGCTCTCCAGGCAGACAGAGTGGTCTCCCACTGATCTGGAATATTAGTAAGAACAGCGGTCTGTGGGATGAAGGAAAGCATTTGCCTTGTGAGTCATACTCTCCCTCCCTGCGCGCCGGATACACTGGAACCATGGGTTACCTCTGCCACCCCCAAGGCTGTGGCTTGGTTCCTTCTCGAGCTTTACTATGTTCCAAAGTTTCAGTTTTAAATGCATGGTTGCTCATTCCAGTCTAGGGTGTGGGGCAAAAAACAACTCCAGTTTTTCTGGTGTGACTCCACATACATCCAAGAGCAGTAATGATGGTCCCCTTCATTTCTGCCTTTCTTTTTCTCAGTTCATTTGCATTTAATCTAACACATAATGCATTATCACAGAGCATTAAAGCCAGCAAGCTCTTCCTGATTATCAGAGCCCTCTGTCATCTTTTTTAGACCACACGGCTGAGTTTCAGAGAGGTCAATGAATTTGTCCAAGGATACACAGTGAGCTAGCAGTGGAAGCGAGGTCTTGTGGCCCGGACTCCTGATTCTAAAACTGTTGCTTTCTTTTGACACCAGGTCTATTGCAGATAATGAAGGCAGAAGGATTTCCAAGTTTCTTTGTAATGTCAGAAATCAGCTGTGTAATATTTTTCTAGGCAGCAAGCTCTTACTCATTACTTTTTTTCCTGAAATGTTAAAGTAATTCTCATGAATTATTCTAAGCACATGGAAATCAGGCATCAAAGGAGAAAAGCAGGAATAATAGAACACAAAGCTGCAAGCAGGTGCCTGTCCTTTATACCAGAAATATTTATTTAATTTCCAGTTACTGGTCTGCAAGAAGACATCCAAAATGTCTCAACTTGTTACTATCCAATACGAAAACCTCCCTGCTGCTTCTGCTAGTCAACATTTCATTTCTTCTTGTAACCACCTCTGCATTTATTTAAAAAAAAAATCCAGGAGATAATCCTTGCCTTGATACTCACTTCTATGTGTTGTTACATCAAGCAAAAAGGTGTAGCCTGTCCCTGGAACATTATTTTCTTGCTTGTACACTTTTTATCATTTCTTTGGCTTGAGTTGAGGTATTGGGAATTTCAATCACTGTAACATGGGAGGTGAACACTACTGTCATGTTAAAAAAAAGATAGAAACACGAAGCCGATCCCTGAGGCTAGATTAGAAAGCCCCAAATGAGCAGAGTATTATACTGTCACCATGTTTTCAGGACCACACCATTTCTCCATCTTTCAAAAGTTAGACTTGGATACTTCCTATGTGCTCCAAAGGACCCTCATATTAATAAATAACACTGTCCTGATAAATTCCTGGTGTGAATCTGCTACATATTTCAATGCAAGATGCAAAATGACAAGCGAAGTTAAATACTTATGGAAGTGGAGCTGTTAGGTTTATCAAGTATAATTGGCTTTATCACCAACCTTAAGGATGGGAAGAGTTTGGAGTCAGCGAGGGCAGCTCCAGGACCTCTCTACAAATGTCCCCTGCTGGTGTCATCAGACAGTGAGGACTAGGCTAAAGGAATCTTAAGACCTGTCAACATGGCATTCTCATGTATATATGGTCATTTTCCATTTTAATGAAGTATTATTATTTCACAGGGTAACAACAAGTTATCACACTTCTTGCTAATAGGAATTGGTATAGCCTTTCCAAATTATTTTTGCATTTGCACAATCAATCTCAGCTTACCTCAAAACCGGGGAAATGCAAGCCTTCTTTGTATCAATTAATCTTTATGTTAATCTCTGAAAATAATCAATAGAAAGAAGGAGCAACCAGCAGCTATGATAGGGCAGACAAAAAGAGATGTGACTGAAGCAGCAGAAAAACTCTTTAAAAAAATAGGCTTATTTCTGACTTAAACGTTGCCAGAGAAGCAGATTCCTAGATGTATCTTGGGGCCTGCAGCTGCCAGGAATGTTTTCTGGGTGGTCACAGAGCTCATTAATCACTTCTCTGTGTGCACCAGCCTGGTGGCACATTGATGTGCAGAAGCCTGGAGGAGTGGGTAAACCTGGCAAATCTCATCATTTCATTGGATTGCCTAAATCCCTTCAAAGCCCAAACTCGTCTGCATGGCACATGAGGCATTTCCTGATGTAACTCTAAACTTCTCTTCCATTCCGTCTCCGACTATTCCCTTTGTCCTATCCTAAACTTTCTGTTATGCTTCTGTGCCTTTGTTCTAACATCCCACCTCCCCTTGCCAACCTGGGGAATGACACTCAGCTCAAGCTTCACTGGCCACAAGCAGTTGATTATTCCCTTGTTCTAGCCTGATTGTGGGAGTTTTGTAACTTGTTTACTATTATTAGGATCCTTTGCTATTACAACCACTGTTTACTGGTGTGACGATTCCGTAAGCACAGGAACCAACTCATTCATTGTTTTATTTCAGCACATAGCAAGAAGCCGGTGCTTAATGAATGTCTGGTGAATAAAGGAGTAAATGATCCAGCCAAAGGATTGTCTGTCTACACTGTAACCAACAATGCCAAAGTTAATCATATTTCTGTTGTAGAATCAAACTGTCCACCAAATTTGGTGTTCTCAGTTCTAAGTTTCTAGAATTTAGGTTTGGAAATAAGATCAAGTCAGACCCAAAACTCCAGCTAAGCATGGAATTGGAAGAAAGGTTCCAAGCCAGAGACTGGCCTTTCCAGAGAGAGAGAGGAAAAAGAGAGAGAGAGAGAGAGAGAGGCAAGAAACAAATCTAAGTCACAACTGAAAATGGAGTAGCACACAGAGAATGGAAAGAAGATAGTCATGGACAACAAACGGTCCAAATTATGTTCAGGTCCCAAGTGCCTGACTATGCAGAGCCTGGTTACAGAAGACACTTTGAGCTAAGGAATAGAAAATTCAGTCATGGAGGGCAAAATAAGAATCCAGTCTATAAGTATCTCAGGACCAAGGAAGAAAATCCAAGAAGATCTAAGGAATAGGTCCACAAGAACGTCTCGTGCCAAGTCATTTCCTTGCTTGTCTCTACTTATATTTTTTTCTGCTGTGAACGAGCCCCAATCACAGAATTTCTAGGACTACCCATACCTACCGAGTGGGAGAGCGGGGTTGGATATTAAGCTGTGGAGTCAGACTGCCTGGGCTAAAAGCCTGAGTCCTTCAAGTTCTAGCTGGGAGGCATTAGTCAATTATTTCACCTCTATGAGCTGTACGATGGGGCTGAAATAACACCTCCTTCAAAGAACTCTTGGGAGGATTGAATGAGTGAGATCTCACGAAGAACTTAACTCAGAGACTGGAAGATTCAGAGTGGGGAACCAGGCAGTTAATTCCATGTTTAAGGAGGCTCAGGGCAAGAAACTCATATTTTACTTCTTTACGTAGAACTATAATGAGTTCTCTATTTGCTTTTATCAAATAATTATCACAATGTCCTTTAGAAGAAAAACAATCTTCCATCTAAAAATGATAGTCTTTTGAGTGGAAATAAAAACACAGAAATGTATAACCAATCTGAAACTTTACAAAAGCAGAATTTTAGTTCCTAGTTAATTAATGTTAATTTTAATGAAGGATTGGTTACACTTATTTTTTTAAGTCAGTTACTTAAAAAACATAACAATGTACAATATCACATAATTTTGTGTACATAGGCAATTAAGAGCTGGCCCCATCACTTTGCAGTCTCTTGGACCCCAGGCTGCTTGGAGCTTTTGTTCCTCCATCCCTAAAGTGAGCCATCATGGTCCTTAGAATTCAAGATAGAGGTCTGGTCATCACATATGCATTCCAAGGAGCAAAACAAGAAGGAGAAGGAGATACACTTCTCTAAGAATACATCCCAGAGGGATGCCTGGGTGGCTCAGGGGTTGAGCATCTGCCTTTGGCTCAGGTCATGATCCTGGAGTCCCAGGATCGAGTCCTGTATCAGGCTCCCCACAGGGAGCCTGCTTCCCTCTCTGCCTGTGTCTCTGCCTCTCTCTGTGTGTCTCTCATGAATGAAGGAATGAATAAATAAGTAAAAAAATAAAATCTTAAAAAACCATAATTACAACATTAATACTAATAACCACAATGATAATTGTAGTCCTGGTACTAATGGTAAGTACTACTATTTTTCTTGAGTGTAACAGTAGTGATTGAATCAACATTACTAATCATCAGGAAAATACAAATTAAAACCACAATGGGATATCACCTTACACCAGTCAGAATGACTAATATCAAAAAGACAAGAAATTATAAGTGTTGGCGAGGATGTGGAGAAAAGGGAACCCTCGTACACTGATGGTAGGAATGCAAATTGGCACTGCCACTGTGGAAACAGTATGGAGTTTCCTCAAATATTAAAAATGGAACCACCCTGTGATCCAGTAATTCTACTACTATTTACCCAAATAAGCAAAAAATGTGTATTTGAAAAGCTATGTGGACCGCCATGTTTACTGCAGTATTATGTACAATAGCCAAGATATAGAAGCAAACTAAGTGTCCCTGGAGAGATGAATGGATAAAAAGGATACGGTGCTTATATACACAATGGAATATTATGCAGCCATAACAAAGAATGAGATCTTGCCTTGTGTGCCAACATGGAGGGACCTACATGGTATAATGCTAAGTGAAGTAACAAGTCACCAAGGATAAATACCATATGATTCGACTTAAGTGTGGAATCTTAAAAAACAAAACAAACAAAATGGAAACAGACTCATACATACAGGGATTAAACTGGCAGTTCCCAAAGAAGAGGGGCATGGGGGGTGGGTGAAATAGATAAAGGGGATTCAGAGGAACACATTTCAGTTATAAAACAAGGAAGTCACAGGCATGAAAAGTACAGCATAGGGAACATAGTTACTACCTGTAATAACCTTGTGTGGTGACTCATGGTGGCTACACCTACCACGGTGAGCATTGAGTAAGGTAGAGAATTGCTGAGTCACCATGTCGTATACCTGCACGAACACAACACTGAATGTCAACTAGACCTCAGTAATAAGAAGGAGAAAAATAAGAGTGGCTGAGTGTCAGGAACTTGGTATACATCATGTTGTACCTCTACAAAACCTTTTAAATTAACTACTATCCACATTCTACAGCTGAGAAAGTTGAGGCCCAGATAAATTGTATTGCGTGCAAGTGGTAGAGCTGTTTACTCCAAAATCTGCTTCAAATTCTGTTGCTTTATTAGCACTTCACTCTCCTGGTTTAAACCGAGAGCACTACCCTCTTTGGACTTTTCTCTTTTTTTAAGATTTTATTTATTTATTTGACAAAGAAACACAGCATAAGCAGGGGGAGAGAGTGAGGGAGAAGCAGACTCCCCACTGCGCAGGGAGCCCGGTGCAGGACACACGCCCAGAACCCTGGGATCATGACCTGAGCTGAAGGTAGATGCTTAACCCACTGAGCCACCCGGGCGCCCCAGGCATCTTCATCTTCTTTTAAATGCAAACCCTCCCGAGAGATACTATCACTCAAGTCCCTCGCATACAGGTGAGCTTCATTTTTTACACCCCATTCATTCTGATCAGAGGAGCAAGAGAGGCATAAAAGCACTGACGAAGGAGAAAGGGTTGGAAGGGAGAGCGGAATGGCCTACGTTCCAGTTTCACAGTCTGGCCTGGAATTAACTTTCTCCAAATGATCTGGCTACACCTATAAAAAATATTGTTCTTTCCTCCTGTGCCAGCTTACTCGAAGTCCCACCAACTACTGCCTGACTTGTGTGTTCTCTTCATTGTCAGTCTACGCACACGCCACGTTCAGGCACGCATACACCTGACCTCTTTCCCACATTCACGGCGAAATAAAACCAACAGGCCAAGAAAGACTTTGCTTCTCTGCTATCGAATCTTCACTCCTTTCTGCAGCCTCACTTTTCCTCTCCTCTGCTTCCCTTCAGTTCGGGACATGAACCCTCCATTTGTGTCATACCTCCCCCATCTCACACATTTTTTCTAGAACCTCAGGCTATTTCTTGTGTTTTGACTTCTTGGTCTTTTCATTTCTTTCTATTACACCCTTCCCACCATCATTTAAACATATTCACTTTCATCTTGAAAAGAAATCACCATCTTTGGACTCTCCTTCCCTTTTGATCATTGTATTTTTCCCTTCCTTTACAAAGCCTTAAAAAATTGCCGGTGTCACTGATCACTTACCTGCCTTTCCTCATCTCACCTCAATCTGTGCTTCTCTCCCTCTCCTTCATCATGAAGCCAATGGGCATTTTTCTGTTTTCCTGTTATTCGACCCCTTCCTGGGCTTCTGTATCACCAGACCTCCTCCATTCTCTTTACCTCTGGAACTAATTCCCCTGAATGTCCTTTGCTATATCACTGCCTATTATTTGGCTTTTAATCTCGGCATTCAAGGCTTTGAATTTGTTCCTTTCCTCATTTTACTTTATATTTTCTCCCTCATGACTTCATCCGTGCCCATATCTTTAAATGCTCTCAAGTGAGCATCTCCATTCGAAACTTCCCTCTGAGCTCCATCACACGTAAGAAACTGCCAACTCAGCATCTCCAGCTGGAAGTCTCAAGTTAACCACAAGTTTAACCAACGTAACCATATCCATCACTGAACTCACGGTCTCTTTCCTCAGACCCAGTCTTCACCAGTGTTCTCTTGCTTCATAAATGACATTATAATCTAACCAGTTGTGCAAAGTAGAAACTCAGAAGTTATTTTCCTTCAAGAAAAGAGAACAACGGGTCTGTGTGGCCTGACTTCCTATCAACATCAGGTGACTTTGGCACATTGTGGAGGCAGCGCCTAAGATGGCCATCAACGATCCTGCCCATGGTAGCCATTCTCTTGTGAACCCCTGCCTCTTGAGACTGGGTTGGACTTACTGATTCACTTCCAATCAATAGATTGGGGCAGAAGTAATGAGATGTCCTTCCAAGATTAAGTTACGAAAACACTGGCTTACATCTTAGATCTCTCTCTCTCTCAACACTTGTACTGAGAAAAGCAAGCAGCCCTATCAGGAGGTTATTCAGAGAGCCCTGTAGAGAGGCTCACACATGGAGGAACTGAAAGCTTCAGTTGCAAATGGAATGTGAGCAACGAACAACAACATCCCAGGATTGTTTTAATCTGTGTTTCCCTGTTGACATACAAACTGGAGCATCTTTTCATATGCTTATTCATGTGCTCTGTATCTTTTTGTTGAGGTGTCTATTTGGGTCTTTTGGTCCATTTTTAACTCTTGAATATATTATAGAGTTATATTAACTCTTGAGTATATTCAAGAGTTCTTTATATATTTTGGATAATGTGCCTTTATCACATTATCCTATGTGATAGGATATCCTATCAGATATGTCCTTTGAAATATTTTCTCCCCATCTGTGCCTTAACTTTCCATTCACTTAACAGGTCTTTCCCAGAGCCCTCCCCAATAATCCTATGAGTGAAGTTGCAAGTCTTCAGTCCTAATTAAGCCTTGTGATGATTGCAGGCCTGATAGCTTGGTTATGAACACATGAGAAACTCTGAACTAGTTAAACTGTTCTTTTAATTTGCTAAGTCTGGTTAATTTGAAATACAGCAAAAAAGATAACTACTATACATTTGAAGAAGGAGAACATGCTCTTGTGAACTCAGAAAAAACAGATGGTTCCCTAAATGCAATAACTCTATCTTTTTGTAGACATTGCAAAACAGACTTACACTTATTTAGAGTATTGCATAGGTACTGACCTAACTAAAAACACTTAATTTACATTTTCTTATAAAATAACTTAGAGCAAAAGTTTGGTTTTAGTGGGGGTTTTTTTAAGACTTTTTTTTTTAGGGACACCTGGATGGCTCAATTAAGTGTCCAGCTTTTGATTTCAGCTCAAGTCATGATCTCAGGGTCCTGGAATAGAGCCCCGAGTTGGGCTCCCTGTTCAGTGGAGAGTCTGCTTGAAATTCTCTCCCTCTGCTCCTCCTTCTGTCCCTCCTCCCCACTCCTGTCCTCTCTCTTTCACTCATTCTCTCTGAAATAATCTTTAAAAAATAAAGACTTTTTAGAGCAATTGTAGGCTCATAGTAAAACCTGTTATCTAATTTTTTTAATGGGTACTGAGCGGGTAGAAATGCATAGAAATAATTACTACTAATATATTAGTCAAGCGTTGCTGGAGAGAGTACTATTTAGAAGAACTCATTAAAGCAAAATGTAAAAAGACTTTCCTAGTACAACTAGGTGATTCAGTATAAAATTTAGCAGGTACTACTCTTAGCCACTCATTTTTTTCATGAGCTCCTGTTTTTTTGGTTTTTGGTTTTGTTTTTTTGCAGATAAATACAGGTTTAATGATCCATTGTTCTTCACATGGTTGGCTATGGAGACTGATCCCAGGATATATAACCATGCAACACAAACCAATCAACCAAATCTAAGATAAATTTGGCTTCTTACAACTATCCTGTAAACCCTGCAGCCCTTGTTCCATCCAAAATGAGCCTCCTCTCACATGAAAAGTTATCATAGGGGAATGAGAAACCTAGCTTTGTGGTCAAAAGGAAAAACCAAAGGAAAAACAGTAACGGTGGTGAGCTGTGAGAGCAGGATATGTAGTGCCCTTCACTGTGCTGCTTTGCTCCTCTTACTCTTGCTCTTCTCATCCGTCTTCTTCAGTCCATCCACGTTAGCTCTCAGTAGGTTTGAGTAAGTCATTGAAACTTGTTTACCTCTTTGGAGCTCACCACAGTGCTGATCTTTTTCCCCTCAGTAGCTCTTAACAGACACTTGTTGTCTAAGGGCTCAAAGCCCTCTACCGAACCTTTCCTTGGAATGGGTTTAGTTCAACCACCATACTCGTGTAGGGTGATGAACATGCTGCCCGACAACCAGCACTTCTGGAAGAGTTTGGTCAGCTCACTCTCCAGTAGCACCATCCCGGCGTTGCTAGCTCCCCTGCATCAGGGTAAGGCTGTAGCCGAGCTCCTGGTCTCTTGAGAACGTCACATGATGGGAAACTGATCCCCACAGATGATTTTTTTTTTTTAAAAAAAACAGCACCAAAGAATCTTTCACATTGGAAGTAATCCAACAGTTATCATACTGTGAGAGATGTCTGGTGTCATCCATCCTTCAAATTAATGTGAAAGCCACCTTTTATTCTATATGGTTTCTTGACACACACTCACATCCTGCACACACACACAGTGTCACTGACATCTTTGCTCAACTAGCCTGTAGTCAGCTGATGACTGGGCTGAGATTTTTTTTTTTAAATGCCTGGAACCAGTAAGTCTCCTTGACTTTGCTGAATCGCTCAGTGTATGTTTCTGGGCTTGCTTTAAATGCTCAGGCAGGCAGTTGACAACTCTGTCCTAGTCTTCACTTCCTGATTGCACGGAGCCACAAAGTCAGCCAGAGGTGAGGTGTTTGGGTTTTCTCAGCTCAGCTCATACATGTTGTTTTCTAGATTCTCAGGAATGTGTCAAAGCTTCTTAAATCTTCCTCTGAACGTTTCATTCCCCAGGCATTCTATTTACATATTTTGTTCCACCTGTTATTTGACTAACCTACAATCCCTGACTGCTTCACAGTCGTGAGGCTGAACAACTGCTGCTGATTGTTTCTGACAAACGCCCCAGAGAAAAAGTCTGTTGACACTGAGACAGCTCTGAGTCAGCTCAAATAAAGACAAGTTTGGTGAAAAGGATTTTTAGGCAAGTGCCAGAGAGCCCAAAGAATGGTAATCTGGGAAGGAGGCCTTGGAAGAGCTCCAACCCTCTTTTTCTCTCCAGGGTCTCCTAGGCTGCTGCCTTTCACCATGATTTCAGGGTTGTTGGTTAAGACTCTCTTTTTTAAAAAGATTTTATTTATTTATTTATTTATTTATTTATTTATTTATTATTTATTTATTTATGAGAAAGAGAGAGCAGGGGGATATGTTTGAATGGGGAAGAGGAGTAGAGAGAGACGAATAAGCAGACTCCATGTTGAGCGTGGAGCCCAATGGAGATCTCAATCCCAGGACCCTGAGATCATGACCTAAGCCAAAATCAAGAGTTGGACACTTAACCAACTGAGCCACCCAGGCAACTCTGTTGTTTAAGACCCTTAAAGAACTGGGCAAGGTGAGTGGGACTAGGTCAAGGTAAGTGTCACAAGGTTTACCTTCCTGAGATGTGGCCATTGTTCCTAAATAAATGTTCCCCAGATTGTTGCAAGTCTTTGATTCATTCCCACACTTCTTTAAAGGTTAATTTGGACCCTTTTCGGGTGGAGACAGTTCTTACTGCTTTTATGAAAAGAGGATTTTTAGAACTTCTTACTCTGTCATTCCCATTGCCATTCAGCATCAGTTCTTGAAGGGACATTTTTCTTTTACATTTCCATCTCAAACAAGTTACAGTCGGGGGATATATAACATACCAAATATTTTTTTATAGCAAAGTTGTATTTGTAGTTGTTTCCTTATTCCTAAGGCAAATATTTTAAAATTTAAGACTTTTTTTAAAATAAAACTTTTGATGTGTTAATAGAATTCAAATGAGTTTGATAACTTTGGATATGATATCTTGACGCATACAAATCTCCAAATGATGACTTGGCTTGAAAACCATTTAAGTTGAAAAGAAAATGATAATCAGAGGGAGCCACTGTTATTATTCTTATGATTATTTGTATTGATTATAACAATGATATATTGAGCTTTCGTTATGTGGAAGGCCCAATGCTATATTTTAGGGGAAGAAATAAAAAGCAAATAAAATTATATTTACAATTTAATAAAACAAATTCCATTACATTATCCATCATTATAGACACCAATTACCAGTGTTTAAACATGAGATTTATTACTACAGATAAGTCAATAAATCTGGTGCCTTTTTTTTTTTTTTTTTTTTTTTTTGCTTAAAGTAGTAAAAACAAACAAAAAAAGATATGACAGGTCTAATGATTAAGAAAGATTTTCTGCATTATAACTTTCCTTTTCTAATATAGAGTACATAATTTTAATAATAGTAAAGAAATGTAATCTTTCCATTGATGTTTATTTACTGCTTTTATTTATTTCCATACCTTCTAGCATTTCTTCATGAATACAAATAGCCCAATTTTTTTTGACTAATATGTGCATAATTTTATATTGTGGGCTTAGAAAAGAGTATTCAAGTCAAATATAAGCAAGAAGGCATTTGCTGATTCCCTTAACATGCAAACTATCAGATGGCAATTAGTTTGGTGATTCTTTCCATTACAGTTGTATGTGTGTGGGCAGGAATGCAGCCCAAGTTTTCATTCCTTTTTCTGTTTCTTGTCATATTGGTTTTAGACTATAACTATTGGATCCAGCTGAAACCCTTCTCCCAGTGGGTGGGCCTGGAGATATTTTCTCCCCATCTCCTTTTTAATCCCATTCCCCCATTGGTGGTAGGCATCTTTACTTTCACGCAATAAAAATCAATTTGCTTTCTGGCTTTAATTGTAAGATGAGTATTTAATCCACAAAAATTTAAAAAATAATACTTTTATATCTAGAGAAATTTTGATGTGAGATAGCAGATAGACTTACTGTAATCCTTTCAAAAACCTTTTATGCAGTGTTATATTTGAACACACCTTATGTTTTCTCTTCCCAACCATAAATGGGCAATCCTCAAAGAAGTAAAGTAGATCTTAAATTTGAGTGCGGGTCCAGACTATTTAGAGTCTTTGGGTCCTTACGACTGAATTGAACAAAACACTAAAAATGGTTTTTTTCCTTGATGATTCTGAAAATTACCTTTTGTAGGTTAGAAGGTTTTGAGGGAAACGGACAGTCAAATAGAACTATAGCCACCAAAATAGAGCTGTGTAAAGTAGAAAAAAATTACAACTAAATCTCCAGTCTTAATTAAGCCAGTACAAATCCTCATGTCTACCTACTAGATCTAAAAAATAGGGGCATAATGGACTAGCAAACTTAGTATTCGCTTCCTTTCACTTCCCTTGTTCTTATGGTATAAATGCTGAAAAGAGAAGGCATATTTAAGAAAAAAGACCTAAACTGAATGTCAGAAAACTGAAGTTCCAGATTTGTATTTCGAATCTAATAGTTTCCGTGATGCCAATCTAAATGATTAATTGTTCCTTTACACAGGGATAACAATACCTATCCCTCAAATTTCAGAGAGATGTGGGAAACAATGAAGGTCAAAGTGCTTCCACATGCCAAGTATTATTGCAGATATTTGGTTGTAATGGAGAGAAATGGCCAAAAGTTAGAACCTTGTTAGAAGCTGAGAATAAGAAACAAGGAAGCAAACTCATCTAATACATCTCTTTAAATATACTGGGAGTGAATCTCCCAGTGAATTTGGGAGTGAATATGGGTACCAATTTCTTCATATTCCAACCTGAGATTTTCATGGGTTCATTTGACACTAGTCATTTCCACGAGTATCCCAATTGCTTAAACAAGGAAGATATAAGACCCACATTTATGTGGTACTATCGGTGGCGGGTAGTCCTAAGCATTTACCAAACTCATTTCCTGTGCTCGTGGGCACACAGCTAGACCACATTATTCAGCTGCCTTGCAATTAGGAGATGCTTAATTCTAGACAATAGAATGTGAGACTTGATCTCAGGAACCCAGGATCACAACACGAGCCAAAGGCAGACACTCAACCACTGACCCACCCAGGTGCCCCAAGCATCTGACTCTTGAGTTTGGCTCAGGTCCTGATCTCAGGGTTGTGAGACTGAGCCCTGAGCCAGGCTTCATGCTGGGCATGAAGCCTGCTTAAAATTCTTATTCTCTCCCTCCACCCCCCACTATAAAAATGTTAAAAATTAACTTGCTGTTTTGAGTACTGTGTTTGTAAATATAATAGCACCTGCTCTCTGGGAGTTCAATGCAAACACAGTTTCCATATTGGCACGTGAATGAGATGTAAAGAGTAGCTGAATCTGGGCTTCCTTTGTGTAGTAGACTTCTAAGCCTCATGGGGGAACGATAACTAGACAGTCCTGGCAGCCAGCATTATCTCTAAGCCACTCAAGGATGGGGAACAATTGAAGAACAAGATAAAGAACTGCCCACATATTTAGCCAACAAAAGCAAGTTGAACAGAATTTCTACCAACTTGAAGAAATGTTGACTAGGGTAACAAAATGAAACAAGAAGAAAGCAAAAAGATAAGGTTGGGCTTAAATGTTGAAAATATTAGTGGAAGCTTTCTTGAAGTTAGAGATAGGCATGGGGGCTGCCATCCATAATGAAGCGTACCTCATCCAAGCCCCTTAATGAGCCTCAACTGGGATGAGGAGTATCAAGCAGTTTGAAAGAGTCAATATTAAGCCTTCTAATCAGAAGTCAAAGCTCATTGCTGAGAAAAAAGAAGTCCTAGGGTCATCAGTCAAATGCTTTTTTTATCATAAAGGGAAAGACCATAAACAATGAGAGATTAAGTGAACACTATGCCACCATTCACTATTCCAGTAGATACAAAGAAAAATACAAAGCTTCTCTGAGTCTTGGGTGTGAACACAGAGAAAAGTTCAAATATCACAGCATATGTGGCAATCTGGAAGCATGCAGCAGGAGCGCGACAATTTAGATCTTCAAAATGAAAGAGGCCATCAGAAGGATGGATCCTTTAGTCTGATGAGCCCAGAGTAAATTACATAGTTATGGCACACATAATGAAGTCCAAAGGTACAGAGTAGCAAGGTAGATTTGCAATGACACGGATGAAGCTAGAGACTATAATGCTAAGCGAAGGCAATCAGAGAAACACAAATACCATATGATTTCACTCATGCGTGGAATTTAAGAAACAAAACAAATGAGCAAAGGAAAAGAGAGAGAGAGAGAGACAGACCAAGAAACAGGTTCTTAACTATAGAGAACAAACTGATGGTTACCAGAGGGGGGGCGGGAGGGATGGGCCAACGAGGTGCTGGAGATTGGGGAGCACACTGGTGATGAGCACTGGGTGATGCAGGGAATCGCTGTATTGTACACCTGAAACTAATATGACACTGCAGGCTAAGTCTATTGGAATTAAAGTTGTTTAAAAAAGAGTAAATAGCAATTAAAAAGAAGTAAACATTTTAAAATGTGTCGCTAAAGAATAGTAATGTGGGGTTTCTTAGTCTGAGGGAAAACAGAGAGAGCTCTCCCTACAACGGGACAGCTTCATAGACATTGCGCCCACTTAGCTTCACGCTACTGTCCATGAAATCAGCGATGGCTCTGAAGAGCCCAAGACTGATACACTTAATTAAGTTGTTAGAAAGGGTCAATTTGAGTAAGAAAGTAAAGGCTCTGTAACTTAGTGATTTCATCCTATCGCTAAAGAGAGGCAATTTCAGTCTGAAAATGTTGGATCCTTTTGTCTGCGATATTCCCATTATTCAGAAGCCTTGGCTTTCTGGAAATGGTACGAGATGCCTCTGTTAAAGCATTTTCAAAACTGTGACTTTCTCTGAGGTCACTGCCAGTGAATATTCATATATAGAGATATAGATACGGATACTGTGCTCATGAGGAACTACCCAGTTTGCTGACCTAAATAATTAAGATTCACTAGTTAAGAGAAGTAGCAAATGACAAACATCTTACAAGTAATTGCTTTCAATAAGTGTGTACATGTTGTGGTAACTAAATGCCAAGCCTTTATCTTGCAGAATAAGGTAAAAAATAAGAGGCAATTGGCTTGGTAATTCAGAAGAAAAAAATATATGTATATATAAAATATATTTGTTATATATATTATTTTATTTTATAACATAAAATATTATATATATTTTATCACTTGTTTTGTCAGTGACAGAGGGGCTCCTATGTGAATATTTTCCTAGAAAATATTCCAATGATCATTTATTAATACTTGAAAACAGTTCTTGAAAAAAGTTACCTTATATGATTAACATCTCTCTTTTAAAAAGAGAGAGTCTATGTCAGGTTTTAAAACACCTGATAGGAGAAAATGGTGTTTTCACTTCCGGAGTCTCCACGTTGTTTCCAGATTTTACTCAAATGGTTTTCAGGAAATAATGGTGCATAAAAGAGGATTAGAGTGGGAAGCAAAATCTGATGAAGTTTGCTGAAGGGGTGTGATACTAATAAAGAGCAGGTGTTTGTAATTTACTTTCAGCAAATTCACAGTAAATTCCTAGACAAAAGCCTACTGTCCCCCTTCTCAGGGACCATTGTCCTTTGTGTTTTATGTGTAATTACCTGTAGGCTGGCCTTCTGCAGCAGAAGGAAGGGGGGCCTCTTGGTTTCCTCTAGCCCATTCAGTTTCCTGGCCGATGGTTAATGCCCACATTCAAGTGCACTGAGGAATAGCACGGGCAGGACAGCTTCCTGTGGGAGAGAATGCTTGTCTTGAGAGCAACTGGTAGTTGCAGCTTCCGCTGTGCTTTTACGTCCCTAGTCATGTCCGAAGATAGCTTACATTCTTACTCTTGGTGTGTTTCGTTAAAAATTATTTAATTAAAAACAACATAAGAGGGGTATCTGGGTGGCTCAATGGTTGAGCATCTGTCTTGGGCTCAGGTCATGATCCTGGGGTCCTGGGATCCAGTCCTTGCATTGGCTTCCCCACAGGGAGCCTGCTTCTCCCTCTGCCTGTGTCTCTGCCTCTGTGTGTCTCTCATAATGAATAAATAAAATCTTTTAAAAGATAACAAAAGGAGTTCAAATTTTATGTTATTTTTCTATATAGTGAAACAGGAATACATTGTTCTCTTCGTATAACTAAGCTGCCTGGGTTCAAGTGTTGACTCCGCAACTCAGCTTTGTAGGCTAATTATTTAATCTCTTTATGCCTTAATTTTATTTTTTTTAATATTTATTCATGATAGAGAGAGTAAGAGAGAGAGAGAGGCAGAGACTCGGGCAGAGGGAGAAGCAGGCTCCATGCCGGGAGCCCGATGTGGGACTCGATCCCGGGTCTCCAGGATCACACGCTGGGCCAAAGGCAGGTGCCAAACCACTGAGCCACCCAGGGATCCCCTCTATGCCTTCATTTTACACTTTGTGAAATGAAGATAAAAGTCCTACCGAACATTTAAGGTAAAGATGATACGAGACCGTGCTTGGAAAGCGGTTGGTACATTGGATGATACACAACAAGCAACAGATGTTGCTCGGACAGATTCTTGAGTGAGTGGTTTTGGTAGTAACCTATGCATCGAGGCCGCTCTGCCCCAGGTGCAACGGAAGGAAATTACCCTACATCATCTTTCAAAAGAACCTGCCTGCATCATCCATGGGCTCCATGCTCTTTTAAGTACATGCTTGTCTTTGTCAACCAGTTACTTCCTTGCTGTAGGATGTTTCCTACCAACTGTGTGAAATATCTGAAGCCGCCCAAAGATTACTCTTGCAAGTCCTCATCACATATATTTCTAAAAACATTGGCTTTTCTTCAATATGCTAAATAAAGTAGTGAACCCAATTTCTTGTTGCATAAAAAAAGACCTTCTCACTCTGCCAGCATTTCTTTCCTTCCCAGAGAGCCTTACTACTCACTCTCACCTGCTTCAGGTTTTGCTTAAATTAATCTTCTCAGGGAGGCCTTTCCAGACCCATCACATTAAAATCTTAATATCTGCCAACTCCCCAATCTCTGCCTTTCCTTTTCTGAATAATTATTCTCTATAGCATTTGTCATATTCTGACGGCCTCTGTTTTATTTTTATTCATTAATTTTTACTATCTTCTACAAGAGTGTAATGTAGGCAAAATTTTGTCTTCTTCACCTGCTACTCTAAGAGAGTAGAACAGCACTGGGCACATGGTAAGCATTCCATATTTGATGGATGTATAAATGAATGAGTGAATGAAGGAATGAATGACCAAATGGGGTTTTTGTCTCTTTCCTTCTCTCTCTCTCTCTCTAACCCAAAAGTTACCTTATTTGTTACACCTTCTTGCTTCTTGTGCCTCTGTGTGGCTGCAATATATGGGGCACAGTTTGATAACCCAATTTTTTTAGAAGGATAAGTCATTTCCAAAATTGTTTTGAACAACGGAAGCCACCCTAATTCGACGCTCATGGATGCCTTTATGTCACCAGTGTAACATCATTAGCTTTTCCCTCTGGTTGTATCAGTTTAGAATTTCGACTGTTCCATGACCCCATCATGCCACCCACCTGAACTCTGAGTAAAGCCTCAGTGGAACAACAGCAACTCTGTTTAAATATAGGCATGATCTGAGTTTTATGGTGTGTCTAGGAAAAAACAGCATTCTGTGAATGTGCCGGAAGGACATACCAAGGAAGTGAAAGTTCTCGAGGCATATATCAACTTTCATTAAACTGTCAGACTACTGTATTTCATTAAAAGAAATCCTTCCTTTTAAATGAATTTCCCAACCTTCTTCTGCAGTAGGCAAATGACATTGCCCAACTAAATAAATCAGCTTTGGACTCTTCAAAATCTCTCTAGCTGTTCAGAACCCTTGTGTTACCTGGGATGTATATTCCAAATGGATTAAACAGATCTCAACATTAACCTACCAGTTAAGGATCAAATTATTGTCCAAGGGAGCAGATGTAATGATTTAAACAGTGTTGACTGAGTCTTTTACACAGGACACTCCAGACCATCACAAAAGACTCCACATTCTGTGTTATATCTGCCCCCTGCAGACCTTCTGTCCTTCCTCTCTTCCCTTCTCTCCCTCTCCCTCCCTTTATCCTCCCACTCCCTTCCTTCCTCCTCCTCCTTGTCCCCCTCTTTCTCCTCCTCCTTCATCTTCGTCTTCTTTGTCTTCTGAAAACTTCCAAGGAAATATGGATTTTCTTTACATTTTTTTCTGTATAATCTTAAAAATTTAGAGCAAAAAATGGCCTTCAGAGGCTATCTAGTCATTGATGTGAATACAGATCCATCAACATTCATTTATTTATTCAATATGTATTTATTGATTGCTCAATGCACTCTAGACATGGGTGCTGAGTACTGGGGTTAGTTTCTAAAGTCAGTACTCAATGATTGCAAGATTTCTGGTAGAGGCCACAGTACAACTCTACATTCACTTAAAAATTGACTTCTGTCTGCAAATGAAAGATAAAGCTCATTTTAAAGGTAAATAATGATATCTTGCTGAAATAAAACATGATAACTTGTTTGTAGATAAAATGTCTCATCCTAGTAGAGCACATAGAAAATTCCAGAGAATTATTAAAGGTTTGAAAGATGTAAAAATGGGGGGAAATTAACAACCTTATAAAGATGACTTTCAAATTTGATGTGAACCCTGACTGGCTTCCAGACATGACCTAATCAAATGCTTCTACTATAAGTAGTGAACTGTGTAAGGTTTCCCAAAACAATTCTACGTGGTTACTCTGTGGTTTTGAGAAAACTGCCAATAAATTGGAGTTCTGAGGGCAAATATTACATATAAACACAGAGAATATGCATTTATTTTTTAGTAAATGAATCATTTAAAACATTGGACAAGCAAGAATTGGTATGTATGAAATCTCCATTGTCAAGTCAAACTAATGACAAGAAAGATTTTTCTTGCAATAATAATTAATGCCCACTCATAGCCATAAGGGATGCAATCATATGATATTTTGGTGATCTTCAAAACACATCAAAATCCAAAATTGGTGGCTCAGTGGTTGAGCATCTGCTCAGGTGTGATCCTGAGGTCTAGGGGTCGAGTCCCACATTGGGTTCCCTGTGAGGAGCTTCCTTCTCCCTCTGCCTGTGTCTCTGCCTCCCTCTATGTGTCTCTCATGAATAAATAAATAAATAAAATATTTTTTAAAAATTCCAAAATTAGTGGGATCTGACTTATTGGAGGCTGTTTAAACGACTCTCTTGAAAACTATCCCGAATATTTGCAGTTCTTTAAACACACCATTCTGTCTTGCATGTCAGCATTTTTCATATCCCTTTCCTTTTATTTATAATCTGCACTCTGTCTTCAGTTTACTCTCCTGAGTCCTACTTGTTTGTTAGGACTTAGTCTAGAGGCTACCCTTTCTTGTGATGTGATCCCTTCTTAAATGCTTCCCCAGCCATCAATTCTTCACCTTTATCACAGTGGTTGTCATAACCATCTAAAATTATTTGTATCCTTGTCTATCTCCTCTCTAGACAAAGAACTCCCTAAATAGAGCAACTGTGTTTGCTTATCACTAAAATCTCTGACATCTCACCAATTTACTGGCACATCATCGGAGCCTAATAATTCCTTAATGTTGATTATTACTGATTGAAGATAAAAGAAGCTGAGATGGACATGAATTCAATGTTTACATTCTTATTTCAAACTCAGCAGCCTAATCTTTGTTTTATTCTTTAATAGATCATAATAATAATGTCTCTGGTGTTCCATGGTTAATTATACTATTTACTTTTGGTTTAAGAGAGATTTCTATTCTATATTAAGAAGGGCTTTCTCATTCCCCACTTACACGGGTGTTTTTTTTAAAAAATAAGACAAGGGATCCCTGGGTGGCGCAGCGGTTTGGCGCCTGCCTTTGGCCCAGGGCACGATCCTGGAGACCCGGGATCGAATCCCACGTCGGGCTCCCGGTGCATGGAGCCTGCTTCTCCCTCTGCCTGTGTCTCTGCCTCTCTCTCTCTCTCTCCGTGATTATCATTAAAAAAAAAAAAAAAAGACAAGAACATTGTGGCCTTAAGTTATTCATACTACTCTAACGTAAATATTTCAAAAGCCATTTTTTGGTAGGTCTTCATTTTCTTCACATGTATGATTGATTTATGTTCTAATAATTTTACTTATTATTACACCTACTTCCAGAATTCTTAGAGAGACTGTCTTGCTGTGCTGCGCTCCACTTTGTTGACCATATGAAAGGGCATATTTAAATGTGTTCTCTGTTAGGAAGGAAAATGGAAAACTAAGATTCTTTCAGATATTTGATGTCCTATGGCTCACTCTTGTCATGGTTGCCTTCGTATTTCAGAAATGCTGGTTTGCCATTTGAATGACGACATTTGTACTATTATACTCCTCATGGTTTCAGATTTTTCTTAACTAAAACTGCTTCACTTTTTTGTTGGGCACAATAGCTTATAAGTAATATCATGCGACAGACATTCCTGAGTTTTAATTCATCCCTAACCCTCCTTCTAATTATAGACTTATGATGGACTCTTCATTCATTTCTGTATTATATAAGTGATTTCTAAGAATGTATTAATAATCAGAAAAATAAAATACTAATTTATTTTTTTTTAAAGATTTGATTTTATTATTTATTCATGAGAGACACAGAGAGAGGCAGAGACACAGACAGAGGGAGAAGCAGGCTCCATGCAGGGAGCCTGATGTGGGACTCGATCCCGGGACTCCAGGATCACGCCCTGGGCGGAAGGCAGGTGCTAAACCGCTGAGCCACCCAAGGATTCCCTAAAATACTAATTTAAAGTAAAAAAAAAAAAAAAAAGATTAGGCTGCCTTGGTGACTAGACTAAAATAAATTCATGATTACCCTATTGATTATTCATCCAGGATAATTGTCAAGCATAGACAGGAGTAAAGGAAGCAAAGCCCTACCCAAAAGCACTTATAAGGCACAAGCTGTAGTCTTACATAATTATCTTCTTATGCCTTTTTGCATAACCTGATTTCAGCTTTCTACAGTCTGTAAACCACTTTTGAGTGGTTCTAACATTATTATTAGTTAGTGACAGTGATTCACTTCTCTCCATCTATATTGGTTATAGATGATAGCATCAGTTATGACTACCCTTTGGTATGAGGTCGGCTAGTGGCAATCACAAGCAGTGCTGTGTGTGGACTGTGCCAAGGTAAGGTATGATTCAGTTCTGTTTTGTTCAACCAATCTGAGCATGTGTCAGAGGGAGACATGTGTAAGAATGCAGATTGTGGTAACTGCTCTTGCTTGATAATGTTGTCCATATTTTATCTGTTCTATGAAATAGAATTATGTCTGTTTTTTTTAAATACAGATATAATAATGGTCAATTCATGGAGGGTTGCTGAGGAAATGCTCCAGGATAGTATCTTCCCCCTTAAAAGTAGCTGAAAATACATTTATTTTGCGTAGTGAACACTCATTCACTTGCAGCAGTCAAGACATTCCATTATTAAGTCAGGTTGGGAGGGTGTTTACAAAGTCTGGGCCAAAGCCTCTATATGGGGAAACCCTCGAATGCACAAGCACCCCTATTTTGCCTCACAGAACGTACCTTTCAATTAGGTACATAGTTGTATTCAGTTACCTTGTGAACTAATCTCAATATGTTCTCATAATAATGGGTGGAAACCAGCAAGCTAGAGAACAAAACAGATCTCTCTGCTGTGATGGGAATGGTGATCCACTCCCTTCATTTTACAAATAAAAAACTAAAGCCTTTAATGATTCAGTGGCGTTTACAGGGTTACATGGCCAGCTAATGGCAGAGCTGGGCTCACACACAGATCGCCTGAATCCTAGCAAAGGGCTTTTTCCTCAACTATAATGTGGTTAGAGTCACTAGAAAGGACACTAACCCCTAAAAGACCCTTGCCTATAGGATCCAAAGTCCTTTAGCTCAATCTTTTAAAAGTTCTAATATAAAGAGTATGGAAAAGTCAAGGATTTTTTTTTCCCTTTCTCTTATTACAGTATCTCTTTAATGATTGTAGCTGTCACTTTCGGGAACAAGGTAAGCTTGACTATGGTTCTGTTTCATGTATTTTAGCTTTTCTTTGTCAGCAATGTCACCTCCATAACAACCATCTCTTGGCTTTCTTCTTGAAAACATGTCTTCAGGCAGGGAAAATGATCTGTGGTCTCTGGAGTAATCTGCAGAAGAATAGGTTTCCATTATAATAACCCTATGACAAGTACAGTGCGCTAATTTCACAAAACACTCGCTGACAAAAACGGCCTGGTCTTAGGTCCTTTTAGCTGCAGCCTCTTGGTACCGTAGCAGCCAGAGCATAAGGCTGGGGATAGAGAGGACAGAGGACCGCTGGGCAAAGATGACTGAATGCACTCTTATGGATAAATGACATGTTTTCTCATTGCTCTGAAAAGAAGACAGAGATGTGTTTTCAATGCCAGTGATCACTGTCTTTGAAACATTGCAGAAAATGTGTATTTGGATTGCTTTCACATTCTTATAATAATGCCTTACTTCAGTGACAAGATAACCAGTTAAAACTGAAGTCTTATGAGCATCAAATCATACTGATGTTCTAATTAATCATACAGAGATTCCCCATTGCCTCACCAAAATGCTACAGTAAGGAAAAAATATCGAAATTACACGTACAGCAGTCTGTCATATGAGAATCACCATGAGAGCTCCGTACAACTTGCACAAGTTTAAATATCGATGGCTACATGACCAAATGTTTCTGATGCAGCAAGTCAAGGTGGCACAGAAAGGCTAGAGAAGTCTTAATAAGCGATGCAGATAATTAAAGGGTTGAGACATGGAAACTATGGGAATATGTTAAGGGAAATTGTATTATTTAGGACAGAGAAGACAAAGTCTGGAAGGTAATTTAATAACGACGTCCATACAGTATTCAGGTAGGTCCTCCCTGCGAGGTACAATAACAGAGCACATGCAAAGGACAAAATTATTTCCAGGCTCTCGAACATCCTCAAACATTTTTCTCATTTAGCTCACCATGAAAAGGAAAGCAGGCAGTGGTGCATTCTGCTTTTGTGGTATGACACAAACTTCTTGCGGCTCTTCTAATTTTTCTACCGTTTCTAATCCACGTTTTAGGGCCTCTTCTGCTTTTTGGGGGGAGAGTTTACCAATGCATTTAATATGGGAAATGTTGGTTAAGCCAGTGAATAATGAAATGTCTATGGAAGCAGCTTGCCTTTCCAAGTGCCTTCTTGCCTTATTAGTGCTCTTGCTTTCAATTTACTCTGAAATGTTGGGAGATAAGAAGCTTGGTATCCTAGTGACAGGTGGGTTTTTCTTTTTCATGCATCAGTCCTGAGAGGTTTGCTCTGGAATGCAGCCCATGGCGTTGAGCAAAGCGGACTCTGGCTTGTGTAGAAGAGCAGCATGAAGGAGGGTAAGGAGAGCATCCTGAGTGTGTGTGTGCACGTGCACACGTGTCACAGGGAGAGGCCACTTGCACCAATATCCTTGTCTGTATTGAAAATGTTACGATTTCCCAGACTTTCAAATGTATTTTATGAAGCAAATAAAGTTTTGGAGTGACTGTACAAAGCTGTCAGTCAATCTGATGTTTATTTCTAATTGTTGCATAGATGCCTTCTAGAATCTCATGCAGGAGATTTGACATATTTCTGTATTGTTTGATTGCCAGGTTCACAAAAGGAAGAGTTTAAAAAATTTCAATCGTCTTTGGTTTATTCACGATTGTCACTATCTTGCCCGCAAAATAAACTACATTAAAAGTTTTTTAAAAAATCATTTTCTATACTTTAACTTTTTGAACTTTGGAAACTCATATGAAACTTCCATAAGGGAGAAATTTCACACATATTTATAACCACATGTCGTTGACAACTTCTTTGTTCTCCAAAAATTGTTTTGCAATGAATTTTTCCATTTGTTTTTCTCCACATAGTTTACCTTGCTCATGTTGCTATTTCAGAGATACGTGATCTCTGATTGTTTTTCATATTAAGAGGGCATATCAAAAGATTTCCAGTGTCTGACAACAATTTATTTTGCAATTGCTGGAGCAAGAGGAATCCGTGTGGATTGTTTACATGACAACATAATCATACCAATCCAAAAACGTGGAGCAGTACCAAGGTATGAGCTGCACCTCTCCGTACGTACTTGATGCCAAGAAGGTTTGCATTGCATTTTTCCCATAACGTGTACTTTAGTTTTTGCAGGAATATAGTTTCATCTCTGGAAATGAGACATCTCTATGTCATTTAAATGGATGACCTGTGCAATTTGTTTGAAGTGATATTTTTCATAAGCTGAAAAAAGGACAAAGCAAGAACTGACAATTGAACGTTCCATCAACCTGGAACAAAAAATATTCTTGTTTCTTTCCAAAAGAATGAGGGATGGAAGATAGTTCTTTAAAATTGAAAATGTAAAAAATGGCATACCAAATAAGCAAAATTCTAAGTTTCCAACATCTCGTCTCTAATTCCAAAAAATGGAGGTAGGGAAAAATGCTGGTATTCACTGAGATTCATTATAGTTCTAGGAAGTTAAACTTTTGGAAATTTGAATAACAAGCCAAAGTTGATCACAGTGCCGTTGCGCCTCTGGGAGTCCTCCCTGTTTTACCAGGTCTAAATAAGGAGACCAGCCCTACTATCCAACAAAAAGGTGTAGAAGCAACAAAATAGAAAAGAAATCTTTTCTGATTGTGGACTTCACGAATGAATTCTTCCCTTTGATGCAATTTAATTCTTACTTCAAATGAAATAATATTCAGTTTTATGACAAAGCTGACATCCAAAATCTGCCATGAGATCCCAAACGGAGCTCGTGCAAGCTTGCTTTGCCTTTAATGGTTCCGATAGCTCCTTAGTTGCTGGCACCGAACAGGGAAACTTCCATAACTCTCCCCACAGAACACTGACAATCTTGTACGTGTATTGATTGGATCATCTGTGTCCGGGTTACTTGATCTTGTTTCTTAATCTATTCCTGCCTTCCTCCCAGGGAGTAGAAGTAAAATACTCTAATGTCTTAATTTTGAAGTTGGGGAACAAAAAAAATAGATGAATACCTGAGAAAATAGTTTGAAGTTAGCTTTTGTGCATTACTGTATTATGTGTGAATTTGTAACAATACTAAGTTTTCTTCAAGCTTTTATGTTATAGGCTTTGTCTGGCTGTGCCTACCTTTTAGTCTTGCCTCTCATAAATGCCCCGTGACCCTTATTCTATGCTTCATCACCCTCACCCCACTCACCGTACTACATTCGTCATGAACTCATACTGTGCTGCCCATACCATGAGGGTGTATGCCATCCTGTCTTTGATGTCTCTCCCAGCTTCATTTTGAGTGCATTTCACTATGATTCCCACTCCAAACCTTGATCATCTTTCAAAATTGAGCACAAGTAGCCCTCCTAATTAAAATATTCTTTTTGTACTTTCCCAATAAAAGTCAAATGCTCCCTCTTCTGTGCTCATTGTCTCCATACATGTCTATTAGAGTACATATCACATTTTGCACATCTTAAATTCATATACCTATGTTATTTAATAGATTCTCATTCTTTGTGGACAAAGCCTAATTTATCAGTGCTTCCTACATGGCACATACTAAGCATGTAATAAATGCTTATTAAATTTATTTGTAGGCTCTTGTGATAGTTGACAAAGAGAAATAGATGAGAAAATATGAATTGAGCAAATTAAACTATGTGTCAAACAAATTCGACAGCAGACATGATAGATAATCTTTAGTCTATTAGATATTAAGTCATGTATATGTAAGAGTAATTCAAAATTTTAGATAAACGTTTTTAAAATTGATTTTTGGAGAATAATTCCATATCGTGCATATATGATGAAATATCATCATTGACTAGATGCTAGCAGCTTAGAAACTTTAATACAGTATTCTCCTGCTTATGTAAATGTTATACCCAAATATTAGCAATTGTTACTTCTCAGTAAGGAGATTTCAAAAGATTTTTATTTCATTTTTACTTTAATATTATACAGTAAAAATGTAATGTTTGTATATAAAAATAATAACTCATTTAGAAACATTCAATCTCATGGTGTCTTAAACCAATGGTATAAAGGATATATTTTTAAGTTATGAAGTAAATAAATTTATTTATTTTTTAGGTAAAATTGGTATATAACATCATTTAAGTTTTGGATGTACAACACTGTAATTCAACATTTGTATATACTGCAAAACAATTGTCACCATGTCTAGTTGCCTTTCACCCCATTCAGGTGATCTTCAGCCATTTTGCCTATCCCTCAGCCCCCTTCCCCGCTGGTAACCACCAATCTGTTCTCTATAAGTTTCGTTTTAGTTTGTTTGTTTTGTTTTTTAAATTCACATGCGAGTGAAATCATACAGCATTTGTCTTTCTCCACCTGACTTATTTTGCTTAGTATAACACCATCAAGATCCATCTGTGTTGTTGCAAATGAAAAAATTTCCTTTTTTGTGGTTGGATAGTATTCTATTGTATACAAATCCCCTATCTTCTTTATCCAGCATCCATTGATGTACACCTAGGTTGATTCCATATCTTGACTATTATAAATAATGCTGCAATGAACAAAGGATGCATATATCTTTTTGCAATAATATTTTCCTTTCTGGGAAAGCAAACACCCAGAAGCAGAATTTCTGAGTCATATGGTAATTCTGTTTTAGTTGTTTTGAGGAACCTCCATACTGTTTTCTATGTTGGCTGTATCAATTTATAGTCCCTGAAAATTAATGATGTAGAACATTTTTTCATGTGCCTGTTGGCCATCTGTATGTCTTCTTTGAAAAAAGAATGTCTATTCAGATCCTCTGCTCATTTTAAAACCAGATTGTGTTTTGTTGTTGTTGAGTTATTTGAGTTATCTACTTTGGGTATTAACTGCTATTGGATATATGATTTCCAGATACCTTCTCCCATTCAATAGATTACCTTTTCATTTTGTTGATGGTTTCCTTCACTGTTCAGGAGCTTTTTAGTTTAGCATGGTCCCATGTGTTTATTTTTTATTTTGTTTCCCTTGCCTTTGAAGTTGGATCCAAAAAGATCCTTGCGAACACCAACATCAAGGTGTTTACCACTTATGTTATTTTCTAGAAATCTTATGATTTCAGGTCTTACATTCAAGTCTTTAATGCATTTGAGTTAATTTGGGGGTATGGTATTAGATAGTGGTCTAGTTTCATTCTTTTGCATGTGGCTGTCCAGATTTCCCAAAACTATTTACTGAAGGGACTGTCCCCCTTCTCGTTGCATGTTCTTGACTCCTTTGTCATAAATTAATTGACCATATACATATGGGTTTATTTCTGGACTTTCTGTTCTGTTGATCTATGTGTCTACTGTTTGGTCAGAGTCTGGAGAAAAGTGGGCAAACACAGTGAGAATCACAACAAAGAGATCAACAGCATAAGGAAGTACCAAACAGAAGTCACAGAGCTGAAGAATACAACTGAACCGAAAAATACACTAGAGCAGTTCAACAGCAGACTAGATGAAGTAGAAGAATTAATCAGTGACCTGGAAGACAAGGCAGTGGAACTCACACAAATAGAGCGCGCACACACACACACACACACATACACAAAAAAAAAAAAAGAAAAAGAAAAAGAAAACAAGAATTCTAAGAAGTGCTGTTAGTGTGAGGGTCTTATGGGTCAACTTCAAGCAGAATAACACTTGCATTATAAGGTCCTAGAAGGAGAAGAGAGGAAAAGCTAGAAAACTTATGTGAAGAAATAAAGGCTGTGAAATTCAGACATCAGTGTCTGCTAGGTGTGTTCATTTTCATTGGGTTTTTATTGTTTCTAGGGCTTTTCAGCAGACAGAGCTAGAAAATATATACTTTGAAAAAGAAAGAAGTTAGAAGTATTAGAGATACAGATAGTTCACATAGATATATAATTTATAGCATACAATTTTTAAATAACAGTACAATTCTGTTTATAGACATCAACTATTTAAAAATATACACGAAATACTGCAAGAAAACATACAAAAATTTTGGCAGTGGTTCTGTGATTCAAAGTGCAATTTTGTATCATTTGCATGTATTACTTGCAAAATCAAGGGAAAGTGGGGCACCTGGGTGGCTCAGTGGTTGAGCCATGCCTTTGGCTCAGGTCATGATCCCGGGGTCCTGGGATCTATTCCCACATCAGGATCCTCAGAGGGAGCCTGCCTCTCCATTTGCCTATGTCTCTGCCTCTTTCTGTGTGTCTCTCATGAATAAATAAATAAAATCTTTTTTAAAAAATCAACAGCAAGTTATCTTTAAAGATAACTTTACCTTGAATTTTTCCATTCAAGAACATATACTTATTGAAATAATTACTGCTAAAAGTAGTATTTAAAGTAATTTTTAAAGAATGACCTATCAAAAAAGGTCCATGACCTCTAAGATACAGTTTATTTCTCTGTGCAAGTTTCTTTTTTTTTTTTTTTTCTGTGCAAGTTTCAATCTACATTCAACCCAATGATGATTTGCCATGAAGCAACTAAAGCTTAAGTTTCGGGGCATTTCTGAAAGGATGCTAGTAATGCATTTACATGGCCATATGTGTTGGTAAGTTTGCAAATACTGGGCACATTGAGTTAAGTCTGTGGTCTGTCTTTACCTTGAATTTTGTTGTCATCTTTGTCAGGTGGAACTAGAGTGACCACGGGCATCTCTGGGATCAGAGTTAGGGTAGTTATGCCAGAGGTACCTTTAGTTTGAATTTTGTAGAATGTATTAATACACCTTGCTATCATTTTCAACCTTTTATCAGCTGTTCTGGAGAACGAACACCCTCCAAGAATTCTACTAGTCCCTGCCATGTTGACTTATAGTGCTTTGTGGACCAGGCTGCATGGCCAGAGGCCACATCGTGATATGAACAGGGAATAGTAGCACTCAGCCGTGGGAGTGTGGGACAATGGTAGAAAAATCAGGTCTGAAATGTAAGGAGTAACATGCTAGTCTGGGAGAAAATGTTGCAATCTTTAGATACATAACACTCTAAGCTTGAACATTTATTTTTCATCAAATGCCAGTCAAAAAGACATTCTCTCCTGTCAAAAATATACTACATCGTGCCCAATATCATATTATAAAAAGTACCATTTATTATAGGAAGGGTGTATTTGATAAGCTAAAAAAAAAAAAAAAACGCTGTTAACTAAAATTTGAAAAGACAGTTTGGAATGTTTAATAAAATAAGTGAGAAGTTCCATATTACTAAAACATTCATGAGATGTCCTTCTTGTATTATCTTTAAGTTTAAAAACACCAAAAGAAAAGAATCACAGAATTAATGGAATATGAAACGAAAGTGATAAAGATGAAAAAAAAAAGTGATAAAGATGAATAATGAAGTCACTGGAAATTATTCTTACATTAGGAAGCAATTTATAACAAAAATTTTTCCACAGTAGCAAAAGCAATCATCCATTAAGAGGAAGATATAAATTTCAAATTAAAGCAGGGACTCTTTGCCTGTTTATTAATCGAATTAATGAAAATGTATGAATTAATGAACACATTAGAAGATTATTTAATTTCAAGTTGATTGAACATGAAATAGTGACACTGATTTAAAAAAATTACAATACATGACTACAAAGAGGGTTTAAAGAGCAAACTGTTCAAGAAGCGTCAAAGATCCCAAAAGTATTTAAGATCAGTCTCTACATTAGAAAAAAATCCCCTGAAATCATGTTTTATATGTTGATATTTATTGGTTATTGATATTTCCTCAATTTAGCAATTACTCTAAAAGTTGAAATGTCATTCCTAATAATGAGTATGCAATCAAACAATGTAGGAAAATGAGCATTATACAAGTATGTCTGGCACTTTAATAATAATATTAGTTTTTTTTCCCCAGATTTTATTGTGTCTGTGATATTTGTCAGTCTCTTTTTTTTTTAATTTATGTATTGTTATGATTTCTCATTCTAAGTAAATAATCACTTCAATTCCTAGCTGTGCATTGAGTAAAAAGGGCCCCCAATGGGCGCCTGGGTGGCTCAGTGGGTGAAGGTCTGCTTTTGACTAAGGGTGTGATCCTGGGATCTAATCTGGCATCAGGCTCCCTGCACCTATGTCCCACTGCCTGTGTCTGTGTGTGTGTGTGTGTGTGTGTGTGTGTGTGTGTGTGTGTGTCATGATTGAATAAATAAAATCTTTTTTTTAAAGGGCCCCCAGTGTTGTCTAAGCTTAGGTCCCATAAAACCTGGATCCTACTGCGTCCCTAAATATAAGGCTTAGTGGCCATAATTAAAGATGTAAGGGCTTGGTTGGGAGAGCGACAGGAAGGAGAATGGAGAAAACATACAGAAACTTCGAAAGGAGAATAGAAACTTGGCCAGAGTAGATAAAACACAGATAAGAGTTCCCTGAAAAATAGAAGTTGAACATGTATCTTTCAGAATCATGACCATTCTGTTTATTGAATTACTTTCTCATTTATGTATGGTCTACCAGTTTATATGGTAGTTAAGTCTGATGACAATTAAGGCACATAAAATAAAAATACCAAAATATAAAAGAGAAGTTTGAAAGTCAAAATCTGGAAAATAAAAAGCAAATAAGAAAGTGAGATCAAAACCCACAAAAGACAATATTTTGCAGGCAGTGAAGAGCAAAATACACATTATCTGACCTGTAATTTTGACTCCCAGCTTCCTAGTGCCAAATGAAGGGGAGAACATTTTCATGCACATAGCTTTTCTGTCAAAATCAAAATCAGATCACTACCCCAGGGGAACAAAAGCTTTTCTGAGCATTTGACTCTAAATAAAGTATTTTATGGAACACTTTAATATAGGGAGTGATGTACTGGACAAAATCCTCAGAATATTCTTAGACCAAACCCAGTAATAAGTTTAAATTGCCTGTTTCTATAAAAGCTGTAAAATATATTCGATACCCTGTGAAAGCTGAACTGAACATTTGTTGCTTTGGCTTCCCAGGGTTGACTCCACTTTTCAGAGTGGTTCTAGCATCCTAATTCTTTTTTTTTTTTTTTTTTTTAAATTTATTTTTTTATTGGTGTTCAATTTACTAACATACAGAATAACACCCAGTGCACTTGGTGACTTCAATCTAGCTCTTTCTATACTCGATAGGTCTTCTAAGCAAAACATCTCCAAAGAAACGAGAGCTTTAAATGATACACTGGACCAGATGGATTTCACAGATATCTACAGAACTTTACATCCAAACTCAACCGAATACACATTCTTCTCAAGCGCACATGGAACATTCTCCAGAATAGACCACATATTGGGTCACAAATCGGGTCTGAACCGATACCAAAAGATTGGGATTGTCCCCTGCATATTCTCGGACCATAATGCCTTGAAATTAGAACTAAATCACAACAAGAAGTTTGGAAGGACCTCAAACACATGGAGGTTAAGGACCATCCTCCTAATTCTTTTTAAGGACAATCAGCTAGCCTGGCGTCTTATCCCCCCGAGGATGGGTGTAGTCATGTTCGAGGCAAGTGTAAGCAGAGGTAACAAAGAAGCTGCTAAATAAATGAGGCAGGAGTTTATTTCTCTCCCTCCCAGTAGTAGTCATTTTAGGTTGGCAATCAGCTTTGCTCATTCCAGGGTTTCAGTCCTTCCCTGTTTTCTGCTATCCCCTACCCCACTGTTGTCATCTGGTCTGTCAGGGCTCACCTCCCACATGTCCATGTTCCTGCAGGTGGACCTAGGGAAAGCGGGTCCTAGGGAAAGTGGCTTTATGTTTAAGAGAACCTGAAAGTTGCAAAACTCATTTCTGTTCACATTGCATTGACCAGGCCCAACTCAAGGTCACACCTGGCTGGTTAGCCTATGCCCAGCTGACACCAAAAGGGGTTCTGTTGTAGAAAGGAAGAGGAGAAATGGATGCTTGGAGACAGTTAGCACTCTTGGCCACATCAAGGGATTAGCAAATTAACTTAGGTAAACCAATTAGATGCTCCCTCTCTGAAATACGTAAATTCATAAAGCAACCAAAAATGGTTGGAGCTAATTCAATGTCTGGGAGACACTATCTGAGAGACAGTGTTAATCACTTTGCCAGGGCTGCTACCAAGACTCTGGAGCTCTTCCAAGTCTGATTCCTCCATCTGCTCCTGGATCTGGGGTGAGTCTTCCCTACAGTCCGATAAATCCCCTTATCCTGCAGTAAGACTCTCTCAAAGGATCAGAATACTTGTCAGTGAAGGCAGTTCTGTTGGGAACAAACATTAAATAGGGTGCAAGTGTGTCTTCTTTTACGCCATCTTTTAGCAAAGGGCTAATTTAGTTCATTCTAAAAGTATACTTGTTGTATTTTATTTGATTAGAGAGATAACATATCAATTTTTGATTCTGTAATATTCAGAGATCCTAACACCTCTGCTCCATTACACACACACGCCGTCAGGAAAAAGCTTATTATTATCCTTTTAAATAAATGGATGAGCCTTAAGGAAAGTGAGTGCATCACTCCAAATTTGCAAAAAAAAAAAAAAAAAAAAATGTGGAAACACAAGTTGAAAGAGTAGATAATGGTGCTGAAGCTGCTCGTTTTGCCAGAGGGCATGTGAGAATCCAGTTAGTTTAGAGCTTCTATGTTCATATGTCCTATGTTCAAGGAAAGGGGAAAAGCTTTTGACCTAACTAAGGTTGACAGCTGATCATAGCCCCCCTTGGAAAGTCAGGATTCGTGAAAAATCACATCTTCAGGAAAATAGGGAAAAAATTTTAAGGATGTGGTTTTTTTTGCACCTCCTCAGCTTTATTAAGGTATATTTGACAAATAAAGAGTGTACATATTTACAGTGTACAATGTGATGTCTTGATATGCATACACATTATGAAATGACAGTCAAGTTCATTAACATACCCATCACCTTACACAGTTGAGAACATTTAAGATCTACTCTTTTAGGGATGCCTGGGTGACTCGGTCTCAGGTCATGGTCCTGGGGTCCTGGGATTGAATTTCACAACAGGCTCCTCGCAGGGAGCCTGCTTCTCCCTCTGCCTATGTCTCCACCTCTCTGTGTCTCTCATGAATAAATAAATAAAATCTTTTAAAAAATTACTCTTTTAGCAAATTTTGAGTGTATAATACAGTATTATTAAGAATAATCACCATACTATAATCACTTATGTTTCTATACAGTAACAAGAAACTATCCAAGAAAAGAAATTGAGAAAATAATCCCATTTGCAATTGCATTTTAAAAATAATTAAGAATAAATCTAATCAAAGAAGTGAAAGAGCTATACACAGAAAACTATAAAACACTGATGAAAGAAATTGAAGAATACACAAATACAAGGGAAGATGTTTCATGTTCACAAATCAGAAGAATTAATATGGTTAAAATAGCCATCCTACCCGAAACAAGCCACAGATCTGACACAGTGTCTATCAAAATTCCAATGGCATTTTTACAGAAATAGAAAAAACAATTCCAAAAACTCATATGGAGCCACAGAAGACCCCAACAGCTGAAATATACCTTTCTGAATATCTTTTCCTTTTATGCCCTCCTAATTTTCTATATTTTGATAATTATATGAATTAAATGCATTACCTCATTTTTTAATTTTATTGCATAGAAACACTTTTGTTTCTTCTGATTGAATTCCTTTTAACAAACATTACATAAATGTCTACTGACTTCTCTTTGTTTATTTCTGTAGAGAGAGTCTAGATAGTGTCTAGAAGCGGCCTAGACAGTGTCTGGAAGCTGAGATAGATCGTTCCATTCATTTGTTCATGCAGCCAATATTCACAGAGCAACAACTACACACATAGCACTATTCTGGGTGCCGAGGATACAACTTTAAACAAAATAAACAAAAAACAAAGAAGTCCCTGCTGCTCCTATGGAATTTACATTCTTGTGAAGGAATAAGTAAACAAATATCAAACTTTATATGCAGCTAAGTTCTGTGGAGAAATATGAATAAAGTAGAATAAAGGCTGAATAATAAATAGATGGAGAATATAGGGTAAGCTTCCCTAAAAAAAAAAAAAAATGGAAAAAGAAATTTTTTTTTTTTTTTTTTGTAAAAGAACTTAAAGTGAGGGAAGTCAGCCATGTGAAGATGGAGGGACACCTATCCCAAGAAGAGAAAGTGACAAATACATAGACCTTACGAGGGAATAAAGATGTGTGTTCAGGGACCGCAAGACAGTGGGGTTGGAACAGTTTAAAGGAGAGCAGGAGCAGAGGCAGTAGGCAGGGACCAGGCCATGGGAGCGGGAGCCTTTTTGCCAAAGAAATGGCTTTCAATGTTATTCTAAAGGCAGTGGGAAACCATTGCAAGGTCAACAGGATCTGACTTACATTTGCCAGAATTACACTGGCTCCTTGGTAACAACTGGCCAAGGGTGGGATGAGTAAGAGTTGAAGAAGGATGATGGTTGAGAGGAACCTAATAGAGATGACAGTGCTTTGGACCATGAGGATGGGGCTGTGTAGGAGGATCGAGGAGAAATTGATCTGTAGTTCGATTTTCGACATACTGCCTTTGATAAGCTGCTTGGACATCCCAGCACAGGTGTTGAGAAGGCATCTGGATCTCAAGGGAGAGGCAGGGCTGGAGATGGAAAAGTGGAGGTTATCGATGCTTAGGTGGTATTGGAGGCTCTGAGATTACAGAAATCCCCTAGGACTAGAGCTGCGACAGAGGATGGAGTCCTGGGGGAAACAGCAGTCGAGCTCAGGAAGAGGAGAGAGAGCCAGCAAAGGAGTCTGACATCACATAACCAGTGTACAAGGTGGGGAAGCTGGAGGCTGTGGAGCCCTGAAGACAAGTGATTTAAGAATGAGGAAAAATGCCAGCAAAGACCAGATGCTGCTAAGAGATATCAAAATAAGAGAAAAACAGGATTGACCATGTGGCAACATTGAGGACTGTGTCAAAGGTTGTCCTATACAGGTGTTCGAAGTAAACGGAATGGAAGTTTGAACTTTCTATTGTTCTATCTTACCCAGAGTAAGGGAGCTTCTGTGGAAGAGTATATTTTTATTTTACTTTCTCTTCTTAGTCTTTTTTGGATCAGACATGAGCTGAGGGCAGAGCACTCATTTTCACCTGACAAGATTGCCCTCATTATCAGTATGTGTTGGCAAGGCTCTGCCCTTGGAATAATCGGGGCCCTCTCTGACAAGTTGAAGCTGGAGCTACTTGCTGCCTTGGGCCTCGACTCTGACCACGGGCATGCTTCCCGGGAGTGCTGATGGAATGGAGATATACCTCCCGACTGCCTGGCATCCGGTCCTCAACTCCATGACTTGCCCCTCTGAGGAGTTATTGGTTTAGGGGAGGAAGATTGTTTCGTGGTTTTTCCCCACTTAGTTCCCAGGGGAAATGTATAAAGTCATAGGTCGATCTGAAACTATCTGCACTATAAAGAAATAAGAATTTCTTGAAATTCTTTGCTGGCTCTCTCTCTTCCTGAGCTCGACTGCTGTTTCCCCCAGGACTCCATCCTCTGTCGCAGCTCTAGTCCTAGGGGATTTCTGTAATCTCAGAGCCTCCAATACCACCTAAGCATCGATAACCTCCACTTTTCCATCTCCAGCCCTGCCTCTCCCTTGAGATCCAGATGCCTTCTCAACACCTGTGCTGGGATGTCCAAGCAGCTTATCAAAGGCAGTATGTCGAAAATCGAACTACAGATCAATTTCTCCTCGATCCTCCTACATTCAGCAGCATTCAGGGATGGTATTGTTTCCACCTATTTTAATTATCTGTCATAAATTCAAGGAAAACGTGGATGAGAAAGAATGATTCCCCCATGCAATCTACCTTATTACCCAGATGTAGGAGTTTGGAGCTTTCTGACAATTTCGTTCGCCCCAAAGATAAAAGTCAGAGCACATAGAAAAGGGATCCTTAACAAAGAGTCCATAGATGGACTTCTCAGTGTCTGTGGCGTCCCTTCCATCATGTCCTAATGCACATGTGTGTTCATGCATTCACAAACATGTCATTTCTTCTGACAAGGGTCAACACTTTCTTCATATTCTGGAAAGAGTATATGATGTAAAAAAGGTATCATAAGAAGCAGAGAGTTTAAGATCATATTCTTTGGTGAGAACCTACAGTAAAGGTATTTTGCTTTGTACTGGAAAATATGCACTTCGAGAATTGAATGAGTAGATTGCGAGGAGCACATACTTTCAGAGAATATAGAACATAACCAAGATACCCACATGAATAAATAGCCAGTTCACCTTTGTATAGAGGTAGTGCCAGTAGCTCAAGCAAAGAAAGCACTTCCCGCCCCCTCCATTATTTCCTCAGATATATCTCAATTGAAATTTTTATTGAGACACTTGTAGATTCACATATGTTGTGAATAATACAAAGTGATCCTATGTACACTTTCCTCCAACAGTGAAATTCTGTAAAATTATAGCAAATACTACAACCAGGATACTGGCATTGATAAAATCCACTCAGCTTATTCATAATTCCCCACTTTTACTTGTGCTCCTCTCTGTCGTCCTCTCCCTCTTGCTCTCTCTCTTTGTGTATTTAGTTCTATGTACTTTTATCACATGTAGCTTTGCACCACGTGACATTAAACAGTCTCATAACCTCCAGGGATACCTAGCTGTCCATTTACAAGCACACTACCCTCGCTTCTTCTCTCACTGTCCCTAAACTCTGGGAACCACTCATTTATCCATTTCTGAATCATTTTCATTTCCAAAAGAGCTAGATAAATGGAACAATGCACTATGTAATCTTTTGACATTTGCTTATTTCACCCAGCATAATGCCATTGAGATGCATTCAAGTCGTTGTAAAAATCAATGTTTTATTCCTTTTTATTGCTATATTTTGTAGGATGGGTATACCACAGTTGATTCAACTTTTCAGCCATCGAAGTACATCCAGACTGCTTCTAGTTTGGGCTATTATAAGTAAAGCTGCTATGAACATTCATATACAAGTCTTTGTATAAACATTAATCTCTATTTCCCTGGCATGAATGAGCAGGAGTGAAATTGCTGGGTCATATGTGAGTTGCGTTTAATTTACAAAAAAAAAAACAAAAAAAACCACTTACAAACTGTTTCACAGTGGTTGTACCATCTTATGTTTTCACCAGTCATGTATGAATGATCCAGTTTCTCTGCATCCTTGCCAGCAGTTGATGTTATCAGTAGAATCTCACTATGGTTTTACTTTGCGGTTCCCTGATGATTTATCATGCTTAACATTGTTTTATGTGCTTATTTGACACCTGTTTATTCTCTTCAGTGAAATATCTACCCATGTCTTTTGCTCATTCTGTAATTGCATAGTTTGGCTTTGTTGAATTGTACGTTTTGAAGATTGAGAATTTTGACATTTGAGTTTTAAGAGTTCTTTATGTATTCTAGATACTATTCCTTTATCAAATATGTGGTTTGTAAATATTTTATTCAAAACTGTAGTTTGTCTTTTCATCCTTTCACACAGAATTTCACAGAGAAAACAGTTTTAATTTTGATGAGGTCCAATTTTTCAATTGTTTTCTCCTAAGGATTATGTTTTGGTATCAAATCCGAGAACTCTGTCTTATCCTAGACCGTAACAATTTTCTCTATGCTTTTTTTCTAAAAGTGTTATTGTTATAGAGCTTACATATAGGCCCTTCATCCACCTTGATCTTATTTTTGTATAAAATGTGATAGTCTGTTTTTTTTTTTTTTTCCTGTTAATGCTCAATTGTTCTAGCACCATTTGCTGAAAAGAATATCCTGGGTAGGTCAGTTAAGCATCTGACTCTTGATCTCAGCTCAAGTCTCAATCTCTGGGTTGAGAGTTCAAGCCCTGTGTTGGGCTCCATGCCCAGCATGGAGCCTACTTTAAAAAAAAAAAAAAAAAAAAAAAAGCATCCTTCTTTCCTCCATTGAATTGCTTTTTCAATTTTGTCAAACATTAGTTGGACATATTAATATGAGTCTATTTCTGGGATCTCCATTCTCGTCCATTGGTCTATATGTCTATCCCTCCACCACTGTCACAGTGTCTTCATTACTGTAGCTCTATAGTAAGCCTGAATATAGAGTAGAGTGATTCATTCCCATTCTATTCTTCTTTGTCAAGATGGTTTTAGCTACTCTAAGGTCTATATACCTTTTCATATAGATTTTAGAATCTTGACAAAGTACAGAAAAACTTTCTAGGATTTTATGGGAATTGCATTAAACCCATAGATCAATTTGGGGAGAATTAATATCTTTGTTGGATTGGGTATTCCAATCTAGGAATACAGTATGTCTAAAATGCATTTTTAATTATACAAGAAATATGAAACCATGTTTCATTCTTAAAATTCAAATGATCAGGGCAAATTAGATCTCTTATACTACCCCTAATTTACTTTTCTTCAAAATAACCATTCTTATCAAACTTTTTCTGTACATTTATTTAATACAATTTTGGATTCCATAAATGACCTCATACTCTATGAATTTTTGGCAGCTTCTATTTGTCATTTAACAAGACATCTTTGAGACCTTTCTATATCAATACATATAGATCTACAACATTTGTTTGCTGTGTGGTAGGCTATAGTGTGGACAGGTCCTAGTTTATTTAGCAATGTCCCTTTTGACTGACTATATTATATATATTATATTATATTATATTATATTATATTATATTATATTATATTATAATATTCTGTAGACTGTGAGCTTAAGCAATGGTTAGCAACTGCTTTACTCTATAACATTATAAGCACACTTCTATTATCAGGTTGAAATGACCATTTTCAATATATAAAAAAAAAATGCTGTAGTCTTCTTATAGGCTTCTTCTCTTTGAAGGCAGAGGTTGTATTTATCTTATGTTTACTGTATCTTTAGCACATCACAGCCTAACAAGAAATATTTGTTGACATCAGAGAATCTTGTTTTATGTTTATATAAAGCCCTGGAACTGAAGCAGATATTGATAAGAGCTCCCATTCACATTTATCAGAATTAAAAAATGATTCATGTTATCCTGTTGGTTTAGATGGATCACTTCTTTTGGAGTTGAGATGATGGATATAAGTGATAAATTGTTACAAAATAACATATAAAAATTAAGTATTAACTATCATTATTATTATCAACCTGGATCATCTTTCTTGCCACGTGACCTTGATGCCCACGAGAGGGCTAATATGTATTTTATCAGAAGCATCCTGGAACATGCCTGATATATAATAGAATTGAAACTATTTCTCTACTAATGTGTGTGTGGCTGAGTGTGTGTCTATGTGTGTCTGTGAGAATTGGCTACCGAATCCTATCAAGAGGCTGAGCTATTGCATTAAGTGGATTGGTAAATGGTAAATTGAGAGAAGAGATGAGGTTAACACCATAAAATAACCAATAGTTGCTGATACCTTCTGTGACAAAGGTGAAATAAAGTAGAAATGATTTTGGAAACTTGCACCTCCGTAGACATGTTCACTGGTGCAGCTGAAGGAAAGATCCTGGCCAAAATGACACCAACAAAAAGGGCAAAAATTTGCACATATGAATACATTGTTTATCTTAATGATAAAGATTTGTTCACAAAGTTGGATTATGTGGCATTTTCGCCCCAGGGTGTAACAGTCTCAATCAACAACTGCAAGGCAACGTTGTAAATGTTTTCCCAGGATCGTGGGGAGGTAAATGAAACAGGAAACTCAGATGAAAAGACTTGATTGGGAAGTTCAAGTTACTTGAAAATCTCAGTTCACTTAACTGTGATGAAAATTGCAGTATTAGAGATAAAGGACAATAATATCAGACATATTTCTTCACTAAAATAGTTCTTTAAGGAATCATTTTGTGAGACACAGAATGAGACTTACCAATGGATCAGGTACCCTTTCGATTCTTGATATGGATTAGAGATGTGACCTCATAGCAAAAGGATGCAATTATCAAAATTTCCACCGGAAGTGGCCTTAAATATTGCACCTTACTACCTAATTGTGACACTCTGGGACTCTCTTCTCATTGATAGCTGGCACGGCTGACTAGAATGAATTTTTTAAAAAGCCATGCTGCTGCTAAAATCCATATATATCTAAAAATACTGTGACACTGTGGTAGAGTGCTTGCATGACATTGAATCTTACATTCAGTGTGTGTTGCCTTCAATTCTTCAGTTTTGTTTTTCCAAATTAATCACAATTCAGTAGAACAGTGAATTTCCCATTAGACAGTGACTTGAACATGACTTTCATTTGAGGTCTGTTTGTTTGGTTTGGTTTGGTCGTAACTTAAATTTTTTAAAAAAATCAAAACACACACAGGAAACTGAATTGATATAAAATCTTAAGATAGCATAGAGCTCTCAAAGATTTTTTCCCCTATCCATGGCTGTATTGAACTATTATGTAGACCTGGACAGGGTCTGTTTTGTAGGCTGAGGTGACACAAACCCCACGATCACTGTGGCACACAGATATATGGTCATTTGAGCATAATGTGCTTTTTAATACTCTCTTCAGATTGTTGCATTTTCTTCTCTGGGGGGCTCTGTTTGATACTCAAGAACAGCAACTGTGAAAGAACCTTGATGAATTTAATTACATCTGTGATTTCTCTATGCATGAGTCATGATTCCAGCATCATGCCTTCTCTAGGAAACCTTAGCTCCATAAAACACAGATGCCGACAATTTCCCTGTTGCCTTTATTTATAATATAAGTTCTTTGAGGGTTACATGACTGATATTTTGATGTCCCTTATGATGACTAAAATGCATGCAGTGAGGCCAAATCATATTTGGGAAGCAAAGGAATGACTCGATACCAAACTTAGTACAAAGAAGAGATCGCAAGAAGTCATGAATTAGCTACTATTATTGCTCACAGCTGTTTTCTCATTGGTGCTACTAAACACGTCACTGAGAAAAGCAAAGGCTGTATCCTAGGGGGGCTGAAGTTTCATCTTGTCCTCTGGGCCCTCACAAACAAATCCCACACTTTGGAATTTAGATCTACATCAGTCAATCCATTACACTTTTGGGAATGTATGGGAAGCATGTGGTAGAGTGGCTCCAAACCAAGACATTGCAGTGAAATAGATCGAGCTCTGCTGTTTCCAGCTGTGTGATCTGAACAGACTCACAATCTCTCTAAGATTCGGTTTCCTCAAATGCAAGCCAAGGACAATAATGGCATATACTTGTAAAAATTCAATTGGTTGACATATGGAAAGTGGTAAATATTGTAGGTGGCAAAGACTAAGTGCTTCTTAAATGATATTACTTGATAGTATAGTGAGACACTGTAGTGCATATAAAGAAGAACCAACCTTGGGGACTGCCCCAATGCTTTGTCATCTAGGGTGAGTAAGCAAGATGTGCACATAAGTATTTAAATGCCAAAAACATAATGAGGAAGGCTATTGCACAGCACAGGGAATGGGTGCTAGGTAATTTCAGAAAGAAAAATCAAAGAGAGTAGACGTCAGACAAGTATCCACAGAGAAGATAGAATGTGAAATGGACCAGAGAATGAGCAAAACTTCAACAAAGTGAAGAACCAATTGGGGAGAAGGGAAAGGCACTGGGGAAAAAAGAACCATGTGTAAAAGAGCACAGAACAGTAGTGGGCATGGCATGTGCAGGAGGCAGGACAGTGATGAACTGATGGGAATCGGGGCCCATTCTGGAAACAAAGGAGATCTATTCAGGTACAAGGTGATTCTGAATAGAAAAGAAAAAGATGGAAAACAAGAAATTTGGATTGCTTTTACTCTGATATTAACAGTTACTAGAAAATCTTGGGATAGAACGATGGAAGACAAATTATGTTTTGGGTAAGTTGATGGTTTTCATGTATTGATACGACTATGCTATAATAAGGCATTATGAACAGTGGAAGGAGCTGAGCTATGATGCCATCTCGGCTGAGGACCCCATCAACCTTACAGAGTATTAAATCTGGGATGACCCCTTAGAATAATCCCCAGTTGGGTGATGTGACTAGACCTTTATGCCTACACTGATCAAACCACTGGATATGGACCACTGTGGGGCATGCTGGGTAAGGTGGCTCTTTGAATGGAGGCAGTCCCTGAAAAAGCTGATGGTGAGGGCCATCCCAGCACCTGGTGGGAATAAAGCCTCCCTTCCAAGCAATAACTAGACAGCTTTGCAAAGAAAAAGAGAGAAAACAAGAGTTGGGCAACTAAAATTGGGAAAAACAAATGACATCTCTACCAAAGTTTCCCCAAATGTGGTTTCAATTCATAGGGAGCAAAATCTCCTAAAATCCCTTTTCCCCATTTCTTTCCTCCTTAGCATCTCATGTGACTGTCTCCAAGCCCCTGCCCTGACTCCCATCACCAATTTATTTTTTTTAATTTATTTTTTATTGGTGTTCAATTTACCAACATACAGAATAACCCCCAGTGCCCATCACCCATTCACCCCCACCCCCCGCCCTCCTCCCCTTCTACCACCCCTAGTTCATTTCCCAGAGTTAGCAGTCTTTACGTTCTGTCTCCCTTTCTGATAGTTCCCACACATTTCTTCTCCCTTCCCTTATATTCCCTTTCACTATTATTTATATTCCCCACATGAATGAGAACATATAATGTTTGTCCTTCTCCGACTGACTTACTTCACTCAGCATAATACCCTCCAGTTCCATCCACGTTGAAGCAAATGGTGGGTATTTGTCGTTTCTAATAGCTGAGGAATATTCCATTGTATACATAAACCACATCTTCTTTATCCACTCATCTTTTGATGGACGTCCACCATCACCAATTTAAACCCAGCCCTGCCGCCGTGGCACTATTCTCCTTCTTTGCAAATCTATTCAAGGCTCGTCCACTGGAACTGTCTTTGCTGTCAGCAGGCACTGTCTCTGTGAGTCTGTGTTCCTCCCTGATCTCCACCCCACCATTACTCTGAGTTCACACAGCAAAGGTCCAAGAGCAAGTGTAACAGACACAACCTTATACTGAAGGTTAGTTGTTTCCTCTCTTACCCCCATTATGCCCCTTACCACAATACCAGGTATTGTCATAGCCTGTGTTTGTTTCTTCCATAGTCTCTTTGTAGTGTCCCTCTCAGTAGTTGCTAAATGAGGGTATCAGACACCTTTTAGCCCACCGTCTACTCCAGCCATTTCTGTGGCAGCCAGTTTTGCACAGGGGTAACCTGACAGCAACCCACTTCTGCTGCATCCTGTGTCACTTGCCATCAGCTTCTGGGCTTCTCCAACACTAAGACCGGGACACCTGTGGACACCTGTCTCAATATGCGGACCATATGTGGAATAAGAGAATTTATGCTCTAAAGGGAAGCCCTAAACCAATGAAAGATGGAAATCAATAAGTAAATGTTCCCTTTCTCCAGTAGACAATTCTGAGGCACACTCTCTATGGCTCATGAGAAGGACCTTGTGGGATCCAGTTGTCTGCAGCAGTGAACCCCTTGAGAACACACCCCTGGATTGGCTTTGTCCTTTCTCCAGTCTTCCTGTTCTGTTTCTAGGATTGCTTTCCAAAAGCAGTTGTCGGCACACAATGTCTCAGGCCCTGCTTTCTGGAAGAAACTCAGAGGCAGAAGCAAAGACAGTGAATGAATGAGTATAGAAGAGAACTCCATGGTGGGACAGTTTTCCTAAGTAATCAAGGAAACTAAGAATTAATTCTCTGATTATTTCAGAGATGCAGAAAGAGCTTCATTGCTCTGTTGTCTTATCAAACACTTTAAACACTTTATAGATGATGCAAATGCAGATTGTAATCTAGACTTCCTGGTGTGTGTGTGTGTGTGTGTGTGTGTGTGTGTGTGTGTTTCTGTCTGTCTGCCTGTCTGTATTAGTAAACTGGAATCCACTAGGCCTCAGAATAATTTCTTGGTATCATGACTTCTCTGTGGAATTCTGCTGAGGGAAGGTGTGTGGGTTTGTGGAGGCAAGGAAAAAAAGGGTTAATGTGCCCTACAGAGTTTTGTAAACATTGAGTTAGAAACAGAAATTAAATCACTGTCCATCTCTTTATAGGCCTTTAGATTTAAAAAAAATATGGTAAAGGAGAACACCTGGGACAATATAAATTAACTCTTGGAAAATCTCAATAAACTACCACCTGCTTTTGGGCATTTACATGGGAAAGAAACTTTTATTCAATACAAAATGTTTGTTAAGATTTTTGCAGCCTCCTTTCAAATCAACCATTTAGAGAGACTTGATTTTCTTATGCTTTTCAAATTGGTGGTGGGTGAGCATAAACATGCCATTTTCAGCTAGAATTGGGCATTTGTTGCAATGAGATCTGATGTGATTTCCAGGTGTACCCACCTTCCTCTCCTCTCACTCAATGTGAACTATTTCATTTCCCACATTTACCAACATTGCTACCTGGGTATACATTCCAGTTCATTGAATCAAAAAGATTAAAACTACTTCTAAACTGCACTATAAACTCCGTTATTAGCACAATACTCTATTGAAACAGCCATTCAGTTTGAGAGAGAAAAATGGAGCTATGGGTTCCTGTGAATGTGTGAGTGCTGATAGGGAAGGGAGATGCTATACCTGCCTCCTGGTTAATCCACAATATTCGACAACTGCTATGTGTGGTTCATTGTGTTAGATCCGTAGCAATTACAAAGGCCTACAGTAATCCTTCCCCCACGGTGAATTCCTCTTATACAAAATTTAAGAATACTGAGACTTAATGAGTCACCCCTGTTGATTCTCACTAGGACTGTGTGGGGCCCACTTATGCTGTTGCTCTGCATTCGCTGGAAAACGAAGAAAGCTGTGTCTCTTTCTCCCTCCTTCCTTTTCTCTCTTTTTGTTTTTTCTCCTCTCTTTCTCCCATTTTGCTTTGAAGGAGTAAAGTCCTGCCAGGGGGTGGGGGTTGTTGATAAACATAAGAGTTTCAGCAAAGATGGGTGTCCCGTGGGAACTCTGCTGCTGAGAAGCTGTTGGCTTCATGTATTCTGAAAGATTAGGGCTACAAGAAGGCTTAGATCACCAGAGGGCTGGCGCAGCCACATCTGTCAAGCAGAGAGGGGAAGTGACGAATAGGCTCCGGATGAAGGCAGTTGCAGGGACAAGTAGCAAAGGAGTCTTGCTCACAGCTGGCTTATCACAGGCAGCATAGACCAGCAAGGAAGCAGAAACCAGAACCATTCCCACCTCCCTATTCTTAATGCACCCGTTGCCAGAATGTATCCCAGCATCCAAGAGCTACTGCTGCTGATGCAAATGCAATCCCAATTTACCTCAGAGAAAACATCGAGTAGTTGTACAATTTCTTGCATTTTAATGACATAAGTCAATGGGGAAAATTACATAACACACCCTTGACATGCCATATGAAATCTTTGGAATGAGATCATACTGACTTTTCAGGTTTTATTCTGACAGATGAAAAAACACTTTTCAACTTCATAAAATGTTTGATAGAAGTCAATGGCATTGAAAAACTGACATCATCGAATACTAGGCTTTACCTTTTGGACGGGAAATGAGTCAATTTCAAAGGGTCAACTGCATCTTCCAACAATGCTGAAAAGTATGAAGATGTTTGCAAACTTGAAACAAAGCAGATTCTAAGGGCAAGAATGTTTTTTGTGTAGACTTTAAAATTCAAGGATGTCATGTAAAGACTGATTTCTCTTCCTAAATCAAATTTAATCTTGAATTTATGCAATAGTTCTTCTTAAGGTTGTGGGGATCCCTTCCCTTAGCCATTGGGTGGGACTCCTATACAATTTAGAGCTACACCTTATCCCTAGCTGCATATGTCTATTTATGTCTTAAATTAATTAAAATAAAATAAATTACATTTCAAGTGTTTGATAGAGAAACATGGTCAGTGGCAACCACATTGGACAGCGCAGGTACAGAAAATGTTCCATCATCTAAGGAAGTTCTCTGGGACCATTTACTCTTAGAATTACCTTCAAGGAGCTTGTTCTGAGCTAAACTCAAGGTAAGAGCCAACAATACAGGTGCCAGGTGGCTGGTGATTGGAATTGGTGCTTTATGAATCAGGAGAGAGCTCCCTGTGAGTAAAGGGGTCGGGGAGGCTTTGTTGGAAAAGGTGGCATTTGAGTTGAGTCCCAAAGGACTGTTAGGATGTGGGCAAGCAGCAAGAGGCAAAGGGATTCTGGATGATGGATGAAACATAAATGCCAAATTACTTAAGGTATATTTAGGGTAGTGAAGTGAAAGTTCATGTTTAGAAAAGTAATTTGAAATAATATTGTATATGATCTTGGAGGCCAAGAAGAGTGACATGGTAAAGCATAGTTTTAGAAAGATGTTGAAAATTCTATTTTCCAGATTCCTGGGTGGCTCAGTGGTTAAGCACATCTGCCTTCAGCCCAGGGAGTGATCCCGGAGTCCCGGGATCACGACCCACATCAGGCTCCCTGCACAGAGCCTGCTTCTCCCTCTGCCTGTGTCTCTGCCTCTCTCTCTCTCTCTGTGTGTGTCTCATGATTAAATCAATAAAATCTTTTTTTTTTAAATCTTATTTTCATCACTTTGCCGAAAACAATTAGTATTTGTTTTGTATATATAGCATTTACATATAAAGTGATAGATTCTTTTTCATTAATTATTGACATATAATTGACATATATTAGTTTCAGGTATACAACATAATGATTTGGTCTTTGTATACATTGAGAATGATCAGCATCTAGTTACCATGCTTCACCCCACACAGCTGAAAAAATGTTTTTCTTGTAATGAGGACTTTTAAGATTTACTCTTAGCAACTTTCAAATATGAAAATGAAATACAGTATTATTAACTGTAGTCACCATGATGTACATTACTTCCTGTGACTTATTTATTTCATAACTGGAACTTTGCACCTTTGACCCTCTTGATCTATTTTGCCCACCCCAAGCACCCCCCACCACACTCACAACCCCCACCCCTGCCACAACCAGTAATCTGTTTTCTGTATCTATGAGCTTTTTTTGTTTTGTTTTGCTTGTTTTGTTTCTTAGGTTCCACATACAAGTGACATCATATAGTATTTGTCTTTCTCTGCCTCACTTATTTCACTTTCTATAATGCCCTCAAAGCCCATCCATGTAACAAATGGCAAAATTCCATTCTTTTTTATGGCTGATTAACATTCCATAGTGGATATATACCTCACCTTTATCTATTCATCTATCAATGGACACTTAGGTTGTTTCCATGAAAATTCTTAAATACTTTCTTAGGTTTATTTTCTATGGAGGATTCATGAGCAGGATCACTGAAAGTCCAAATAGTACTTTACATGTGAATTAGAAAAGGCTTCTTGGACTTAAGAATTTTAAAGTTAGTATATTTAAATATATCTATATAAGTAATACAAATACAAAATGACTTTAGTATAAATTATACAAATCAAAGTAGTAAGCATAAAATTATAGAAAATTAAAATTTGAATCATAATAATTAGGGACATAGAGTCATAAGATATAATGTAATTTACTATAAAATAATTATATGTATTACTTTCATAGGAAACAAAACTATGACTGTTTCAGTGCTCACTTGTGCTATTTCTGTACAGAAATGGTTACTAGATTTAACAGTCTTTCTTGTGGCATTGTTCTTAAAAAATATACAAAGGGATTTGAGGTTCAACAATTGGCCTACACCAAGCTCCACTACAACCCACAAATTCTGAACTCACATGCCAAGGTTTTATTTAAACCAACCGAACACTTTTCCTAGTGAAATCTTGTGGCTTTTGCTCTCATGAGTTCTGCTCTAGTTCTAGGGCTTCCTTCTATATGAATACATCCAGAGTGTTTTAAACACATTGTCTCAGAGTTATTCTTTGATGATTAATCCAAAGACCTCTTCCTACAGACCTAATCCTTTTGTGTTTGATCAGATTTTTACCGTCCTGTCAGGCAGAAACCACAGCAGAGCACTTGTTCTGAGTGTCATTTTTCCTTGATTAGTTTCATCATAATTCTTCAAATTAAATGTCATAAGAATATCAAGAGGCATGAAAAATTTTATGGTCATATCTTTTTTACAAAATGATATTGTTATGTACAAAATTCTGAAAAAGAAATTGATTTTGAAATTTAGTTTTAAATCATGAAACAATCGATAATGGGGTTTGAGGTCAAAATAGTCTTCATTTTCCTGTTTTGGAGAAATTGGCATCAGTGTAACGCTCACCATTGTTTCTGGCATCGATGATAAACACTTTGTAAATACTATCACTTCTAATTTTTCAAAAAATTCTAAATCATCCTGACTCTTTTAAGGATATTATACATATTGAATTTTGGTTTATGCATTATTTTACTTAAAACACTGAGCCAAGATGTTACTTGGAAAATAAACATCAAAAAAGAAAAACTTGAGGTTCTATAATTTACATCTTTATTAATATCACCACCAGTTTCTATAAGAGCACACACTGCATCTAATTGAGTTTTAATGGCCTAGTGGAAATGACTTGAATTTCTCATTGTGGATTCTGCAATGGTTTCAAATTTGTGTTTGTTAAATGTGTTTTCAAAATATTCCAATATTTTATCAAAGCCAAAGAGTAGAAATTACACAGTCCTTGGATAATATTAAAAAAAATAACCCTAAGTCATAGTAAAATGGTTTCTGCTTCATTTTCTGTTACAGAACAAAACATTTAGAATGCTCAGAAGTTTTTTCAAGGATCTTTTGTAGCAAATCATTATGTTTTCCATGTTTTTAAATTAAGAATTTAGAATCCTAGGCTTCTAAAATTTTTTTGGCTAAGATTTATTTTCTTTAATCTGGCGTTTTAAATGTGTTTGTTTATCTATTTTTCTTTATATATATGTATATATGTGTGTATGTGTATATATATATATATATATATATATATATATATATATATAATATCCTTCTCCAGAATCTGTTTTTATATTTCATCTTCTAAATAATGTGCGCTTTTATTTTTTTAAGATTGCATTTATTTATTTTAGAGGGAGACAGGATGAGTGAGAGGAGGGGTAGAGGGAGAAGGAGAGAGAACCTAAAGCAGACTCTGTGCTTACTGTGGAGCCCGATGTGAGGCTCGATCTCACAACCCTGAAATCATGACCTGAGCTGAAACCAAAGGTCAGCCATTTGACCGAGCCACCCAGGCACCCCACGTGCACTATTATTTATTGTCAGTATCTGTATTGTGCATAAAAGCTCTGCTATAATGCTTTGAAATTTTGGCTTTGGTATTTGCTAAATGAAAATCCCCATTATAGTGCACATAAATTTTCTTGAATGATTTTCTGGATGGTGGGAGCACCTTGCCAAAATCTGGATCATGTTTTATGAATTCAAAACAACACATCGATAGTTTTATTCATTAGTATATAATGTCTCCACCATGCCATTGATAATTGTATCCATAAAGGTGATTTCAGTTTAAAAACACTACTATTTTTGGTGAAAATTTTACTTTGTTTGTGCTTACAAAAATGCTGTAAATGCTGCCAATAACTGCACAATCATCCTCCATTTTTAGTTGGTTTTCCTATCCCCCAAGAGTTCCTAATATAAAAAGAAATTACATAATCATCAGAGATAATAAGCTAAACAGAATGTAATGGATTTTTTACCATTTCGAAAAATTCATGTGTAATAAATTTCTGAAAACATCTTATTAGTACTATGTTTTGGAAAACTAAATTTCTTACTTAGCTAGGCTATGTACCTAGTTCAGCAGACAGTATGCCTGGTGTAATATATTTTTTGTGATTTTCTTTTTTTTTTTAAGATTTTATTTATTTATTTGACAGAGAGAGAGAGCACAAGCAGGGCGAGCAGCAGGTAGAGGGAGAGGGAGAAGCAGGCTCCCCGCTGAGCAGAAAGCCCAATGCGGGGCTCAATCCCAGGACCCTGGGATCATAACCTGAGCTGAAGGCAGATGCTTAACCGACTGAGCCATCCAGGCGCCCCTCTTTGTGATTTTCTATTCTTATTTTTTCTTGATATTCTATAGTAATGGCTTTCATGGAGACATACAATAAATTTACCCATGCTTCATCTGGACCCTAACTGTGGCCACATTCTGCTCACTTTACGAACTCTGAAGCACTTTTCATTTTTTTCTACCTTTCTCTCTATTTTCTCCAAAATTTTATTTGAGGATTAAAATAGTGTTCTTTTATAATAGCTGGTTTTTTATTGCCACCATTTAAAAAAAAAAAAACTTTCTTGAATATCTAATAATAGTTTAGCATTTTATCATTTAAAATAATTTCAAATATATTTATGTAATAAGCTGCAAAACTTTGTAAGAATTAACCTCTGTGCTTGTGAATTTTTCATAACAACAAATAATCAATACCTGTTATTTATTTTGCCGCTTATTACATGCTAATCTCTAATTTGTATGTATGAAATATTTACTTTGGAGATTATTAATGACACATCAATACTGCTGATGATATAATGACTCATATAATGGAAATATTTCACATTTAAATCAAGAACTCAGTAATATTATCTGGTACAATAAGTAAATGGCAAATTAAATGAACTAAAATATAGAGTGCCAAATTTAGCAATGTACCGGTATTAATAGAGAATTTTAAAAATTAGATGTTATGATCATTAACTATATCAGATGTAAAAACATCAGCATCTAATTTCACATCAAAGCATATTTTAGATTTGGTCAGACCAATAAGATCTTTAAATTATTAAACTTTTCCTCTTTCACAAATTAATGGGGCATGGCATTATATGTATACATAATTATATAATATATACTGTGTTTTAGGATAACACATTTTATTCCCATTGGTCATAAAATTGTCATAATATATTTATTTTTTGTAGAGCAAGACTCTATCACTATCAAAAAGTTGTTAATATAAATATGGGAATAGCCCATCTTTGAAGTCAACAGTTATAATAACAAAACTGACATTGTTACAATATAAAAAAAGATATTTATGATGTGCATGGTGTTTTTATGTGATGTTCTTGTGTAGTGCACCACCTGAACAGTTGAACGTGACAGCCCTAGGGACTGAATCTGTCCCTTAATTAAAATGTTAATGACTGGCAACCATTTAATACTCTGTGTCTTTGACTCTTTGACCACAATGATGAGCAATTGACCAAATTTGGACTAATCACAATCCCTTACTGGGACTAAGGTGGGATTCATCTTTTAACCAGAAATATAAAAAATCATAAGGCAGTAGCCATGTCTCCTAGAATGAACAGAAAAACCTGGTCCACAGAGAGGGTGGGGAAAATGCAAAGAGCATTTTGATGTCATATAAGTGCCTGGTTCCCGGCATACTAGAGGCCTGGCTGTATCTCTGACTCTAGGCCCCAGAAACCAATGCTCTTTCCCTTTGGTAGAAGAGTATCTGGAAAGACAGAAACACGAAACACAACATATTTGTCTGTTGGTTTGTTTCTAAATAAGAGAAGCTGCCAGCCATGACTCCTTTGTCTAGTGAGACGTAGTCACTTGGTGTAGATTTTTTTCTCATTTTTTCCGAAACACTGACTACTGCATCTTAACTATGAAACTGTAAGATGACAAGACATCTAAGGCCCTGGGAAAAAAAGATTAAATATCCTGTGGTCCAATCAAGGGACCTCTTCCTAGATGGCAGAACTAAGAATTGGCCGGAAGCAGGCCGAGGAGGTCAGGTGCCCCACGGAAGAAAGAGATTGAGATTGCAGTTCCTTGCCTTTTGAGTAAGTAGAACCTTTTTGATGGATTTTAATGGTTGCACATGAGGCCTATTGGCAGAAAAGATGCCAAAGACCACCAAATAGAAGTCACCAAGATGGAAGGGAGGGTCTGTACTATTGCCCAGGGAACAGCTCCGATGCCTTGAGTTCATAAGACGCAACATGCTGGCATAGCATAAGCTGAGGCCAGATGCTTCCCTAGACCTATATATTCCATTACGTGACTTTTCCTGGGAGCAATGGTTGAGCATTACTTAAAAATAAGTGTCTCACCTGGAGGACCCAAATTTGGAGGCATGTTGCTACGTGCAGAGGGAGCTGACTCACCACTGGTAGCACAAGGGCACAAAGGTTGTCAGAGGGGCAACTGACCTAAGCTGTCATTTTTCAGTTGTGACACTGGGGTGATGACGCAAGATGGGCCAGACTCCTCAACTTTCCCTCTACTTGGCATTTGGGAACAGGTCTGACCCCTTCGGATGGAGAAAGCTCAGTTTGCAGAGCAGAGAATTCCTTCTGAGAGAGATACTGGATTTCCTAACTAATGGGGGCAGGAGTGGCCTGAGGGCTTAATTGGAAAATAAAAGAGACAGGTCCATATTTGTGCCACAAGTAGTTCCCGTAGCTCATGATTTCTTTTTTTAAAAGATTTTATTTATTTATTCATGAGAGACACGCAGAGAGAGGCAGAGACAGAAGTAGAGGGAAAAGCAGGCTCCCTGCGAGGAGCCCAATGCCGGACTCGATTCCAGGACTCCAAGATCACGCCCTGAGCCAAAGGTAGAGCCACCAAGGTGTCACATGTAAGTCACAATTCTAATCAATTCCTCTTTTGGATTAGGTTACCTAGGGTTTTCTTCATTAGATGCAACCACAGAAGTCCTAACCAATACAGAAGAATTACATTTCAGAGACATGAACTGATCTAAACTCATCTCCAGGTTGCTGTGTCTCCAGTTATTAATTTTTGCTACAGTCTGGAAAGTTTAAAATAGTGTATTCAGTAATGATAATAATACAATATGAAAATGTAAGTAGCTCAGTCTTCTTGTAACCAGGTTTCCCCTCTGGAAAAGCAAAACGAATTGGAATCTCTCCTGTCAAAAGCCAGAGCCAGAGGTGATTTCCCATCTCAAAAGCATCTCCCAACACCTAGTTAATATGGAGATTGGTAAATTAACTCACAGCAACATGTTGGTGTGTAGGAGGAGGTTTAAAATCTGTCCTTAAAAAAATAAAAATAAAAAAATAAAAAATAAAATAAAATCTGCTCCTTGATCTATTCAATGATTTTACAATAAATCAACTGCCTCCTCTGTGCTGGAAAATATTTCTGTTAAACAACAGGTCGATTGGCTAAGCGTCGCTATTTTGTTGTTCTCTGTAAAATGTTATAGTGAGTAAAATTATATTTTTATGGTCGCATTGCTTAAAGAACACTCGTCCAATAGCTTTGATTTACTAACCTAATTTATATCCACATGAATTGCTATTCTCGGCCACATTTGTCTTTCTCTTCAGTCATCGCGGTCATTTCTAAATATCACGGTCGTAGCTCTCTGTAATACCATTATTTTTCTTTAATCTTGAAATAACACAGACTTCACAAGTAAGTTTTTGTTACATACGAATTTCAATACAAATCCAATATATGAACAAAGTTGGTTGTGCCTAACTTTAGGCTTCACAGGAGGTTATATTCTCTTCTAAAGTTGACTTGCAGATTTCTTCCATCTCATTTTCTTCCCATAAAATTAGCTTCAAACAGCTGGCATATTTTTAACCTCATGAGTTAGGTCACTCTTTTCCCATTTGCCTGTTGAAGATGAAGTTGTTTGGAAGAGCACTGAGAAAAGTTGATGTGACAGGTTGATACAAGAATATTTATTTACCCCTTCATTTTATTTCTGTTGCAAGATACGCTGATGCTAACCGGACTGATATAAAAAAAAAAAAAAGACAGTCACATATTAGATAATGTCTTGGCAAGTTCTATTAAAATGAGGAAATTGAGTGACTCCAACTATACTGTTTCCTGGGTCAAGAGATAGTTGATATTTTTCTAGAGTCCAAACGCCATCTATTGGTGGGAGGTTTCTCTGCAAAGTGTGTTTTTAAAAGGAAAAGAAAATCAGAGTAAGTGAAAATTGAGCGAACTGGAAAATAGAGGGATCATGCAACATCTGAAGTACAGATCTGGCAAGTATTTTATCATTGATCCTGAGAAAATGAATCTTACAAAAGAAAACTGTGGAAGCTTATATTTTCTCCCCTGGTATTGTTTCCATTTCCAAACTTGGAATTTAGTCCCTTAACATGTTCACCAAAGTCACCATATTTCTTGAGATGATCTACATGTTTTACACTTGGAACTGTTTTTTGTTTGAATGACAGTAATGGGCTAGCCTTGAAGAGGGTTTCAGAAGAGGAAGCATTTTCAAAAACCAAGTCGAGGGCACCTGGGTGGCTCAATGGTTGAGCAGCTGCCTTTGGCTCAGGCCATGGTCTCGGGGTCCTGGGATCAAGTCCCACACCAGACTCCCACAAGGAGTCTGCTTGCGTCTCTGCCTCTCTGTGTGTCTCTTATGAATAAAAAAAAATCTTCACAAACCAAGTCGAAAAGAGAACATGAAAATAGTTTTCAGGTCTACATATTGGTCAGAATAATCATGCCATAGGTATAAAAGAATCCCAAAGACGGTTGTGTCAATGGTTCGCATGGAATCAAATATTCAAAGTAGAAGTCAAACATTAAAATTCAGAGAAGAAAATTATCATCAACTAAATAAAACAAGAGAAAATGATCCCAGAGAGAGAGAGAGAGAGAGAGAGAGAGGAAATTGTTTTTAGGAATTCCAGTTCCCATTTTCCTCATTTAGCTAGAATCTAATCTACCCTCAAGTCAAGATCTCAGGTCCACCCATGTGACTTAGCTGCCCTCCTCTGACCTTGAAAAGCAGTCTATGCATATTTCCATTGCAAGATGTTTCCCATTGCGCTGAAACTGTGTGTTCATACCTTTTCTTATTGACAGGGGGCGAGGGATGAAGTCTTACTCGTCCCTGTGTCAGCAGTGGCTAGCACAGTACCTAGACAAAATAACTGCTCATGTTGGAAGAATGAATAAACTCCAAGTTTACAAGTCCCACAAACCCCAAATGTCTGAACTTGGCTTTGAGGGCAACACAGTCTCTGGGATTTTTCCTCTACCTCGTTGGCTGTTCTTTTTCTGCCTCCCGTGCTTATTTTTCCTCATCACTTCAGTGTCTTAAGGCTGGAGGGTCCCAAGAGGAGACCTCAGATCTCCTCTTTCCTATCAACACAAATCTTTGAAGATCTCATTCAATCTCAGGACTTAAATATCACTAATGACTCACAAATGTACAACTTGAGCCCAGATCTCTCCCTAGAACCCCTGACGTACATATCCAACTGCCTATTACACATCTGGACTTACATGCCTAATGGCATCTTAAACTTACCATGTCCAAAACACAACTCCTGATTTCCAGCCCACCAAAATCTGCTCAGGCAGTGGCAGCTCCACACTGCATTTATAGACCAAAATCCTAGAGTTATTCTTATTCCTGCATCCCATATCCAATATGTCAGCAAATTCTATCATCTCTACTTTGAAAATATAACCAAGATCTGACAAGTTCTTACTGCCTCCACTGCTATCATCCTGACAAGCCTCCTTATGTGTGATTTTTCTCCTTCTGCCTTTTCCAGCCCTTTATGTTTATTCCCAATGCAGCAGCCAGAGTGATCTTATTAAAACACAGTTTCGGGATCCCTGGGTGGCGCAGCGGTTTGGCACCTGCCTTTGGCCCAGGGCGCGATCCTGGAGACCCGGGATCAAATCCCACGTCGGGCTCCCGGTGCATGGAGCCTGCTTCTCCCTCTGCCTATGTCTCTGCCTCTCTCTCTCTGACTATCATAAGCAAGTAAAAATAAAAAAAATAAAAAAACAGGAAAAAAGAAAAAAAAATAGTTTCTGCTCAAAACCCTCCAAAGGTGCCCATTTCATTGAGTAAAACCAAGAGGTGACTTCCCCACAATCTGGTCCCACTTTGACATCTCCTACAGCATCTCCTGTCACAGTTCATAAAATTCTTCTAAAAAGCTTTCCTGATGTCCCTACTTAAAAAATTACAAATTCATCTTACAAACTTTTTTATTTTACTGTCTTAACTTAAAAACCATCTAACATGTTTTATAATTAACCTACAGTTTTTAGATTTTATTGTCTATTTCCTTTTACTAGAATGTAAAACCCATGAAGTCAAGAATTTTTATGTTTTGTCTAGAGCAATGCTTGGCCTACAATAGATGTTCAATGAACATTTTGCCAATAAATAAATAATTGAAAAATGTATTTTCTTACTCAACCTATACGCGTTGAGAACCCACTATGTTTCAGGTACCATTCTAGGCTGTTTAATTCAGTCTCACTACTATTCCCCACTCCTCAATTTTTTGGCTAATGATGATGACTTTTGGCTGGAGTTGCACATAATTTAATGAATCATCTCTTTTCCATTCCCCTCTGCCCCCCTTCGCTCTCCCTCTGCATCATTATACATGTGTTTCTTCCTCTGTTCTCCAGATTGTTCCTTTATATATTATATTTTATTCCTTCCCACTTTCATTTGTCTTCCTCTCTTTTCAGAAGTGAGATAAAAAATGACTAATGAGGGGATCCCTGGGTGGCGCAGCGGTTTAGCGCCTGCCTTTGGCCCAGGGCGCGATCCCGGAGACCCGGGATCGAATCCCACGTCGGGCTCCCGGTGCATGGAGCCTGCTTCTCCCTCTGCCTATGTCTCTGCCTCTCTCTCTCTCTCTCTCTGTGTGACTATCATAAATAAATAAAAATTTTAAAAAAATGACTAATGCATTTTAAGTACTGAAGAAGAGAGAGTCGTATGTTATAGACTGAACTTGGATGTAATTTTTAAAAAACAAACAAAACAAGTTACCTTGACCTCTAAAGCATGTGCAAGTCCTTATTCTATTTTAAAAATATTTCTATCCATCTCTTATACCTCTAACCCACTTTGTGAACGCCTTCACCCAATATACATATATATCAAAACACATCTCCTTACTCAATTTTATTACCTTTTCCATTTTGATAGATTATATTGCAATAGGATCATCTATGGTTTTACATTAAGTATGAGTGTGTATATGAGATATACGAATATCATTTGTGAGAAGTTAATTCTGAATATCATCTACAGACAAACTTTTATCAGATACTTTATAACTTCATCATCATTGGAAGACATCTACATTTTAAAAAATGATCTTAATTAAAATTTACTTTTCTAAACATTCTTAAGCTAAGTGGCAGATGAGATGTGTAACCTACATGAAGGCAGTAATTTTTAATGTTTTTTAATTTATCCATCTCCTGCCTCTAGAACAATACTAAGCACATAGGAGGCACTCAACAATTTGTTGAGTGCATGAAAAAAATGAGATGAAAAATAAGAACAAATAGTGAATATGCTTCGGTAAAGGTAAAGATGAATTGGTGAACATGGGTGCCAATTAAAGAATGTATAGAGCAATTAGTATAATAGGGCACTAAATTTTTTGTCCTTGATTTTTTTTTAAGTAGAAGTTTGTAGTGCTCGTGATTTTCTTTTGATTTCTTGGATATGGGAAAATATGAGTAGGACTTTGAAATATTAGCCAGGTAATTTTTGAAGAGGTTAGCACAAGCTGAAGTTTTTCCTTCATCTTTTAGTGCTATTAAAGAAACAAAACTATGAGGGGTAGACTCTTGACTATGGAGTCACAGCATATGGAGTCTTTTGAGCCACAGCGGCATATCTAGAGTGACTCTTGAATTGAACCATAGATCATGGGGACTTAAATGTGCCACTCTCAAGTCTGAGGGCAGGATGAAAGTAAATATCAAATGAGTATCAAATTAGGTAATAAATTCACAGCAAGGGTTTAATAAATGATGCCCATAGGACATTTTTAGTGAAAGTCTGGAAATTCTTTGATTCTGTATTATGCTTATGGATTTTCTTTTTTAAAAAAATTTATTTATTTATTCACTAGAGACCTAGAGAGAGAGGCAGAGACACAGGCAGAGGGAGAAGCAGGCTCCCTGCAGGGAGCCTGACCCGACGTGGGACTCGATCCCGGGTCTCCAGGATCACGCCATGGGCTGAAGGCAGGCACCAACCCGTTGAGCCACCCAGGGATCCCGCCTGTGGCTTTTCGTGCATGTGCCACACACGTACAACTGATAAGTGGCTGGACACTCACCATGGCATATAGGCATTAAATTATGACTAGAATTACCTATGTCGTATACAAGAGAGACACCTTGTAAAATTGAACTTAGAAAATCCTTTTTCCACACCACACAGGGTAATTCCTTTTTCAAAATCTATCTCATAACCCACAATGTAAATATGGCAGTACAGGATGATTTGAGGCAGAAAAGGAAGTTTACTTATTCCAAAGCAATAGGAAAGTATCTATCTTCTTTTACAGTCAACAGCTTGAGCGTTGTGGTAACAGAAATATTTTAGGTAGCAGAGTCATCATCTACATGCCTTTTGATCTTCCCAACGGTTACATTCTCAGGAGAATGCTCAGTGGAAGCCCAGAGCAAAGGCCAGCCAGAGACTGTACTCCTTGACATTTTTCTCTAGGATCTGTTGAAATGCATCCAGTGGAGAAAGGAACATGACCATGCAAACAAGATCCCTCTGCCAGTGGCCCAGGAAGAGGAAAGAGAAACAAGCTCTGGGATGGACAGTTGTTATTCATTTTCCCTAATCCCTGTCTCAGATGGTGCCTACAAGGGCAGCACTGCATGCTGGTCTCTCCAGTATTCATCACTGTTCAGGACAAGTCTCCACTTTCCCATACACTTTGAACCAGGAATTGTGTAATAGTTAGAGGATATGTTGCATTTTAGATACTATAATTCTGCCCACGCAACCAACTAGTAATTTACTAGCCACAAATGTGTTTGGCTTATACTTTTTATCTCTAAACTCTTTGCTCTGACATTCTGTCTAAAATTATGACTCTAGTGCAAACTGAGATATAATGGTAAATCTTTCAATGGAGGTCATCTACCCTAAAACCATTTAAACACTCGGAAAAAATGACACTAGTGCAAAAATGATAAGATGGATAAGAGTGGACTTCATTTTTTTAAATAAGAGTGGACTTCAAGTGGAATTGGGTAAGGTCTGCAATTCTTCCTCAAAACACTAAATATTGTGCTCTAATGAACAGTGGAAATCTAGTAACTATAGAAGTTTTTAGCACCTTTAAAAATTAGCACTTTATGTTTCTCCAAGGAACTAAAATATGAATAAAATAAATGTGAGAATCCAAACATTATTTCAAGTTTTCTAATGCTATTGCTATTTAATATTTCACTTACTTAGAATATTTAAGCCAGTGATTGCTATCTGAATATGCATTGGTTTTGTCCTTTAGAGAAGAATATCAGCCTTAAAATAAAATTAATAGCAACTCCACATTAACCTTTGGGATTACTAATTACTAATTAAATTGCCAATGAGCTCCTGCCAGAGGATCTCATTCTAATTCCATAAAAAGCAAAGGCCTTTAAAGCAGCTTGATCAAGTCAAGAGATTGGGGAAAAAATTGTTAGCTAGATTTTATTATTTTGAAATTAACTTGTTCTCTCTTCATTCTTTCAGCTTGCCTCTTATGAATACATTATATTATGTCACATACTTTTTAGTTATCTCTGAGGTGTCTGTATTCGGTGTGGCTAGTTCATTCACTTATTCATTTGTCTAGTCTCTGTATCTGTTAGCTTTCCTTGGTTGCAGTCTACAGAAATGGACTGTGACTAGCAAGTAAAAATGAAGGAGTGAATGAGCTATTGCATAGACACAGAAAACTCACAAAATCAGAGAAAAGATGATGAGCCAATCTTTTTTTAAAATTATTTTTAAGCCCAAACCAGATGCTCTCCAGTGATCTAAGAAGGAAAACAGATGGATGTTCTATTCTTTTCAGGGTGCCATTGTAGTGGATGAGTGTGCTCTGAATATTGTACTTGTGTGTGTGTGAGAGAGAGAGAGAGACAGAGAGAGAAAGAGAGAGAGGGGGAGACAGACAGGTCTAGCTTGGGAAGCACACCCACCTCTTGGTCAGTGGTGGGCAGCACCTGCCTAGAAATGCTCACCAAGACCACATCCATCAGTGGATAAATAGTTTTTCAAAGACAATCTGAAAGTGCAGTCAACCAAAGAATAGATTATTGATGCTGGATAAATTAACACAACTGATGATCACTACATTCACTCCCATTAAACTGAGTATTGAACTCTCCAATTCATGCTGTATTCTAAAAATGCACGTGTATTTTAATTGCAATCCCTACTTCTCATATGGAGACTGAGGAACTCATTATATTTCTTTTGTAAAGACTTTCACATCTTTCCTACGTTATTTCCCTTTGCTATTATATGCAATGCTATGATAAGCCTACTGGCAATATGTGTTTGTATACTTCCAGTTTTTACTTACGATAAATTTCTATAAGTGGAATTCTTGAGTCAAAGGATATACAATTTTATTTGTTAGAAATGTGTGTGGCATAGAAAAATATCTAAAAGAGTATATATGAAAATGTATTTTTGGGGTGTTGAGTTGGTAAGTTCTTTATAGATTTTGGATTCTAACCGTTTCTCCAGTATGTCATTTGCAAATATTTTCTCCCATTAATTCCATCAGTTGCCTTTTAGCTTTGTTAACTGTTTCCTTCACTTTGCAGAAGATATTAATCTTGATGAAGTCCCAATAGTTCATTTTTGCTTTTGTTTCCCTGGCCTCCGGAGATGTGGCTAGTAAGAGGTTGCTTGGCCAAGGTCAAAAAGGTTGCTGCCTGTGTTCTCCTCCAAGATTTTGATGATTTTAAGCCTTACATTTAGATTTTTCATCCAGTTTGAATTTATTTTTGTATATGGTATAAGAAAGTGATGCTGTTTCATTCTGCCTGTAGCTTTCCAGTTTTCCTAACACCATTTGTTGAAGAGATTGTCTTTTTTCCATTGGATATTCTTTCCTGCTTTGTTGAAGATGAGTTAACCATTCAGGTGTGGGTCCATTTCTGAGTTTAAAAATGGATAGAAGGCATGAATAGACACTTTCCCAAAGAAAACATCTATATGGCTAACAGACACACAGAAAGATGCTCAACATCAGGAAAATACAAATCAAAACCACAATGAGGAGAACACCTGGATGCCTCAGCGGTTAAGCTCTGCTTTTGGCCCAGGGCATGATCCTGGAGTTCAGGGATTGAGTCCCACATTGGGATCCCTGAGGGGAGCCTGCTTCTCCCTCTGCCTGTGTCTCCCTCTCTCTCTCTCTCTGTCTCTCATGAATAAATAAATAAAATCTTTTTTAAAAAACCACAGTAAGATAGCACCTCACACCAGTTAGAATGGCTAAAATTAATAACGCAGAAAACAACAGATGTTGGTGAGGATGTAGAGAAAGGGGATCCCTCTTACACTGTTGATGGCAATGCAAACTGGTGCAGTCACTCTGGAAGACAGTATAGAGGTTCCTCAAAAAGTCAAAAATAAACCCAGCAATTGCACTATGAGGTATTTATCCAAAGAATACAAAAATGCTGATTTGAAAGCACACCTGCAACCCAATGTGTAGAGCAGCAATGTCCACAATGGCCAAACTATGGAAAGACCCCAGATGTTCACCAACAGGTGAATGGGTAAAGAAGATGTGGTGTACATATAAATGGAATACTACTCAGCTGTCAGAAAGGATGGATACCTACCATTTGCTCAGATGTGGATGGAACTGGAGGGTATTGTATTGAGTGAAATAAGTCAATCAGAGAGAGACAATTACCATATGATTTCACTCATTTGTGGAATTTAAGAAACAAAAGTGATGAACACAGGAGAAGGGAGGGAAAAATAAGATTAAAAAAAAAAAAAACAGAGAGAGAGGCAAACCATAAGTGAATCTTAACTACAGAGAACAAAGTGGGGATTGCTGGAGGGGTGGTGAGTGGAGGGATGTGTTAAATGGCTGATGGACATTAAGGAGGGCACCGGTTGTATGAGCCCTGGGTTTATATGTAAGTGATGAATCACTAAATTCTGCTCCTGAAACCAATACTACACTATGTGTTGACACACTTGAATTTGAATTTTTAAGAAAAGAATACATATGAAAATGTAGTCAAAGTCTACTGCTGTGGCATATTTATAATCTCAAAGAAGGCTGTCATTAAAACGGGATTGGAAATTTACTCAGAAAAGAAAAAACTTCTAGAAAGCTTCTTTTGCCTCATTGCTGCTTCTTCTCTACTAGGAATCTGAAATTTTCTTCTCAAGAAGAAAGTTTTAAGTGGCCTAGTATTCCTTTAGTTCGAAAAAATAACTTTTTATTTTGACATAATTTCAGACACAGAAGGTTGCAGAAATAGTACAAAGAACTATATATAGCCTTTATCCAAATTTCCCAAATGTTCACATTTTATATTTGCCTTATTTTGCTGTTTCTCTCCATATATACATATATGTAGTATTTTTCTGATTTATTTGAGAGTAAGTTGCAGAAATAATTGTGATAAAGAAAAAAAATAATTGTGATAAAGAGTCTGTCTCCATTTTCTGATATTTACTGATGCCTTTTAAACCCCCCCTCCCCAATTTCTCCCCCTGAGCAATCTGATCAGAAAGCCTGATTCTCTTCTCTTTCCTTAACTGCTGTGGGGACATTCAAATCATTTAAGACCCTACCTGTGCAGAGAAACTGTCAGTCTGCCTCACTCCCTAACCACAATGAAAACCCTGAGCCAGTCTTCTTCCTTCGTTCCCTCTGACCTGCTTGGGAGGCTTGCCCTGTTGTCCCAGGACCCATCAATTGTGTAAGTAATAACCCTTTTCATACCCTTGTTAGATGTGTATGGAATCATAAATCTCAATGTGAAAATCAAATTATGGGTGAAGGTCCATCCTTCCCCTGCAGAGTGATCACAACAAACCCTAAATATAATCTCTTACATAATCACAGTATAATTATCAAAATCAGAACATTAACATCGAGACATCTTTATTATCTCATCTAGTCCTATTCATATCTCTACTTTTGCCCCAATAATGTTTCTTAAAGCTAAAGAAAAACTCGGACTATATGATCAGTTATATGACATGTATATTTACTGCCTTTATCTGGGACAGTTTCAGGGTCTTTCCTTGTCCTTCATGACTTTGACATTTTTGAAGAGTATCTCTCGGTTATTCTGAAGAATGTTTCACAGTCTGGGTTTAATGTTTCTTCATAATCAAATTCAGGCTCTATTGTATTGAAAGTTCCTTTTGTTTCTGTTTGTCAGCTGTATGTGGTTTTTGCCCATCGAAGGGCTTTTGGTGTTCCTATTATTTCTTCTATCTCTCTGGTGGAAACAAATGCCAATGCAAATCCAGACTGAAGTCTTGGATATTCAGAGCTGAGACAAGACTGCCGGACAACGCTCCCGACTGACCCTCTTGTCACTGATTGCAGGGTGATAGGGAGAGGCAGTCACTGAAAGGTGGTGGAGAAAGTGTTGTACTATTTGCACTTTTGAAAACTGTGCAAAAGTTCTGCTTTCTTGAGTCAGGCCCAACTGAGATCTGAGAGAAGAGATACCAGGTTAAAGACTCCTTTTCAACAAACCTCTTTCTGCCTCTTTCATTAAGTTACCCTAGAAATTCAAAGAGCTACTGAAAGCTAAAGGGAGAGGTGTGGTTTCTAGTATTTGTGAATATGGGGTGTTGGACTGATCAATGGCCTTCACATTTTAATAGACCTTTTTGAATTATTTATGAGAAACATTTTTTTTTTCACAATCAGAAAGTAAAATCAACCTATCCCTGACCAAAACTCTGTTTCTTACTCTAATTATTAATCTCTCCTTCCCTTTGAAGCTAAGTTCTTGAAAGAGTTGTGGCCTCTTGATGGCCTACATCTTCATACCCCGTTTGGCTTTGCAGTGACCTCCTCAGTGTCACTTCCCTGTCCCCTCTGGAGCACTTGATCAGTTTTGGCTACTCCTTCCTTTGGCATCTAATTGAACATCATCTCTATTTGCATAACTTGCTCCTCCCACCCCATGAATAGTGCCTTCACTCAGGGTCCCATGCATGTCCCTATTCTCATTTTCAGTGAACTCATACATTTCTGTGGCTTCATCTCTCTTTTCCATGATAATCCAACATCTAAACCTGTCACCTAATCCTCTCTCCTTAACTCCAGGATCTTAGGCCCCTCTTCTTAGCCCACTGGTCTACTCAAAAGTGTCATAGATGCTTCTGCTTCAGTGGCTACCTCCTTCATGCCCTTGACCTGCCACATATTCCGTACTCTCACAGACAATGATTCTAACATTCATTCAATCATCTAAGTCAGAAAGGAAGAGTCATAAGAGAGCCCTCCTTTGTCCCTCATATCCAAGCGCTGTTGAGTCCAGTTCCTATATATTTCTCGGATTCATTCCCTCCCTTCCTTTACACCCCCTCTACTACCTGACTATAATAAGAAAGTTAGTATTGGTTCATAAAAATCTCATCCACCGTGTATTTTAAAAATTTCAATTCTATCCACATCTTTGTTTCTTTTATCAGCTTTCAAATATCTCCACACATGAAAAATCCCCTCTATCTTCATGACAACATTCATTATACGTGTATATAATATTTGGTAAAATCTTCTGGAACTTCCTTTATGCAAAAATCAGAGAAAATGGCTGAAACACATGAACGTTCATCTTTTTTTTTTTTAAGATTTTTATTTATTTATTTTATTTATCTATGAGAGACACAGAGAGAGAGAGGCAGAGACACAGGCAGAGGGAGAAGCAGGCTCCATGCAGGGAGCCCGACGTGGACTTGATCCTGGGACTCCAGGATAAGGCCCTGGGCTGCACACGGGCTCTAAACCACTGAGCCACCGGGGCTGCCCTGAATGTTCATCTTATTTGACCTCTTGATTTAGAATGAATGTCCAGTTCTTGGTGAAAACAACTGAGGAATTCAAACATTGCTTGTCTTATTTCTTTTGACCACAAACGATCCTCATTTATTGTCATTTCTCCTGGCATTATTCTTCACATTTCATTCATTTTTCCACATAAATATTTATTTTCTTACACTTAGTTGTTGCATAGGTGCCTTCTCAATGTCTGCGTGCTTTTCCTGATGGAGCCACTCTAAAACGGAGTTTCACTGTTCGTTGCTTAAGTCTGATTCCAGATGTTTGCAAGTATGCTTTGCGTTTGATTAATTTCATTTAAAACTTCAAACAAGTAAAAAGATAACTCAGAAAAGACAAATTCATTCATCAGAGAGCAAAATATAAGCTGATTTTCTTGGATCCATATTTCCTATTAGATCACACAGTACTTCAAAGGTTGAGATTAACTTTTAAAAATGTGTCTGTACTACATGCACAGCTTCATAATGAGCATTCCAGCTTGGCTGGGAAAGTCTTTCCACTATTAGACTTTCATTCTGTAGCATTTTCCAGTAATGAAGTGAGACTAAAAAGAATAAATAATTTTTCCTCAAAGCTCCAAAAATGACACCTGGAGAAAAATACTCCCACCAGAATGATTTCTGCAAAGACTCAGATAATGATTACTCATAAGGTTAAATAAAAACTCAGATTTAATTGTTGTTGTTTTGTTTTATTTTTAAGTTGGCTACACACCCAGCATGGAGTCCAACACAGGGCTTGAAATCACAACCCTGAGATTAAGACCTGAGCTGAAATCAAGAGTCAGGCACTTAACTGACTGAGCCACTCAGATGCCCCTTGGACTTAATTTTTTAATATTTCACTAAATGCCAATGAAAATACTATTCATTGTTGTAACATCACTGTATCTTTCAACACTGTGTATAGTTAAAAAAATTCTAAGAGATACAAATTTATTTATTTAAAGGACCTATACAAAAATGATAAAAGATTCAGATAGAGCAGGATTAAAAGAGAACAAGGAATCATGTTCTACAAGCACTGACAACAAGGAAGAGAAAGAAAATGTTGGAAAGAATGACAGTCAATTGTATTTAGTTATGATAGTATATATATCAACTATATACATATAGTTGATGTAGAGACAGAAAGAGACAGAGACAGAGAGACTAGGAAAGACCACATTTTTAAAAAAGATTTTATTTTTTAATTTGAGAGACAGAGGGCATGAGGAGGGGTGAGGGGCAGAGGGAGAGGGACAAGCAAACTCGCCGCTGAGGGGGGGGCCTATATGGGGCTCAATCCCAGGACCCTGAGATCATGACTGGAGCTGGGTCGACTGAACGACCCAGGTGCCCCTAAAGACCACAATTTGATGCAGAGGAGACAGTTAATGATATTTTAATTTATTCTAATATTGCTACTTGGCCAGTACTGGTTCCAGATGATTTAAGGATTAATTTGCTTAAGAGAGGAAGTGAACCTCTTTTGATTAAAGATGAACATTTCCAGTTCAACCAGAAGGAAAAAAAAATAGCAGAAGATATGGTCAACACACAACATGGTTTTATAGATCTTTATCAAAATGGCAAAAATTTAAGGACTTGGCTTATTCAAAATTAAAAATTTGTTTTGTTTTTATTGCAGCCTGCATATATTGAGACAAAGCTGGAACATCTAGTGTTATAATTAGCTTTAAAACATACTGGAAGTTAAATTCTCAAATCTCTGAACTTGAGACATATGAACACTTCTGTCATTTAGGAAAATGGGAGACAACAATACTTGTAAAAAGTCATTGTTAAAACCCATCATGTGGAAATGAATAAAGAGACAAAAAATGGGGAGACATCTTCCATCATCTTTTTGACATAATTCTGTTTTCAGCTATTCAAAACCTTCCCTTAATGTGGCCACAGAGAGGATGTCATCTACAAAGGAAATTTTTGGAGTTGATAGAGTTACTCTCAAATTACAACTCAATTTTAAAGGAATGTCTAGTTAAAATTAAACATATTATTCCTTCTGAAGGGAAAATAATCTCTTGTCTCCAAAAGTCATCTTCTGGAAAATCACATCAATGCAAAAACAGCAGTGGCTATTTAAAAAAAAAAAATATATATATATATATATATATGTATATATATGTTGGAATTATTTGTGATGGCTGAATTAATGCAAAAGATAGATTGTCAGTCCCACTCTCAAAGAGTGAGAGATTTTTTACCCAGTATCAACCTTTACTAACAGCTTTTAAGGAAAGAGACGAGACTCAGAAGGAGTAAAGAGGTCTGGAGCCTCTCACGTGTCTCCATGGGTCCATCTTTTTTACCTCATTGGACATAAGAACAATAGACAAGGTCCCCATGAGGCTTTGTGGGGTTCCTCACACTGCAAAGAACATTACAGTTATATTTCCATGTTCTACTTCAGAATGTGGTATATAGCTTAGGTGAAATTCTCTAGGGAGTCATGCCTCGTGGGTTATGGGTTCATTTATCATAAATAATCCTTTAGCCAGAGACATCCTGCTGATCAGACTTCCTCCTCTTGGAAAATATCATTAGTTTATTTACCTGGAGGCCCAGTTGACAAGGAGCACAGACTAATCTTTTCTTCTTGTAGATGATGCTTCTCTCCTATTCAGAGAGGGAATGGAACTGAGCCCAGCTCCTGTAATTCCTTCGTCCCAACAACACTCATGATGTTTCATACAGTGAACAAATGTTCCGAGTGAAAGGATACGTCCATACTGAAGATGATAAAGTTAAAATAAAGGAACTTTTCTTGGGCTTTTTTCTCATTCCTGAAAAGACTACTGCTGAACTAACAAGAGAGATTTTGGAACAATAGATAGTGACGGATGGGAAATAATTATAAGTTTGGCAGAGCTTCATAAAAATCCTAATTTACTATAAATCTAGAAATTTCAATAGTATGTCTTTGTTTCTTTCAGCAGCTTTCTCAAATGTCTCCAGGACTGAAAAACTTCCACTAAATATCTTTACCGGGAGGAGGAAGTCTGAAAACTCATCATAAATTTCTGTTACATTTGATAAAATATTCTGGAATTTTTCTTTTGGAAAAAGTTAAAGAAAATGGCTGAGACATAGCAAATTTTGGCATTATTTGAGCCATTACTTTAGAATAAGTGTCTGGTTCTTGGTGATCTTTTAATTGAGGCATTCAAATATTACCCTTTTCATTTACTTTTTTGGGGGTTTTGTTTTGTTTTGTTTTGTTTTGTGATCCTCAGTGCATTGATGTTTCTTGTTGGTCAAACTACTCCACTCTGAATCTCTTCTAAAAATTCAAAATGGGGGTCACCTGGGTGGCTCAGCAGTTGAGCGTCTGCCTTCGGCTCAGATCGTGATCCTGGGGTCCTGGGATTGAGGGATTGAGTCCTGCATCAGGCTCCCGGCAGGAAGCTGCTTCTCCCTCTGCCTATGTCTCTACCTCTCTTTCTGTGTCTCTCATGAATAAATAAATAAAATCTCTAAAAAATTTCAGAATGGGGCGCCTGGCCAGCTCAGTCAGTAGAGAATGTGACTCTTGATCTCAGGGTCATGAGTTCCAGCCCCACACTGAGCATAGAGCTTATTTTTTAAAAAAAATCAGAATAACTAAGAACCAGTTGCTGGTTTTACAACTATCTTGCAAACAACAGGTTTTCTCCAAGCTTCTGCAGGACAAAAGAAAAAAAAGTACAAATGTTTTTATTCTATGCTGTTTTTTTGTATCCTTCTAAAAATTTATACTTTGATCTTTTAATTACACTGATAGAATAATTGTGAAAATAATCATCCAGTAACAGATAAGTGAGTTTTAATAGTATTTGAAAATGTTACAATCTAAGCAACTAAGTCATGCCATTTATGTAACATTCTATTTTTTGATCTTTAGTTTTAAAACAAAAATTTTTAAATACATTATATTTTAAAGATAAACTTCATATGGATAAAATGTTTCATATATGAACTAAAGCTGCACAAAAATGGTTGAAAGGTCTCTATAATGGTACATATTTTGTTGTATGTATGTTCTTATAACAAAGTAAATGTAGCTATGCTATTGTCTAATACCTCTAAATATTTGACATAGCCTATTAAAAATTACCAGTAATACTCTTGCCATCAAAATAACTGGATTTATTTAACAGGAAAATAAACACAACATGTGCCTTACAATGCCTTTCTAATGGGCTGTGAATATACTCAGCCTAACCGCAGACTATTCATTTATTCCCTGATGACTATTATTTCAACTCAGTATGTAAAGCAGCCTTCTCAAAGTGCCCTACACCCCTAGCAAGTAATTTTCCAAAAAGCTTGCCAAAATCACAATACTCCTGCCTCATCAATTACCACTTGCAAGTACCAACATTACTTGCTCACATAAACCATATTTGGCTTTGGCTGACTTTTCATAGTCCACAGTGTGTTATATTTTCTTTATTCATTCTGCTTTTCTTTCAACAAACATTTTTAAATATCTTCTATATGCCAGTAAGGTCCTGAGAATGCAAGATAAAAGATATGATTCCTTCTTTAATATCTGGGGACCCCTGGGTGGCTCAGCAGTTGAGCATCTGCCTGGGCTCAGGTCGTGACCCTGAGATCCTGGAATTGAGTCCCGCATCGGGCTCCCTGCATGGAGCCTGCTTTTCCCTCTGCCTGTGTCTCTGCCTCTCTGTATGTGTCTCTCATGAATAAATGAATAAAATCTTTAAAAAAAAGGTAATGTCTGAATGAAAAGGCTGACAAGTAACCAATATATTTTCTCAGGTGCCAACACAGAGGCTCTTTAGGAGAGGAGAAGGTTATCTATTTGAGAGTTTGCTCTGAAGCTTTGAGGGTTTGAAGGAGGGTTAGGCTTGGAAAGTTCTTAACTAAAAAGGAATGCAATCATATTTTCACTTAAAACATCACTCTACCCTCAAAATTAAAGATGGAAAGTCCAATTACTAATCCCAATTTGGGGGATGCCTGGGTGGCTCAGTGGGTTGAGCATCCGACTCTTGGTTTTAGTTCAGGTCATGATCTCAGGGTCCCATGACCAGCTCTGTACTCAGAACAGAGTCAGCTTGGGACTCTCTCTCTTCCCCTCTCTCTGCCTTTCCCCATCCCTCTCTCTCTCTCTCTTTCTCTCTCTCAAATAAATAAATAAGTCTTTAAAAAAAATCCAATCTGGATCTAATTAAAAGAATAGGAACTTAGAAAGGAAATTCATAAATATGGAAGTTAGGCAAAATGGCCATCAAACCCTTGTATCCACCAAATATCAGATTATTCCCCACACTAGAAGGGGGGACACAGCTTATTCATCTCTGTGTACCAGATCATAATATGAAGCACTGGCTCAAAAATGCTTTTTATTTTTTTTTTTCAAAAATGCTTTTTAAACCAAATGTAAGGTACAATTCTGAAAATTAAAATTTGAAGCAAAAATTCTGATTATCTGTGTGTCACCCCCTCCCAAAAGTAGTCAAAGTGACAAATAGTGCAAGAAGACTGTATTTTTCATTAGTTTAACAATTGAATTGATATTCAGCTTCTGTTTCTTTTAGACCCAATAAAGACACTAAGTGGTAGAGTAATGTCTATAAATTGGCAACCAAGAGAAGCAACTATCCAGAAAGCCCAGTCTTCAAGACTGGTTACTGCGTAATTTAGAACCAGCATAATTCATTCAACAAACATGTGCTGGGGGCCCTACTGCTCATTGGGCACCACACGTAAAAAATAGTATGAGTTTCTCATTTAGACACAGTTTTAAAAGAATATATTAAATTACCACAGTTTTTCTTTCCTAGACTTCCTACTCTCCTCTTTTCCAGTCTTCTTTCAGTCTCTTCAGGGCTTACGCTGCAAATAAGGACTGGAAAGAAAACTTGGTGTAGGGCCAGAGAGATTTGACATTAGGGCCAGCGCCTCCCTTGTACTGAGTGATCCCCACTGCGGCTGTGTCCCTAGTGATGAGATAGAGGAAGGGGGGCACAATGTCTGTATCTAATGACCAACCTGTGGTGCTCAGCTAGGTTCCTTGTGAGAGCTTCCCCACCTGTAGGGAGGGAGCAGGGGGTAGGGGTGGGGAATCAGTAGGATTGAAGAGTAAGCGAGTTCAGATGAATTACCTGACAAGGTGTTCTGACTATTTGGGGTAACTATAGAGTCTAAGTATTACCCACATACTTACAGGGTCACCACAGCATGAAGCATTCCCCAAGGAAGGCTCCTGTGCCACTTTGCTTCAACTTTGGGGGTTATAGGTCCCTTGGCACATCAGGCTTAGATGGGTTGGCTGAATATAGTGGGGCAGGAGAGAAGACTGCCTGGAGTTGCTATGGTGATAACGATGGCCATCTGGTCATAAAGCTAGCATCACGGGGCTTGGGGGAGGGGGCTCCTTCAAATACCCTACTCTTGCAACTTTTGGTTATGAGTTGTACAATGCACGTATTATGTTAGTGAACACCTGACTGATAGAAAGGACTTGAGGAAAGAGAGCTCCTATGAGGATTTTTATTTCTATCACTATCATCATCACTATCACCCCCTTCCGCATGAAGGACAGTGTTCTAACTGCCAGTCCCAGTTATTCCCAGCTGAATCTACAAATTTAAATTCTCGATTTTCTAATTTTCCAGGTAAGATTATGCAAGCAAAAGAGAAGCGATAGCATTTACCAATGGCTTGAAGATTGTAAATAATATGCAGCTCCCTCCTCCTCCAAGCTACACTAGCCCAAGACAAAGAGAATAACACAGTGTCTCATAGCCGTGGCAGCCATCGTGCTCTTAAGTGGATTCAGCCCAAGATGTACTGTACTTGTTATTTTTATTTTTTTTTATTTTTAAGCCTGGGAAATTGGGGATATTTCAAGCAATCAGCTAACTTACCCTCAAAAGGAAAAAATCAACTACTGCACAGACAGTGGGTGGATCAGAATGTTGAGAAATAGTCACCATACGAAGAAATGCTTAGACTTAGACATTTATAAATAATTAACTTATTGTTCTTTGTCTGCCTCTTTCTTCTCCCTTTCTCTACCTCCCACCCAAGTTGAAACAAGGATTCTATTACCCAGTGAAGTTTGAGTATTGTGAAAGAAAGAGCGCAAGAATTGATGGTGCCTATTTCATTTTCTTTGAAACCTGTTATGGTTCTGTAAACAGATCCTGTAAGAATCACCTGTTGGATGCATTGACATCCCAAGCAAAGATGCCTTTTTGAAAATTTATTAAAATATATTTCAATAAACTGAAGGACTCCGAGAATGTGACAATCTAGGATTCAGTCAGTTACAATGTTAGAATTCCCACCATAGATTCAATTTTATATTTTAAAACTTCTGTATTATTTCAGCACACTTTTATATTAGTAATGAACTTATTTTTTATTCTCCATGTTCTGTGATGTCAGGTATTATTTTCATACTACAGAAGAAACATAAAAACTGATGAATCTGGGAAAAGTCACATATTTAGAAGACCTAGAAAGTTTTATTTTATTCACCCTTCATTTATTTACTAGATACCCAGTAATTACCAAGGGCTATGTGAGGCCCTGGGTATTGAGGTGAGGGAAGGATCTGTTCTGGACTTGAATGGCCACTTCAGTGTGTTTATTAGAACTAGAAACTCAGAATGTGGTTTGTTATCCATCATTTCAAGCAAGTTACTGCAAAAAAAAGGCCCGAGAGTTTCAATATATGTTCAGACAGCTGTGCACACTTAAGGGGACAGATGTGGTTTCAACAATTCTCTGATTGTCTGAATTCTTTCTTAACACCTGTGTTAGAGAATGCTGGCCCACCTTTATGAGCATGAGATCACCTTAACATTTTCTGCCCGTAATTTTGAATAAAGGGCCAGCCAACCCCAGGTGGGTGGGAATTGACCTTTTTTTATGGCCACCTGCACTTGAACTCATTCATCTCCATCAAGTTTAATAAGCTGAGGGAAAAAGGAAGAATCTATTAATGGAACTGAAAGCTTTCTCTTCAAAAGGAACTTGTTAAGAAAACAAAGTGATCTTAAAATACACACACACACACACACACACACAAACCAGATTTGGCACAACATAAAAAATAATAAAACTGAAAAAAATTTCAGACTTTAGTGCTTATTAAACATTTAAAATAAATCCAACGAAAAGAGTTCAGGTGTGACTTTGTGGCAAAATCAAGAGATGTTTCTTAAATTTAAAACAAAATATTTCAAAGAATTTTTTAATTCCATTCTTATTATGTGGAAAGTGAGTATGGTAATTATCCAAGTAAAGTAGATTTGGCTTTTTTTTTTAATGTATGTATGTATATATTTATTTATTTACTTATTTTTAAAGGTTTTATTTATTTATTCATGAGAGACATAGAGAGAGAGAAGCAGAGACACAGGCAGAGGGAGAAGCCGGCTCCATGCAGGGAGCCGGACGTGGGACTTGATCCCGGGGACCCCAGGATCACACCCTGGGCCAAAGGCAGAGGGGCTCAACTGCTGAGCCACCCAGGCTGCCCAAAAACATGTATTTATTTTTGACTTACATGCAATAAAATTCACTTTTTGGTGTACATTTCAGTGAGATTTGACATTAATCTGAAAGTTTCTTCATACCACCGTTATGTAGTCTACCCCTCTCCCACCCTCAATCCCCCAGCAACCACCATTTTTTTAAAAGAATGAAATGGACATGTAATTATGCAGTATGTAGTCTTTGGGGTCCAGCTTCTTCCACACAGCATAATTCATTTGAAATTCATGGTATTATATCATCAGTATATTCCTTTGTATTGCTGAGTAGCATTCCACTCTGTTCATATACCACAGGCTGTTTATCCATCCCCTGGTTGGAGAACATCTGGTTTTTTCCAGTTTGGTGTAATTATGAACAAAGCTGTTATAAATATTTGCATGTATGCATTTATTTGAAATTTTTTTAAGGTTTTATTTATTCATGAGAGAGAGAGAGAGGCAGAGACACAGAGAGAGGGGCAGAGGCACAGGTTCCCTGCAGGGAGCCCGATGTGGGACTCAACCCTGGGTCTCCAGGATCATGCCCTGGGCTGAAGGCAGCGCTAAACCACTGAGCCACCCAGGCTGCCGTATTTGAAATAAGTTTTCAATTCTCTTGGGTAAATTACTAAAAGGGGAATTGCTGGGTCAAGTGTTAAGTGTATTTTTAACTTGATAAGAAACTGCCAAACCACCTTCCAAAGTGGCTCTACCATTGGTGTTCCCTCAAGGAATACGTGAAAAGTTCAAGTCTCTGCATCTTCATCAGCATTGATATTGCCATGTTTTAATTTTTTTAATTTTGGACATTCTAATATTTGTGTAGTGGTAGGCTTTACCTTAATCAAACATTTTTCTTAAAAGACTATTTAGTAAGTAAGAGTTACGGATTGACACTCTCACCCTGGAACTTACTCTTGGCCCTGTCTGTTGGCTTTTCCAAATATATCTGACCTACTAGAGTAGCTGACAGCCTCAAGTACATGCACTCATGGGCCGAAATAACACAACACTTAAAAGATATAATTACCTAAAAGATATCCAACAGCTTAACAGTATATACCATCTGAAGCATAAGTATTAGAACAGACCAACCAAAACTTTAAAATAACCACAATAAATGTATCGAAGGAGACAAAGGAGGTATTAGGCAATGTGAAAAAAGAGACTACAAAAAGGAATAAGTGGGAAATATTAGTTTTCCCAAATATAATAGTTAAAATAAAATCTCCAATACATGGAATAAGAGTAAGGTGGATAAGGCTAAAGAAGGAATCAGTGAGTTTAAAAGACAAAATGAAGATAATGATGCAGCTTGTATTATTGGGATTAGAGATGTGTACCAAAAGGGCCAGACTTGGAGTAGTAAATTAATACATGGTGAATTTTCATTTTTCCACCTTAAATTCCAAATGCTCTTTGATAACTTCATCAAGAAATGTATTCCCAAATGACCTAATAACTTTGATCTTATAACTTTAGTAATGGATGCACACAGTCAGGTACTGCATTTCACTATTTCCCTTTTCTTCTTTCTTCTTGCTTTCTTTCCCAGTTCTCATCAGAATATGCCACCCACATCTGTATGTCCTGGGCCTGTGTGGGACATGGAAAGGCAGGAGCGTATGAGTTTCTGAAGTCAGAAAGAACTGGGTTGAGTCCCATAAACTTGGGTAAATAAATTAACCTCATTAAGTCTCAGTTTTCCCATCTGTAAAACGGGCATAATATTACCTGACAGGATTCTTCAGGATGACTAAATTGAATAACAAATACCAAATGGGCCCTGGCACACAATAGATGTTCAATAATTCACCCTTCCATACTTTTTAAAACCTGTATCATTCCCAATCCCAGATACTGAAATTCATTTAACTTGGGGAAAACTACTCCAACTTCACAACTGGGGAGACACCCTATGAGGCAAATTCACTTAGGATAAGTTATCCTTGGGATAGCAACCTACTGACAAATTCACACGGGGGTATAACTTATTGATATGTCTCTTTCCAGAAAATAGGGGTCTATTAAAAGAGAGAGCAAGAGCGAGTGATGAGAGTACTGATGTCTGAAGAAAAGAATAGAAAAATAGAAGGAGGATATGCATAAAAGAAGAGAACTGAGTCCATCAAAAGTGAGTACTACCTATCTTAACTTTTTGTCTGAGAATGGCTATGTGTCTCAGGATCTAGCATATGAGGCAATTCTTGTGTGACCTTGGTATTTGGGCAGCATATGATGTTCATCAACCATATGATAAATGAATCTGTGCTATGTAATAAGGCTTTTCTCCTACTGCCAATAATAAACACGGGCTTTGTTCTGAAGGCTCTGCTATGACAAGTTGTGTTATAGTAAAATTTCATGGTGGTACACAAAAACATTCCCCACCTAAACTATAGTTCAAGTGCATTTAGAGCAAATCCACACAATTCCTGGCCCAGGTGTCAAGTGATAAAAAGGTAAATTGGAGTTCCCATTTGGCGAAAATCCAAGCATTTGTCTCGCCTGCACATTTATGTCAGAGAGATGTGAATCTAGTACTGACATCTATATATACTGTGAATCCGGTAATAATAGCCTGTCCATTGACCACTTGTATCTGCGGTGTAGCTAGTGCTGCTCCAGCCCCCTCATGGACCTGAAATGTTTTCAAAAAAGTCATTTTTTCCACAATGCAGGAAGCACTGCATTTATTGACTTCTTAAATAATATCTAAATATAGCATTGATATTAATTTTAAACTATGGCTTTCAGATCAGAGCAGTGGAATTCTTAGTGGAATATTTCTGCGCTGTGTTCTCTCTGCTGAATTTCCGTATTCACACACTTGCTTGTTTTATCATTTAACCGTTCTGTGCGTAGAGCATTCATTTCTCATCATGTTAGAAGTGATTTGGGGGAAAGAAAAAAAAAGCAACTGCCAGGTAAAAATTTCATCAATGTTATGAGTTTCTGGAAGTCAGAAAGTACATCTTATTTATCATAATGTTCCTTTCATCACTGAGGGAGAGTTATTCAACACCCATCATGTTTCAGCCATTGTATTAGGTGTCCAAGATCCAATGACAAGACAACTTCATTGCCTGCCAGTGAGAACAGGGTACATCTGAAACTGCTGGTATATCTGGCAAAATTGCAAATGTCTAGGCTGCCCCCAAAGCTACTGAATCAGAATCTGTGGTGAGTGTCCTGGGAATTATACCATTTCTTGTGGGTTAGAGATTGTGTCATGTTCCTCATTTTATTCCCAGTGCTAAGCACAAATCCTGAGACAGAGTAGACATATGATACTCATTAGTTAACTTCAATCATCCCACAAATATTTAAGTGCTTTCTATGGGCCAGACATTGTTCTAGACAAAAATCCCCATTTTCATGCAGTTTGCATGCAGGAAGAGGGAAGAGGAGACAATAAGCAATAAACAATAAAAACAATGAGGTAGAACAGTCAACTGTTTCCAGATGCCTGGATAGGCCCCCTTGAGAGTGTGCTATCTGAGCAAGGACTTGGAGAAGGTGAGAAAGTGAGTCTAGTAGATACTTGGGGGAAAATCCCAGGAAGAAAGGAGAGGTAGGGCAAAGGTATCAAGTCAGTGCTAAGCACACTCTAGAGTAACAGTGAGTACCCTCATGGGCCAGGATCAGAGTGAGCAGAGGGGAGAGGAGGTCAGAGAGGCAGGAGGGGACAGATGATGTTCCATCTTGTAGGCCGCTGTAAGGACTTCAAGTCAAATTAGAAAAAGAATGATTGGATGAGCTAATGGATGAAGTTGTTACGATGTCACATTATAAGAACTAAGAAATTCAGAGGTGCTCAGAGGGGATCCCATTGTTGGAGGCCTTCAAATATTGATTTAATAGGAGATACCTTCTTTCGCAATTAGAAGATGCATTTTGCTATCATCAATCTTGCCATGAGCTAGTGAAAATTAAAAACAGTTCTAATAAAAACTGTGCTCTTCCTATTTTCTTTTTCCTTAATTGGTCCACTATTTTTAAGGAGAAAAAGATTCCTATTCTTGCTTTTCCTAAGAAAACGAATTAACCAACACTGCAGAGATAGAATAAAAGCCTGTGTTCTTTCAATCAAGAATTCTTTCCATTAGCTCACATTATCTCAAGATATCCAGAGGGCCTAACAAGTCAGTTCTATGATTCCGAGGGCCATAAACACCATAGTGACCCAAAGTGATAGCCCTTATACTCACTATCTCTACCAAGTAAAAAAAAAAATTTGAAAGGACGCTGCATAGTGTTTAGTGCATCGATGTTTTCTAAGGTTGTAGTACAAATTCTTCTTATAATATCAGATATCATTCTCTCTCTTTTTAAAATTTATTTATTTTAAGGAGAGGGAGAGAGAGAGTGGGGGGGAAGGGGCAGACGGAGAGGGGAGAGAGAATCCTCAAGCAGACTCCCAGCTAAGCATAGACTCCCATGACCCTGAGATCATGATGACCTGAGCCAAACCAAGGGTCAGACACTTAACCGACTGAACCACCCAGGCATCCCCCCAGATACATTCTTTTAAAAAAAATTATTAATTTATTCATGAGAGACACAGAGAGAGACAGAGAGGCAGAGACACAGGCAGAGGGAGAAGCAGGCTCCATGCTGGGAACCTGATGTGGGACTCGATCCCAGGCCTCCAGGATCACACCCCGGGCTGAAGGCGGCGCTAAACCACTGAGCCACCCAGGCTGCCTACTATCACTTATTGTGATCCTATTAGGACTATGATATTGTTAATAACTGTTAAAAAACTTTTGATAAAAGTCAGCATTTATGCATAATATGAATAATATAAATAACATAATGTAATTTATAATAAAAATAATATAAATAAATAATGATAAATAATAACTATAATTTTTTAAAAGATTTATTTATTTATTTATTCATGATAGACATAGAGAGAGAGAGATTAGCAGAGACACAGGAGGAGGGAGAAGCAGGCTCCATGCCGGGAGCCCGACGCAGGACTCGATCTCGGGTCCCCAGGATCTGGCCCTGGGCCGAAGGCAGGCCTAAATTGCTGAGCCACTTGGGATCCCCCAGATACATTCTTTAGGAGGTTTAGTCATGCCACAAATGTGGCACATTTTGATAAGACTACATAAATTAGTTTGTCATAGAAAAACTGAACAAACAACTGAACCAAACACTAGTCAAACACACACACACACACACACACACACACACCCTGACCCCACAAAAAAATAACTGCAGAGTCAAGTTTCATGAAGAATGTGGTATAGACATGAAGAGGCAATGTTCTGTTTCCAGCTTGATCATTTTATATAAAGTCATTAAACTAATTTCAGAATCTCTACATTTTTTCGAAGTGTGTATGGTGGCAGATTATTACTTCTTATGGTAATTTAATTATATTAGGATTATTAAAGATATATTTCAACTGTAGTGCATAGATAATAGAATCATGGTCTTACATTTGACATTAATATACTGCTGTATTTCAGTTAAATTTTAAACTTTTCTCATCTTTTTCTCTTCAGGTTTTTATGGTGCTTAAAAAAATAACTTGGAGTATTTGGGACATCTAATATTTTGTGCTTGCCTAACGTTAAACAGGTCATGTCACACTGCTCATTTTATTCTCTGTTCCATATGAACAATCCTTCAATATTGAAATAATGCCTCATGGAGCCATTATGTAGTATTCATTCACATAAGGCAATTTCTTTGCTCAGACGGCATCCAAGGAATTGGGCTAATTTGGTCATTTGTAAAACCATCTCTACCAGCAGAATATATGTAAAGTGATCATAAACTTGTATAAATGAACCCTGTAGTCCCACATAGTTACAAATTATTAATTTATTTGTATTATATTAATACGTTAAATATTTTATACTATGGAAAATGTGCTACACGTACATTTAAAGTTTATGTTCTCCGCGGGAGCAATGCTGGAAAATACATCACTGAACCCTCACATGCATATTAAAAATACATTTTGTTTCTTCTGTGACTTTCGGATTTTTGTTATTTATCTTGGGAGCTTAGAGTAAATAAGAGGCAAAAAACTGAGATAGAAAGAATCGACAAAATAAAGTCTTTATGTTTACGGTCTGAAGTCAGCCACATGACTTTATATTTTTACAATCCCCTGGGCATGAAAAGCTCACCAGCTGTGCATTAGTAAACTCGAACATTGTAGTTTCAGGTTTTAACCTTCTAGTGTCAATAAAAACACAATATGTGGCCAGGAGGGTCGTTTATGAAGAAAAAAAATTCTCAGCGGTGATGCTTAAAATATTGTTATTTTTTAATAATGTGCCTTTTAGCTGAAATTAATTTGCTTTAATTATAGACAGTAAAATTACTGATCAGATGGAAAATAATGCTTTTGGTGACAGAGTGGAGACACTGATTAGTTAAAGCAAATGCCTTAATGGAAACCTGGAGATAAGGTTTCTCTCCTGTGGCAAGGTCACCCCCAGGCCCCCTGCGGTCTTCAGGGCTCCCTCCCCTTTTGTCTTCCCTCCTCCCATAGAGGCTGTTAACTTTCTTTCTTTCCTCAGTCCACCATTCCCCTTTTTTTCCTGTTCCTCCTCTTAGTTTCTCCATGCTTTTTCTCCTTTCCTAGCTGCATTAGGGCTTTGCTTGCCTCTTTAACCTCTTTTCTGGCTGTTTCCCTCTTTCATTTAGATACATTAAAACTCCTTTTGGCAAAATCTCTCCTTTTTGATACATCAGGGCCCTTGCATGAAAAGCCTAGAAAATTAATTCCATGTACATTTTAGGAAATCTTGCTCACAGCTGCATTTTTCCATTAGAGATGGTTTCAAAGCCTACGTAAAAGAATGAAAGAAAGAAAGAAAGAAAGAAAGAAAGAAAGAAAGAAAGAAAGAAAGAAAGAAAGAGAAAAAACCCACAGCCAAATGAGGCAAAGTTTAAGTAAGAAAACATGTGTGGAACATTAAGCCAAGTGACAGGAACAGGGTTACATTTTCAGAGAAGCATAGACGTTCTGTAAATGCCTTTCAAATAAAACAAGAACATTTTTTGAACTTTAAAAAAAGTCAGATTGCCAACACAATAAAATTTACAAAAATAAAATTCACATTTGGTTTGTAAGACAATTATAGCTCAAGTTCATAAATGACTGGTAAACAGGAACCACATATATAAAAATAAACTTGAACCGTACCTGATGACCACAGGGAGAGAGAGGGAGATTTTCAACTGAAAACATTCCATCCATTACCATTTTTTGTTGGCTATGTGAACATAATAATTTTCTTACAGTCAGTCTGCTAAAAATCCTGCTCTGTATCAAACTTCCACTGATTTAACTCATTAATTTATGACATCTTCTACAACTGACTTGCATATTTTCTTTTTCCCCATTTTGGGCAATAGACTTCTTTTTCTACCAATATTTTTAAGATGGAAGACATACAAAATTGATATAAGTAATATGATAATATGAAATTAGTAACAGCAAATGATCAAAATATTATCTACTCTTTAACACCTTTCCCAATACACGGATGGCCTTAAAGTTTCTATGAACCTTTTGCGTGGGTAGGGGAAAGTACACAGCCAAGTGCAATCTTTCCTTTCTGTGTCTATTATATGTGTTGGAGAAGAAATAAAAAAAAAATAACTTATATTTCTTTACAACTTCCCAAGTTTCAGATTGTTTATACATGTTTAATGTAAATAAAATGGACTGTTCTGTCTGCTTAAATAGCTCAGAAAGAGTAAGAGGGACTCTCTATACGAAAATTGAAAGGGTTAAGAATTGCTCTGATATTAAACTGTGTGGTCATTTTGGCTTTATGCAGATGAGTACTCTCTGTGATTCTGGGCCTCACAAATTAATTGAAAAGGAATCAACGTAAAGTAATAACTTAATTTCCAAGGATCTCTGCTAATTCTGGAAAGAAACTCTCATGAGGATATAATTGGAAATGATATTAAAAATAAAGTTTGTGCCTTTGTGACCATTTTGCTTTTCTGCTAGCCCAGGAGATCAAATATGAAATATGATCTTTGTTTAGAGAACTCTCCACCCACTCCCTCTATCCCCAAGCTAATCAGTTCTAGGTGAAGTACTGAGTTAAGAATACAAAGGACCTACCTTCTCTCAATAAAATCTCCCCCAGTACTGAGAGTTAAGAGCTTATTTCCACTTCTATTCTGGAGTATCTAAGGGGCTGAAGTGGTTTGGAACAAGTCCGGGGAGGAAAACAAAAAAGTTTGTTTATAGCTTATAGCATGAATCTGAAATTCATTATCCAAGCCCAGACAATCTTGAGAAAGAAGGGGTTCAGGGTCATGGAGTGACCTCATGAGGCTAACCTTCTTGCTCGCAAAAGATGGAAACATTAGAAATAAAAAGAAAATTTCTACTAAACAACAATAGCAACATACATTAAATGAATACAGGATAAATGATGAGTAATATCTGTCAACTGTGTTGAGAGGAGACACACTATTTTGGAATACACTCAATTTAGAGGTTTCTACCATTTTTTTTTTTTGGTCCCTTATTTCTTTCACTTTAAACTTATTCCATCAAAGTAGTATGTGGTTTAAAAAATCAAATAATGCTACAAAACAAACAAACAAAAAACCATGATACTCTCTCTGACCTCTGACCTCTCCCTGCTTTACCTAATCACCAGGGGCAACACCTTGAAACTCTTTTAATGGTAAATGTTTATCTCCATACCTCTAAATAATATATGTATCCTACTTTGCATGGCTTGATGTTATCTTTTGCTTTTAATCAAGCCACAGAGGATTTTTAGTCCTTTCCCATGGTTCCTATCTACTCTCCATATATGGTTTCATCATAACATTTGGTTAAATTAAAATTCTAGTCCTTTTTCCCTTACATATCTCATGTATTATTTTACATATTTATAAGTAGATTTTTTAGGCTTAATAAGATTCAAGTTGGACTTTTTTATAGTGTTATTATCTCACAGGTAATGTACCTCCATGAGGGGATCATTATGAATGCACAGATTTAAACATATTATATGTATTTCAAGTATCTTCAAGAATACTATGAGATGCAACTAGCAACATTTAAACTGTGAATAACTCTACAGGAAAAAATAATCTGTTTTCTATTTTTTAAAAATTGCAAGGAAAGAAAAGCTAAAAGAAAAAAAGAGGACATGGAGAGGAAATCTAAGTTCAAAGAATGATCATTTGGATCCTGACCTAAACAAAAATATTAAAAAATAAAAAGTTCTATAGGAAAATTAGAGAAATGTTTATGTTGAGTGGGTAGCAAATGACATTCAGAAATTATTGCTTACTTGAGGGAATAGAATGATGGGAATGTGATTATTTTTTAAAGAGGTGATAGGGAAATCCCTGGGTGGTTCAGTGGTCTAGTGCCTGCCTTCGGCCTAGGGTGTGATTCTGGAGCCCCGGGATCGAGTCCTACATCAGGCTCCTTGCATGGAGCCTGCTTCTTCCTCTGCCTCTCTCCCTCTCTCTGTCTTTCTTGAATAAAAATAAATAACATATTTAAAAAAAAAATAAAGAGGTGATCATTTTCAAAGGATTGATAATGTTGAAGTTGGGTAAAATGTACATGGAGATTTATTATACCATTCTTTCTAATTCTGCATCTGTTTGACATTTTTGTAATGGAGCTTTAAAAATTCCTATTCTGTACTTTTCTTATTCTGAGTATATGAATTTTGTGGAGTCTTGTGCCAAGTAGAGTATTTTGATTTTATTTTCTTACTTGAACATTTTGCTCTTCCTAGAGTTAATATTGCTGCATTTTTGCATTTTCTTTATAAAAAACAGTTTATAGCTGTTTTTCCATACCATGTAATAGCTTCATACATGTGTTTGCACACAATATTTCCAGACAGTCAAACCCATTAGACGGTTTATTGGTTCTTATTTCTTTTCCAGGAAGATTCCATACTGGAACTCCATCATTTTTGTTTTAATATTTACTCCTTGCTCACCAGGTACAATTAACAACTTTCGTCCTGAAAATTTCCTTTGCCTTTCTCTTCTTTTGCATCCTATACATCTCTTTCTCTTTGCTCTCTTGTTTTGGTAAAGCACATCATTCAGAAGTCTTCTCAGAAAAGTACATAAGAGACAGTTTTTTGAGATGGTGTTTTTCTGAAAGTATCTTTATTCTATCATTATACTAGCTTGATAGTTTGACTTGGTATAAAACTCTATATTGCCAATAATTTTCACTCATAATTGACTCTATTGTTTTATAGCTTCTGATGTATGTGAGAAGTCTCATGTTATTCTTATTCTTAATCCTTTGTATATGATTTATTTTCTTTGAAAAAAAGTTTAGGATCTTTATGACCAGGTATCTGGAAATTTATAATTCAATATTTTTGTGTAATTATTACAATATCTTCTCCCATCTCTCTGAATATATTGATTTTTAGTTTCTTTGACATTTTATGTTCCGTATATTTTTAAATGTTTTTTCTAAGTACACCTTTACTTTTTTAGTGTATCATTTTTATTGTCAAAGTCTTTCCTTAAATATTAGGTGATCTTTGGCTGCCTATTCATTCTTAGTGATGACATTCTGAAAAGCTAATTAAGAAATATGGAAAAAAAAGAAATATGTATGAATACAGCTTACTAACTGGTAGGTTTCACTCTAGGCAGATTGAATAATGACTGAATTTTTTAAAGATTTTATTTATTTGTTTGAGAGAGCTAGAGAGCATGAGCAGGGGAGAAGGACAAAGAGAGAGAGAAAAGCAGGGAGCCTGCTCAAGGCTCAATCCCAGGACTGGGACCATGACCTGAACTGAAGGCAGAAGCTTAACTATTGAGCCACCCAGGTGCCCCTAATGACTGAATTTTTTTACTAGAGGACCCTAGATGTGAGAATGTGCAGTATTTTAGGAAAGCTGATAGTTGTTTCTCAGAGATGGGTATTCATATCTCTTGCCAAGGCTTGGGAGTAGAGATGGGAACCTGTTTGCCATCATTCTGGTAAGGAACATAGTGGAGCTGATCACACTGCTTAATATGCTAACTTTCATTTTATCCCATTGTCAATCCAGCATCTCACCCATACAGATGGTTTGCTATATTCTTTCATTATACCAGTTTAGATTATTAATCACAGTGTATCCAGTTCAGTCAAAGGTAGACATATCACTCACTCACTAGTAATCATCTTATTCAAATTGCAGTTATAACATACCCAGGAAAGAATAACCATTTCTTTTCTGAACTAAACTTGCAAACATGATTAAGTGATGGCAAATATCACAAAGTTATGGCACATATCACAAAGCTATAGAGTTTAAAGGATTTGTGGCACGTGCTTTATTATATTATGAAGCTCTAATCAAACAATGAATTCAAAAAATATTCAACTCTATAATGGGTGAACAATATTTGGTGGATTTAGATATTTTAAAGTATGTTTTCAGATTGATGCTAATGATATCAAGATCAATATAATAGCAGTATAGCATTGAATACACACAAACACACACACACACCTATATACATCTTATAGATGGAAGGACAAAAACAAAACTCTTACTTACTTAATTTAAGATTTTCTCTATTTCTTTCTTGTATAATGCAATAGGATAGAAAATAATGGTGGAGAAGTATAATAATCATTATGATCTTTACCCATATCAGTTCCCCTGTTATAAAATATCTTTGTGGTCTGAATGAAATTACTTTAACCTGGTGAGCTCATCAACTTCTTCAGTATTTTTCCATTGATTAAAAACAAATTTCTAGCTTCAGCCACAATCTGTAAACCGGCATCCAAGTCATTTCAAATCCAACATGTTCAAAATGAATCTGTCATCATTTCCAGAAACTAAGGTTCATCTCCCACATTCCTTCTCAGATCTATGGTGTCACCATCCTTCAGTCTTCCAAGCCAGAAACCTAGGACACAATAATTCTCATTCAGACATCCTAACACACACTACATACTCACACCCCCACAATTATTCATAACAGCTGACCTGTTTTGTTTTAAAATTTCTCTCAGATTCAGCCCTTCCCTTCCAGGACCATTATTGTCGTTATCAGTAACCAGATTCATTACACAGACCTCCTTTTTAAGCTCCTTATGTATCTTTAACACTGCCACCAGATTTCCCTGTGACTGTAAATCTGCATGTGACAGTCCCCTGTTAATATCTCAGTGACCACCCACCACCCAGACGGCACAAGCACATTCTCTATACCCACTTGACCTGGCCTCATTCTGTTCTACACCTGATAATCCACACTCTATAGTGACACAAACATAACCTTCTTCTTATCTGTCACACTTTGTTGGTATACAGTGGTTTTCTGTTACTCAGTGCTGTTCTGCATAACTAGAATGCTACTTGCTCCCACTCCCCAGGTCTGGTAACTCTTATTTTTGAAACCTGAAACAGATGCTTTGTTTATCCCTTGTGAGTAAAATAAGTCTTTTTTTATCTAGTTATTTGTTCATACCTATGTCATGTCACATTATTTTTGAAAGTAGCTTACTTAAACTATCCATAATTTGTAGTTTACAAGTGTTGTATAAATTTATCATAGGTCTTATATTTAGGGCTTTCAGATTACATAAAATAGCAACCAGATGTAATTGCAATTCTATAAGTTAAATAGATACATAAAGCAATTCTCCATAATTCTATCAAGTCAGTAATCATTCCAGTGACCTTAGACAACATTTACTAGGTCCATGCTAGCTGTTAAGCTATATTGCTCTGAAATAATGGAAGTTTTGCTGAATAATTCAATTGACTATGGTATGAGAAAAAATGTAAATAAAAACTAAAAGTCAAAAGTAATTTTCATAAATGACATGTCCATGAATTTTAAATTTTTGGAAGTAGAATCGTTTTATTTTTTAATCAAAACATATTTTTTACTGTACTAGGAAAAATTACCTGCTTTCTAATGTTTAAAGTCTTACCTCCTTACTCTTTTCCCACTTCCACTCTGCTTTTCTAAATATAGAGGATTTTCTTGTTTCCAAAAAGAATGAAATGGTTTTCACATAGTGATCCCTATGCTTATGTTTAAAATATATCCTGTGAGATGTTGTAACTTCAATTCAAATGGAAAAACATATGCTGATTTTCTACTTTTTGCCAGGTACTGAACTAATATTCTAACTGCTTTGGAAAAGTGATAGGTAATATAAGTAAAAGACTCTGAATCCAGAGTCAAAGGATCTGGATTTAAACCCAGGCTTCCTCATTATAAGTTGCACGAAACAAAGCAAGTCACTAAAATGTATGTTCTTTAAGACTTTCTCTGCTTCCATGGTATTTTCTTGATATCCTCCCTGTCTTGGCCTGGACAAATTTGGTTAGAAGAACAGAGATTCTTCAAATTAATTTAAGCAAAAGTTTCTGTATTTTTTCACAGTTCTGTGGAGAAAATAGGAACCTCTCTAGGTATTTTAAACAGAAAGGAATTTAATACAGAATTTAAATGCCACTAAAATCATGAGAAATGTTAGAGGGGCTGACATGAGGAGACTGCCAGTGGAACCATAGAGTACAAAAATTAAAGCTGTAATTTGATGCAGGGATCAAAAATCCACACCATATTGCTTCTCAACACTCATGTCCCTAGACCTTCTTTTCCAACAGATACAGCAGAAGGGTGATAGCATCCACCTCACTACCAGACTCCTAATCTTGCATAAGAATATCTAGTTGGTATCCAGAACTATCTGCAAAATAATCTACAAATGTAGAATTTGGCTTTACAGACTCTGCAATTCAACAAGACATATCCAAGGAGGTAAAAATAGAAGCAGAACAGCTTCTTATGTGCTCTGCTTAATTAACCATATCCAGCCCAGAAAGCATGGAGGGAGGGTGGTTTATAAGGCTATACAGAACTTTGTGGCATTTACCAACAAGAAATGAAGATGTGGCTGGATGTGTCCAGATGAGAACTGGAAAGGGAAAAATCAGTGAGTGACCCAAGGCTACTCATTGTTTTATGAGAGCTGTGCATTTTCATCCCCATTCTTTCTCTTCTACTCTTCCCTCCCTCTTGCTCTCCCCACCCCTCTCTCTTCCTTTCCCTCCATCCTCCAGCCCACCTCAGGTACCCAGAGCTCTATAGCATAAACTAAACAACTGGGGATGGGGACAGGGGTACATGAGGGTCGGGGAAGGAGATAATCTTAAAAGTAGAAGTGATTGAACAAGCGGTAATCATTTTTGTTTTCACATCTCAGTGTCTGTCAAGGTATCTAGGACATGTTCAATAGATGACAGATAAGTAAACAGACAAATAAATAGACTTTGCCTCAGGGTCCTCATATTGAAAGTAAAAATAATATCTGTTCAGTCCTTTGAAAATTGTTGTGAGGGTCAAACACGATGATCAAGGCTTGTCCAAATGTTATCCTTTTTTGTGAGGCATGCATCATTTTTATCATCAATCTGAAAATATTAAAGAAGGAAAAAAAGAACAAAAGTATTATCTCATCAGCATTTTTCTATATGCTTTGCTATGGTTTTGATAGCTGCATTATCTGACCCTGGCTCTTGCTTCTCCGTAAGTACTAATTGAATGGAATCTACATGTGCGTTCATGTGTTTAGTAAATAGCATAGACTCATCCATCCATGAGATATTTTTATCATGGCTAATAACAATCCTTATTATTTTCTTTTGTGAAGTCATCTGATAATTGATTGAATTTCCAATTGGGAAATTCAAGAACCAATCCAAGTGTCACTCTATGGAACAGCTACCCTGTGGCTAGTACATTCTGTTCATTCTCAATAGACTTCAATTTATTCTAGAAATATGATTGCAGTACTTTCACGGAGCATTGAACTATAGATAAGACAATTGCAGCCATAAAGTTCTATACTTCTATTGGCTCTAAATGGCAATAGGTTTTAGTATAAAAACTGAAATCACTGTAAGACTAAATTAACCCAGTCCACAGCTCTAAGTAAATATTTCTTAGGAACCAAATAAGAAAGGGAAAAGAAATAAAGTTTATTGAAAGACCACCTTGATCATTTTATATATAGTATTCTATTCCAACCTTTTATTAAACAGTAGGATCTATGTCAAGTAATTTAGGCAGACTCATCTTTTTTGTCTTATAAATATTAAATGAGTATCTAGCCTATGCCAAGAAATATCCTTGGGACATAATGATAAGAACGATAAAAGCAACTTGTGCCTTCAAGGAAATTATTACTTGAGAGGATTTATAAGTAAAAAACTAATTACAATTCACTAAAAAATGTGATATTAGTATGCTGTGGAAAAAACACAAATTCAGCCTCTGCTGGTCAGGAAAGACTTCAGAGGAAGAAACAACTAACCCAGAAACTGAAGATGAGGGTGTGAAGCAGAGTACCAGAAGTGAGCCGCAGTATGTGAGACTTCTGGAGGATCCAGTCTGACGTGCTCACGTATTTTGATGTAATAAAAAGGAAAATGTAGGACTCTAAGTAAAGAGAGATGTTGCCAAATCTGCCTTCTGGAAAGATCAATCTGGCCACGTATGGAAACAGACGGCAGGCCCGCAAGAGTAGAGGTTGGACAGTCCACTTGGGAGAAAGTCCTAGCAACAGATGCGAAGAGGGTGGTGGCCTGTACCCTGGCAGGGCCAGTGGGGACTGGAAGAAGAAACATTTTAAATGTTTCAGTAGAAGCACCTTGTGATTCCTTGGAGGTGTGAGGACAAAGGGGAGGGTATGGGTGATGCCTGTTTTTCTGGTCAGCACTGAATCACCGGAAGGATGAGGGCACTGTTCCCTGAAACTGGGAAATAGGAAGAGAAGTAAAATTCTGGAAGAGATGATAAAAGTCTGAGCATTTTGAGGGTGAAGTGCTGAGATGCATCTGGGTGTGGATCCTTGTGGCACTTCGATTCAGCTCTGTAAGTAGGTCTGGGGAGAGTTCTGAGGGGGCACTCATGGAAGCCAGGAGAGTCAGAGAAACTGCATGGGGAGAAGACATAGAGTGCCTCTGAAGGACACCAATATTTGAGGACACCAGTGTTTAAGAAACAGGCAAAAGAGAGAAGCTTGCAAAGGAAACAGAACAAGTAGGAAAGCACTGGGTCGGGATGCGAATGTAGAGGGGTGTTTCAAGGAAGGATCGGCTGACGATGTTAATGCTACTAAAGGAACAAATTGAGCAAGCACTGGGAAGGGGCCTACAGTCCCCGGGGGGCAATGTAAGGGGCAGAAACTGGAAAATGCAGAAAAAGAAAGGAAAGCAAGGCACTGAGTAAAGGTAAGCATTTCACGAAGTTTGACTGGAAAGGGAGTAGAATGATAGGATGATAGTTGCAGGGGGTATTGGATTAACAAAACCATTTCCCACTTTTTTTTCCAAAGTGAGAGACACACGAATAATTTTAAATGTTGAAAGGGAAGAACCAAAGTAGCAGAAACAAAAAGGTAGAAAGTATAGGACAGAGAAGACACTCACATGGAAGAGGTAGGGGAGGAACCAGAGCCAGGTCAAGGTGTATCATTCAGTGATTAACTCGATAAATGTTTATTGAATATTCGCTCAGTTCTGGAGCTACAGAAGTGAAAGGAGACAGAGGTGGGGGCAGAGTAAATAAATAAATGTTGTGGAGGAAAAGGTGAAAAACAGAAACTGCAATTGAACCTGGGAAGAATGGAATTTGATAGCAACAGAGCGTTAATTCCTTGGGAAGCATCGAATTTATAGCATTATCCAGCTAATTATCCATAACTGCACTTTCTATGCTTTCTCCAAAATCATTCCTGTGTCTTTATCACCTCCTATGCCATTGACTTGAAGGTGACCTTATATTCCCCAAAGTGTTTTCTTGGCTTTACACAAGGCAGCTCACTTATTACAAAGCAAGACTCAACTCACTCCTTAGCTGCATTTGCTTCTCAAATGTCTACAGGGATATGGCCAAGAGACTTGCTGCAAATCACTAATATTACCAGATAAGATGGTAATGAAGCCTAATAATAATCTTAATGGGGGTCAGGTCACACCCTCTGCCCCTGATGTAGTTCACTATTTAATTCAGTTGAATCAAAATCTTTTATGAAATTGTCAGTTGATGCCATGGAGGCTCAGACCAAAATAAAATAGAGTGCCCTTGTACAAAGAAGGAAACCACACACAGCTGTCTGTGCCGAAGATGAAAGACTCTGAAGTGGAGGAAAAAAATGTGTCCCAGCTCTTTTCGCAAGTGCTGTTTAGGTCTGGCCCTCCAAGGAATCGGATGACAATTTCATAAAATGTTCTGATTCAACTGCTTCTTTCAAAAGCACTTCAAAGAATGGTAATGATGGATACCAATGGGATAAGAGGTTTCTTTCTGGCCTGTGTTAATTTAGTTTAGACCAAAGAACAAATATCCCAATTGACAAGATAGGTGAATCAGTCCTCCTGATTGTAGTGACAAATCTTATAGCAAGACCGAGTCAGGAGGAAGCTTTAAGACATATTCCTAATCAATTGTGCACCGACTTGCTTATGAAGTAAGTCTCTTAAGTCATTCTGACTAGAATGTGTGTTCTCACAGCTGGACCCAGAGAAAAGTCAATGCAAGTGAAGTCTGGGGAGGGAAATTGGAGGAACGAGAGCCTGATATGATAGTGCTTTTGCTCACCGGACTGCTAACGACCTCTCTGTGGATGTAGGAGGCAGACCCAGAGGCAAAGGAGAACCAAAGATTATTTTGTCACAGTCAACTCTCTCAAGTCTAGTTAGAAGATGTACTGGATTTGGAGTTCCAGTTCTTGCATATGGATTCCAACATGACCCAGGTGAGGCTAACTGCGAGGCTGACAGCGCATAATTTCATTTCTCTGTGTTAAAATAGAGGCAATTTCTTGAGAGTAAATGACAGCTGTAGAGTGCCTTAAATGAGATAATCGACCTGAGGTCACTTTGCAAACCCTAAATGCTTCACAAGGTAGAATTTTCTTGTAGTTGTGTGTTTAAGAATTAAGCATTTAATAACATGGTTGAACTTTAGAAAACCACATGAAAAAAGGAAGTAGCAAAAATGTCACCAAACATCTGAATGGTGACAAGCATGAATTCAAATAAGCTGAATGAAAATCAAACTCATAGAAAACATTGGTAGCAATCCAGAAGCTGAGGCCTTGGTGTATTTTAAATGATCAAATAAAATGAATTAGATATAAAAGAAAAAACAAAAACCAAAAAAGCCACGTACTTGCCATGCTTTCACCATGACTTGGCAAGGAATTTTGAAAAAGAATCCAATACAAACTGCTGAGGATCTTGGTAACATTGAGCTACCGCATCCCAGGGGCAGAGATGATAAATTATTGTTTCTGTTCTACTTAACTTAAGTGCTTCTTTTACCCCCACTTAAAGAACACTGGTGCTATAAAGAGGTATTCAATTTTCCTCATAAAAAGGGTTGTAAATTAACATCAAACCATATCAGTAAAAATCACCACCCATTATATCAGCAAAAAGTCAAATTTCAGTTAACACTGTGTTGGCAATGAAGTGAGGACATAGGCACCTCCGCATACTGCTGATGATATCTATCAAAAGTAAAAGTTCAGGGGCACCTGGCCAGCTCAGACAAAAGAGAACATGACTCTTGATCTAGGGGTCATGTGTTCAAACCCCATGTTGGGTGTAAAGATTAAATAAATAAATACTTAAAATATTTCATCACAGGATAATTATAAATTTTTTAAAAAGTCAAGTTCATCGACTAAGCAATCCCATTGCTAGGAATTTATCAGATTTTACATGTATGAGATGATGAAATGGCATACATACAAAGCTCTTCATTGCAGCATTATTTGTTACAGAAAAATATTGGAGAAAAATTTGAATATTTCTCTCTATGAGGTTGGTAAAATTAATTATGAAATATTAATACAATGAAAACTATGTACCTCTATAAAATAATGAAGAAGGTCTTCGTGTATTTCTATGGCAAGATTGCGGTGTATGAAAAAAAGGGAGCCGTGATAAATATATGTTTATATTTATAGCTGCATATGTGCTAAAATCTCTGTAAATACACACAAGAAACAAATAATACTGCTTACACTGGAAGGTGTTTGTGAACTGGACAATGGCATAAGGGAAACTTTTTACTTTGACATTTTGTAGGTTTTAAAACATCTAAATATATGATTATTTCAAAGATTATATTTGTTAATTAATTTTGAATTTAATTTTTGTTAAGATGTTATTTGTTTGGAAATCTGTCTTCCCCACCATGGACTATGCCTTGTTCATTTCCACAGCCTCCCGACCTCGCTGAGTGCACAGTACATAGCAGTCGCTCAACAAATGCTTACTCAATAGACACTGAATGGTAAAATGACAGATTAAACTCCCTCGAGGGAAGGGAAAACATCCTGCCTTAGTTTCCTAACAGAGTTCTTTTTTTTTTTTTAATTTTTTTTATTTATTTATGATAGTCACACAGAGAGAGAGAGAGAGAGAGAGGCAGAGACACAGGCAGAGGGAGAAGCAGGCTCCATGCACCGGGAGCCCGATGTGGGATTCGATCCCGGGTCTCCAGGATCGCGCCCTGGGCCAAAGGCAGGCACCAAACCACTGCGCCACCCAGGGATCCCGTTAACAGAGCTCTTTATGTGATCAGAGTGAGTGATGTTTCCTGGAAAGGACACAGAAAAACAACAGAAAAGTGATTGAGAAAGAAACAGACTTCAATGCAAAAACCTTAGTTTAAGATGTCATTCATTTACCAGTTCTTTCCAGGGCTTGCCTGCCAAGGCTGGGAAGGGTGGAGTGAGGAAGAAGACTTGAAGACATACTTTGGAGAGAGACAGAGAGACACAGAAACTCAACAAAATTTCAAGTAGAGCAGCTCCTTCTACCTCTTAAGAATCAAGGTGATTGGGGTTTCTCAGTTTCCAGTGAACCATCTTGTTTGTGAACTCCTGTTTAAATGGTTGTGGATTTGAAATTTTTGCTTCTCTTTTCTTATGTTTCTTTCCTATTGTTTTCTGAGTGCTCTTTCCTTCTCCCAGGTTCAAAGTAGTCAGCCCGCACATGTCCAGTCTAAGGATGAGTGATTAACACACAGATTAGATCCTATGGCTTAGGGCAGGGGTTCCCAATCTTGGTCATATATCGGAATTCCCAGGCAACTTTATCTCCCAGAGCGTCTGATTGATTTGGTTTACAGAATGGCCTAGGCATCAATATTTTAGAAACCTCCTCCTTGTGATTTCTAATATGCAATAAAGTTTAAGAGCTACCAATTGATAGCATTCTCCAGGCTTTCTATAAACTATTTCCAAAATCAAATGAATATGGTATTTATTATTTATTTTGAATAATTAACCTTTATAATGCAGACTGTGAAAATAATGGCATATCCATTTTCCTTCTTCTTGAGGGTAACTAAGGATTCACTATTTTAATCTCCTTAATATAGGATCTACATTTTGTAACAAGTCACTACTTGCTTCATATTAATGATTACAGGTAGTGACAACACCAAAGGATAACCCTGTGGGTTTTTAGATTACTACCGCTCTCATCACAAGTTTCTCTGATGCTGTTTAGGAAAGTCTGTTGGGTATGCTCTCAGATTATTCACCTGTGTTTGCTCAAACAACAGTAGCATAGTTATAGTGGCAATAAAATTGGACACAATTTAGATGCCCAAGTCAGAAGAATGGATAAAGTAATTTACTTATATTACACACTTATGTGTGCATGTGTGTAATAAAAAATAATTAACTGTGACTATATGTAACAATATGCAATCTTAGTGATGTAATACAGTATTGAGTGCAAAAAGCAATTCTCAGAAGACTAAGTACAGCTCGGTGCCCTTCACATAATTTTCCAAATGAAATAAAGCTAAGTAATGCATTGTTAGACAAAGATGTATCATAAAACCATGAGGAAGAAAGCTGCTGGTAAAGAGAATAATAAGCACAAAATTCAAGATGGCAACCAGCCCTAGGGAGGGGGGAGAGAATGAGATGAGGGGAAGCACACAGGCAGTTGTAAGTCATTGCTAACGTTGCAGGTCTTAGTCTGGATTTGTGAATTTGTGGTTGTTCCTCATGCTTTTTGGTTTTGTTTGTGTTTGTGTTTTGCTCCTCATGTTTTTAATAAGGGCATTCAAAACTAAACACATGAGGAAGAAAACTAAGAATGAAACTTCTTTATAATAGTATCATTTAGGATTTGTTTTATAAAAGTATGGTGTGTATTTTTATGTGCTTTTACTTTGTGTGAATATTTGCTTTTAAATAAAAATTTATATTAGTGGTAGAGTTAATGTACTAATAACCTTTGTTGCCAACTAACACACTCCCTGAGACTGAAATTTTAATTAACTTAAAATAAAATATTTTCAACTTCACAATCTAAAAACTCACTTTGATAATGAGTAAGTGACATGAAAAACAATTTCCCTTAATAGCCTTGAATTCTGGCCTTCTCTGGAAGTCTAAGTAAAACCAAGTTACATCTTCATGGGCAACTCTATAAATGAAATGATCCCTTCTCCCCATCCTGATTTCCTTGTGGTCTTATTCCTTCACCTGCTTATCGAATAGAAATAGGATAAAACTAATAACTATTTACCCTTGTATAGAGCTTAAGTTTGTATGATCTCACATGTTTATCATAACAACCCTGTGAGGTATGCTGGGCAAAGACCAGCTTAAAACAAGACTATAGATGGTTTTTATAATAGAAAATATTGGCTTGAATGTATGGCTCATACACCAGCGATTGAACACAAGACACATTTCAAAGTATGTGTACATTGCTAAATATTGATATTCTCATGTAAAACTTTAATGTTTGTATATTGCTTTACATTTTTATTGATCTGAATCTTCTATTTGTGGCAAAAAATGGGATTTTTACTTACAGTAGTGGTATAAAGTTGTTTTTAAAATAAATATAGTTTAATAAAAATGAATGTATTTAAAGAGAACTCTTAAGCAGATAAACTCTATGCTGAGTTTGTGCTGGTGTATGTGTGATGTGAGTGAGTTGGGTGTATTGTGCACTAAAATTTTCTGATAGAGGAAGCCTGATTAAAGAATGGTCCATGCTAAGGACTTATTAGATCTAGTGCGTTCTCTATTTAATAATTATATGCTATTTCTATATTTTCATTCTCCTATCACCTGTCTTGCCTTTTTCATTATTTTATTATGAATCTTGTGTAAATATAATTTTGTTTCTGTACTTTTTTGGCATAACATAAATCTGTGAACTTAAAATTTTAATTTTGTGTTAGAAAATTTATTTGTTCTTTGTTTAGTCTTGTCTCAGATTTTATTATGTAAATCCCATTATTCAAAGTTGCCTAAATCCATTTGTAAATCTTTAAAAAAAAAATTGGGGATTCTTAAAGTGAATTTATTGGCTTTTCTGATCCAGTTTTGTTTGGACCAAAAACCAGTATTGTACAAAGTATTAAGTATATATTTTTATATTTACTGAAATGGACTGTGGTGACTTTGGATAATAAGGAAAAGTTTAATATTAAAGCCATGTTTATTACAGTACAATTAACATGTTAAACCATGGGATAAATGCCATCAATAAAAAATTATGAAATAAAATAAAAGTAATGCACAGGCATTACTTAGAGCTGACAAGTTATAAAGATGATATATAAATAATTGAAGTGTAAAAAATTTCATCCTGCCATGTAATAATATTTGGTAATATTTATATGAAAAAAAGGGAAAATATACATGTTCCTAAGTCACCTACAACTAAATTAACTTGACAACTTACTTGTCGAGGGAATAATGACCATTTTCCCATGTTCCATCTTGGAGAGCTAAGTATAAGAGAAATAATCGTGAAAATATTAATTAATTACAAATAAATAAAATAAAAATCTTGTTAAAAACTGAAAAGTTGGGATGCTTTGGTGGCTCAGTGGTTGAGTGTCTGCCTTTGGCTCTGGTCATGATCCTGGAGTTCTGGGATCGAGTCCCACATTGGGATCCCTGCGGGAAGCCTGCTTCTCCCTCTGTCTAGTTTCTACCTCTCTCTATGGCTCTCTCATGAATAAATAAATAAAATCTTTTTTTTAAAAGGGAAAAGTCCACACCCTCTTAGAATTTACAGTCAAAGGAAAGGTGAGCAGGTAATTTGGTGCCAACAGAGGTACAACCCTACAAGAGGAGAGAGCCCATTGTTTGAATACCTCCCTGAAAGAGCTGACATCTAAACTGAAGAGTGTATAAGAAGGCACGAGAAAAAGGATGTTCAGGGAGGATGAGATAGCATGTAAAATACCTGGAAAAGAGAGAGCATAAGACACTCAGTGGGCTCCAAGTAGATTGGGAGAATGGGATTCAACCCAAGAATTAGGAATGCCAAGAAATAAAGCTGAAGAAAAAAGGCAAGTAAAGGACCGTGAAGGGAATTATGTATGCAGATCAGAGTCATGCTGGCAAGCAACAAAAATAGACCCAGGATCACATAAAAAGAAAAAAATTTTTTTGAAAACCATTGGACAGAAGCAATATGTTGTTTCCTACCAGCAGCACACACTGGTGGGGTTCCCAGAATAAAATGGGATCAGATGTAGATACAAAAGAAAGAAGATGAAAAAAGTGAGAATAACACAAAAACAAATTCTGGAGAACTTGGATTTCATTGTGTAGACAACCAGGAATCATAAAAGGGACTGACGCTCCAAGTTCTACGATTCTTGCAGCAGTGGGAATGAGCTGACGTAAAGGGAGAGGAGATTGAGAGCTGTTACAGTATAGAAAACCCAGAGAGGATGGGGACCTAAGTAAAGGGCAGTGGTAGTGGGTGAAGAAGAGAATGGGAAAGAACAGATTTGGGGATCTGGATGGATCACAGTGGTGTCAGAGAACCGGCGCTCCCCCATGCTCTGCTGCTGTGAACATGGATTTCTGGATAGTTTGAAAAGTCGTAGCTTCAGTGGCTTGTCTTTTGTGAAGGGGAAGAAAAATCACAGATGGAGATGGCTTTGGAGAGTCAAGAGTGAGCTGCTGCCTCCTCCTGCATATCCTTGTGTGGTCCCAGAGTCCACAAAACACAACTGCCCACTACCCCCACTTCCAACAGGGTGGAAGCCATCTATTTTATTTCTGAACATCTCTGTTTGGCCATAATGTCTAACCTTGACTGTCCCCCATAATGGGATGTAAATGTATTAACACCCTTTCGTCGCTTGCCTGCAACTATATATCTTGGCTGCCTTCCAAGTCTTTAATTCTTTTATTGATGCAATTCATGATGGTTGTTGCTTCTGTTTAAAAGCTTCTTGCAATCTCTGAGTTTTTGGAGTACTATCTGTTTCTCCCATCCATGCTTTCATTAAAATTGATTTTCTCAGCTTCTCACGCATTTCTATATGAGACAAAGAATTTTAGATAAATGCCACAACCTAAGCACCAGAGGTAAAGACGGAGAACAATCAAGATCTGAGTAATGTTATTTTAATTGCAATTTAAAGCCAAAAGGCAAAGACTTAGTAAAGAGCTGTTTTCATTACAGTTGTTCCATGCATGAAATGAACCATTACACATTGGAAAAGAAAAAATCATTCCAGAGTGGCTTAGTTATAACAAACAAAATGAGTTCCAACAAGCTGTTTTTAGTCCCCTGGCCAAAAAATGCATTCTGTTGGTATTTAGGATTTTTTTTCTAATGTGGCATTATATTTTGAAATGTTATTTCATGTCATACTTTCTTTGTATAACATATTTGCATTGAATAATGAGAGAAGTGACCAGCTGGTCACTAGCAGTTACAAAGCCCTTTACTGGAGGCAGCAGATGATGGCAGATGGCAGTGTCAGGCTTAAGTCTCAGTAAGAATACATTTGCCGTACCTTGTCGATGTGACATAACCAACCTTTCTCTGAATCTATGTGAACGATGGCAGGGTTGTTTATTGAGATACTAATTTACATTTTGTTCTCACTGTATTTTTCCTTCCCTCATTAAAATGGTGAAGGCCTTTGGGTTTACCATAGATGAGTCTATTCAAAGACAACCCCTCTTATTCACTTGTTCGTGAAAACCTGAATTATGGAAATGAATGAGAGGATAAAGAGGAAAGAAAGTCTTTAGGATTGGAAAACTGGAAGAGAGTTTCCATACATTTGTTAGGGAAGATTCTGCAAGCTTGGGATTAGGATGTCAGTACTTGATGGAGTAGCAGAATCGACCCTGACTCCTCTACAAGCCACATGGTACACCTTGGAGGCTGTGCAGCAGGCACCAACACTATCACTTCTGTGCCCAAGTTTGGCACAGATATAACAGAGCTACTCAAATTTAAAGGAAGCATAGAGATGCACAGTCCTCTCTCTTTTTTTAAATATTTTTGAGAGGGGGTAGTTTTTTTTTTAAGATTTATTTACTTATTTTTGATAGACAGAGAGAGGCAGAGACACAGGAGGAGGGAGAAGCAGGCCCCATGCCAGGAGCCCAAGGTGGGACTCGATCCCGGGACTCCAGGATTGCGCCCTGGGCCAAAGGCCAGCGCTAAACTGCTGAGCCACCCAGGGATCCCCCAGTCCTCTCTTTTTAATGATTATGAAAACTTGAGTAACACACTTATCTGTAATCATCATATGGAAGACAAGAAACTCCTTCCACTTTTCAGAAACTATCTTAACCCCTATTCTCGTGTATGACCTTGGAAGTATAGGCCAGGACACCTTCCCCACCAGGCCCTGTCCTATACCCTTATGATTGGTAATGAATTTCTCACCATCTTGATAATTAGAGATTTGGGATCTGGTTAAAATGATAGTGCGATATTTCTTGCACTGGAGTATAGTAGATTAAAGTTCAAACCCTTCACAGATAATTATGTGAGAAGACAATTATTTAAGGTAGAATATTATAAAATAAAGAGTTTTGAAGATATGATTCTATTTCACTCCACATGGTAATTATTATAATAATTATGAGAAATAAGAATAGTGGATAAGCACAGATGAGAGGGCTAGTGGGAGATGAGATTGTATCCTGGGAAGGAGATTCATGTACTTAAGCAGCAGCAATCCACCACTGTTTTATAATCAATGTTCCCAGGAAACTCTTCATTGCTGTCCTGAGTCCTTCATGGTGATGGAGATAAATTCCAGCTCTTCACAGTCCAGTGTGTCACAATCCTTCACAAACCAACATGGCCACTCACCTTTCTCTTCACCTGGCTAAACGATCCCAGTTCCATTATCTTTGTCTCCCAATGTCAAGTTTCAAGTGTTTTGCTCTTTGCATTCTTTAAAATCACTTCTGCTTTCCCGTCCCATCAGCCATCTGTGCCTGAGATCATTAAAGGCTTGTGGCATAATGACAAGAACCAGGAAACAGTCCTGAAGCTGTATCTACGCAGGATCTTCGGAGGCAGCTGGAGCTCATTCGTCTTCAGGCCTGCCACTCCCCAGCTGTGTGATATGGGCCAGTCCTTTGAACTTCCCATGCCTCAGTGTCCACCCTGTTGTTAATCATGTTTTTAAATTTTTCTGTATCTAATGATGTTTTGACATTTTGGAGGCCTTATAGACCTGAGGAGGGACTCGCTTTCGCAGGGCTACTTAATTCCTAAAGATAATAAACCACTGCTCTGGAGCATGCCTTTCATAAGCAAACCAACCAATACTGAGTCTATATCCCCAACCTCCCTCTTTACCCAAACACACACCAAGTCAATATTTACCCTGCCCTAAATCACCCCAGGGCCAGGTACCGGACAACTAGAGAGAGCTCACCCCTATAAACCAAAGCCTACTGAAATTACTCAAATTACCAATTCTGCCCAGCCTTGCCTTGCCCCTGGAAACCCCAGTAAAGGGTCTGTCCCAGGTTTTCCTTTCTTCCTGCTTCTGCTTCCTGACCAACTATGATGCTTCTCCCATAGCCCTGTGTGGCATGGCATGCCTCCTTCCCTTGGGAAATGTAAGTAATAACCTCTTCTTTCAATGGCATTGACCTCTCTGTGTTATTGCTCAGTCACCTACATAAATCAAAATTCCATGGGTACAAACGAGACAATATTGAAGAATCATGATAATGGTAACAGTAGATTGCCTTAAGAATTAAAAGACCCAACAATGTGCACATGTATATAAAGTCCTACGAACATCACTCCATGCACAATAAGTGCTTAATAGATGCTGCCTATAGTTTTCAGTAAACTTTAACAAACAACTGTTGAGAACTAAATCTCTTTAACTCACTTCCTTAGTTTCTTCATCTGTTCAGGGGGTATGATGACAGTATGTCAACAGCAAAGGAATGTCGTGATGATTAATTTTGACCTCTAAAAAAATCCAATGATGTGACTATATTCATATATAGTATTGCTTCAGAAAATTCCAATAATAATGATTACGTTATAATCTTAAAAACAAAATATGTTGCCTTAGGGCAATCTTATTGATCCAGTAATATCAGAAAATAACTTCTAAATGACTGGATGATTAAGGCCAATTTAAAGATATCATTTTTATCTTCAGTAATGTTGTTCCAACTAGACGGCCGCCCCCGTGGAACTCCCAGCTGCTGCTAATTCCCCAATCTTCCCTCACTGGGAAGGAAAGAAGCACGGGGCAAATACGCCCACAGTGGGAATGACAGTCACATCCCCTGCTTTTTTTGAGAAGGCTCAGTCACATTTCTGAATTATATCCAAATCAGTACCAAACTTTCTGCATGTTTTCTCATGTTCAATATGAACCACAAATGCTAGCCTGGGGCACATTCACAGGTAACTCTTGACTGTGTTCCCAGTCTAACCTGGGGCCCTGAAGCCCACACGGCTTCTGAAATGATCCTAAAGCCTTGAATTTAAAATGATATAAGGCACATGCACAACAGGGAACTGTAAAAGGATTTGTGGATAAAGAAAAGGCTTTTCTCCTAAGATAGTAACAGTGACCCAAAACTTTTCATATTAACACCAGACACTCATTCCTCTGCTCCACAGAAAGATAGCACAGGTTCCTAAGCACTTCAACACACACCACAAACACCTGGAGAGCTTGTCAAATGCAGATTGGGTGAACTCTGCTTCTGAGAAGATGGAGTAGACACTTTCCCCTATTCCTTCCACTCATTGTGACAAAAAACATTGGACAATTTGTGTGGGTAGGTGTGTGAGTGTGAGTGTGTGTGTCTGTGTATGTGTGTGTTTGTTTATACATATATCAGACATAAGAAGGCTCTGCAGGGTGGAGGGAAGAAGGTAGACTGACTAGGACCTTGAGACCCAAGGAAGGATGCAATGAGTTCCATGAGTTTTCTTTTTTGCATCATATATCTCAGACTTGGAGTGAAAGAAACAAGCAATCAGAAAATGGCTGATCTGGTCTCAGACCAATGAGAAAAAGCAACCAAACAAACCAAAACACCTTAACAGAAGGACTCAGAAAGGGGCATCCAGCAAGACAGAAACTTTTAGAAAATAAAAGCTCTACTCTAAAACACTGAACACTGTGGCCATATCTTCACCTGGCTGAGCAAAGGCTGAGTGGGGAGCCTAGACTTCCATCCTGGTGAGGCCCCAAGTCCCTTGCTGGGGTGGCATTAAAGAAGGCTAAGCAGAGAGCTGGAAATGTGGGGACCCTGGACTTCTGTTACCACCTAACAATAGTGAGGCACCCTTCTCTCTCCTCACTGAGGTGGTATCAGAGGAGGCCTAATGGAGAGTCAAAACCTTTATCTATAACTTGGTGGTAATGAGGCCATCCTCACTACGTTATCAGTGGATACCATGTGAGCTCAAACTCCCATCTCCACCTGCAACTAAGAGCCATCATTCCCCTGTCAGTGGAGACCAAGAGGAAACCTGGACTTTTACTTTCATCTGGCACTAACAAAGTAATACATTTTCCCACATTCCCCTGCCAGAGCAGTGCCAAAGAAAGTCAAAAGTTTTATATAAGATCCAGAGTCTCCTAACATAATAAAAAAAAGTCCAAATTTCAATTGAAAATTATTCATAATACCTATAATCAGGAAAATCTTCAACTAAATGTAAAGAAAGATAATCAATGGATGCCAACCTCAAGATGATGGGCAAGTTGAAATTATTGGACAAAGATTTTAAAGCAGGTATCACAAAAATGCATCAATGAGTAATAAAGAATACTCTTGAGATAATAACAAATGATAAAATCAAAAGCCTCAGTAAAGAAATAGAAAGACTATGGGCAGTCCCGGTGGCCTGGCTGTTTAGTGCCACCTTTAGCCCAGGGCCTGATCCTGGAGACCCAGGATAGAGTCCCATGTTGAGCTCCCTGCATGGAGCCTGCTTCTTCCTCTGCCTTTGTCTCTGTCTCTCTTTCTCTCTGTGTCTCTCATGAATAAATAAATAAAATCTTTAAAAAAAAGGACATAAAAAGACTCAGCAAAATAATAAAAGATATAAAGAAAGCCAAATGGAAATTTTAGAAACAGAAAATACAGTAGCTGAAATTTAAAAGTTCAATGATGGGATCGGCAGTTGAATGGAAAGGATTGGTGAAAGAATCAGTGAACCAAAAGATAGGATGATAGAAATTATGCAGTCTGAACAATAAAGAGACACTGCTCCTGTCCCCACCTCCCCCACCAAATAGGCCTCAGGAACCAAGGAACTACACAGAGATCTAACTTTTGCATTGTTGGAGTCCCAAAGGAGAGGAGAAACAAGAAAGAGCTTAAAAAGTACTCAAAGATATAATAGCTGAAAACATCTCCAATTTGACAAGAATTCCAAACAAGATAAACCCAAGGAAATCTATGAGTTACACTTCTGAAAACCAAGGTCAAAGAAAAAATTTTGATAGTAGCTAGGGAAAAATGAGATCTTATTTATGAGGGTAAGACAATTCAAATAACTGCAAATTTCTCATCAGAAACCATGGAATCTAGAAGTAGCACAATATTTTTCAACTATTGGGGGAAAGAGTATCAACTCAGACTCTTATACTCAGAGGAAAATCAAGATATTCTCAGACAAGGGAAAACTAAAGAGAATTTGTTTCAAGCAGATCTACAAAGAACAGCTAAAGGAAATTCTCTAAATAAACCAAAAGTAGTAAAAGAAGGAACTTTGGAACATCGGGAACAGAAAAAGAACATGGTAAAGAAAATTATGGATAAGCACAGTAGGCTTTTCTTTTCATCTCAGATTTTAAAAATTATGTTTGATGGTTGAAACAAAAATTATAACACTAGATTATTATAGATGTGATTCTAAATGCACATAGAAGAAATACTTAAGACAGTAAGTAGGAGGTAAAAGGACATGGGAAGGTACATTTTTATACTTTAGTTAAACTGTTAAAATGATGCAAAGACTTTGATAAGTTATGTAAAATCATACAGTCACTCTGGAAAATAGTTTAGAAATTCCTTTAAAAATCTATTATGTGAGACACCTGGGTGGCTCAGAGGTTTAGCGTCTGCCTTTGGCTCAGGGCGTGATCCTAGTCCCAGGACTGAGTCTCACATCGGGCTGCCTGTGGGGAGCCTACTTCTCCCTCTGCCTATGTTTCTTCCTCTCTCTCTCTCTGTGTCTCTTATGAATAAAGAAATAAAATCTTTTTTTAAAAAAATCTATTATGCAACTCCCCTTTAAGTACAGTTGTTATGTACTACTAGGTACTAGGTATTTATCTCAGATAAAAGAAGACTTATATTAACTAAAACCTACCTGAAAGTGTTTATGTTAGCTTTATTTGCAATAGTCTAAAAAGGAGATCCATATGTCCTTAATGTGTGAGTGTAACCACACATAAATTGTAAACTGTGATCCTTCCATACCATGACTCTTCTCAGCAATAAAAAGGAATAAACTACTGAAGTAGTAACCTCCAGGGAATTAAATTTGAGTGAGACTAAAAAAAAACAATTGCAAAAGATTACATACTGTATGATTCCATTTATACAACAACACTTGGGAAATGACAAATTATAGAAATGAGAACAGATTAGTGGCTTTCAGGACTTAAGGAGAGGTGAAGGCGAGGGGAAGTGCATATGGCTATAAAAGGATACTTGTGGGGATAGAAATGTCTGTATCCCACTGCATCAATGTCAGTATCCTGGTTGTGATATTGTACTACAGCTTTGCAAGATGTTTTCATTGGGTAAACTGAGTAAAGGACACAGAGGATCTCCGTATTGTTTCTTACAAGTGCATGTGAAACTATAATTACTTCCAAGTGAGATGTTGAACCAAAAAATGCAGATTTCTGGGTTCCACCACCAGAGTTTTTGTTTCAGTAAGTCTAGGGTAGTACCTACATTTCTAAAAAGTTCCCAGGTGATGCCAATACTTCTAGTTGGGCCCACATTTTGAGAACCCTAGAGTAGAGAAAGGAGAATTTTTATTACCAGGGAGAAGGCCACAGGACGCAGTCTACCCAGAAACTCTTTCCTCCCATCTTAAACCAAAATGTCAATGTAAATAACACCTTGTAGGGTGCTAAGTCCAGAAGCAAGAGAACAAAGAGTAAGTAGAGAGAAACCTGTCTTAAGACTACATTTTTTCTAGCCTTAAGATCAATGAGGAAGACCAGCGTGGTGTCACAGTGGTCAGCAAGCCCGAAACAATGTGACCAGAGAAGTCACTGACTCTGAGTCGTGGTGCTTTTTAAAGTTAGTGGTCCCTGATCCTGGCTTGGAACTGGAAACACTTGTAAAAACACAGCTTTCTGGATCCCATGACAGAAACAATGGAATTGAAATCTCTTCTTAGAAGGCCCCACGTGAGATATGCAAAGTTGGAGAAACTGGGTCGGAGAAGCACTGGATCGCAGATTTGTGATGCAAATGATAATAACCTGGAAAAGGTCACAGGGCAAGCTGCCAGTGTAGATAGATGTGGGGTCCCAGGGCCCCTAGGTGAGAAGCAAGACCTTTCTGGCCTTCCAGGCAGGAGGGCTTCTCCCTCGGCAGTTTCTATCAGCTGCCGTTTGTGGAGCACCTGCTCTGTAGGGGGCATGATGTTCTCTGAATTTGAGAGGTTCTCCTAATCTATGATGTTCTCTAATTTGATCCTCGCCATGGTCCCGCAAGACAGCCATTATTAGCCTCATGATCTATATCTATACCTATATCTCTACCTATCATCTCTATCATCTATCTATCTATCTATCTATCTATCTATCTATCCATCCAGAGAAGTTAACTGCTCAATGTCATATAGCTGATAAGTAATCAAGCAGGGCTTCTAACCTGGGTCTTTCTTCTGGGCAAGCTCAACCTCAAAACATAGTTTAAATCATAGTACCACTTGGTTCTCCAGTACAATATAGAGCAGAAGGTAGGGGAAAGGTGAATCATAACAGCAGCAAAACAGCAGAGGCAACAGCCAAAGTGATGTGAGGGAGCAGATGACAGAGTGTCATGGGGAGAAGACACAGCCTAGAGGAAGGGCTGGTTGCAAGAGGGAAGTAGATGGGGCATGAAGGGAGGGGCTGAGCTTGGCAGAGAGAGGGTGCTATGGGACGATGCAACACCTCTAATATTATGAAATTGGTTTACTTTTAAATTAAAATGGAAATTTCTATTTACAAAATAAAATAATGCTATATAAAAATATATTTAGAAAGCCATATATGCTTTAATAAAAGAAACAGCATATTTTCTAGGGCATATAAATTACCAGAATAACGTAAAACCACAATGCTTCAAAGAAGCAAATGTCTTCAGATTTGCTCATTTCCAGTTTAAACATTTGTTTTCCTAGAACATATGTCCTATAAATAATCCAACACCCAATATAAAATCTGGCAGGAAATGTAGTCCATTAAATTTCTCCCATTGTGCTTTCTTTATCTGTCATATGTTTTAATGTGATTTTATTAACTGTGATAATTGCTCCTTTACTGCTAATGATAATATGATACTGTTAAAAACCAACTTCCAAGGTAATTGTTTTTATCCTCTCCCCCTCCCTCAATACTTGCACTCAAACTGTGTGCCTGACTCTTGACTTAGAGCTGCTTGTGTTTCCGATTCCTGAGTCAATTTGGTCTTCTCCCCTGATGGTAAATCCCAGACTATGCTAACCTTGTCTCCAAGCTGCATATTTTACTTAACCCCAGGAAGGCAATACCCTGTCCTGCAGTTGTTATAACTATAACTACAGATAAAATATAATAATAGATGTATAACGCCTGCTCTTCGCTCTGTTTATAATAATTGATCACTAGTAACGGTCTGTAGTAGCAGCACTGGTCATAACTGGTGGAAAACAGTAGTAACAATATCCAATAAAGAGCTCTAAAAAAGTGAGCATTTGGTATCTGCTGTTTTGGTTAAAACAAGTTATCTTACTCTCAGGGCTTTCTCCTGTATTGTTCAGAGGAAAAATTGCTAGTGTCTGGCCCATCCAAAGAGATGCCTCAGGCTATCATTATTTACTGACCCCAACCTCCAGACCTCCCAGCTTACTTTCCTTGTTTCAAGTGATGTCTAGCAAGCAACCTCTTGCTTGGTGGCTTATCTTCCTGTGTGAATTTGCCATCCAGAAAGAGAATGCATTGAGCACCTCAGGCTTTTTACACTTCTCTCATTATGATTCTAGTTTACTAAAGAAGAAAGGAAATGAAATATCCCACCTGATGAATATTTTATTTTGGGATTTTTTTTCTGTTTCTTCTTTTATTCACTGGATTCTCCACTGGCTAGGTGGAAGAGTCTCGCACAGCAAAAGGAACAATCGGCAAAATGAAAAGGTAAACCTATGGAATGGAAGAATGTATCTGATGGCAGAGGAGTATGTGGAAGGACGCTTAGCATCACTCATCATCGGGAAACGCAAATCAAAACTACAGTGAGATATCATCTCACACCTGCTAGGATGACTATTATCAAGAAAACCCAAAAGATAACAGGTTTTGTCTTGCTTCCAGATTATCACTCGGGTTTCAGCTGAATTCAGTTCATTGCTATGAAGGTCTTAGACATCCATGGAAACACCAATATTGGGGTGGACGGTGACAGAGGAAAGGGAGCCTTGTGCACTGTCACTGTGGACAGGGATGTAAAAGAGTGCAGCCACGACGGAAAGCCATATGAGGGTTCCTCCAAAAATTAAAACTAGAACTACTATATGATTCAACAACCCCACTTCTGGATGGATAAAAGGAAATGAAACCAGTATCTTGAAGAGCTAACTGCTCTCCCATGCTCATTGCAGCTATCTAGATTATCTATCTATCTATCTATCTATCATCTATCTAGGGTTTTCCCTATGGAAACATTGCAGCTATGTAGATATCTATCTATCTAGACATCTATGGAAACACCAAGATCGGGGAGGACGGTGACAGAGGAAAGGCAGCCTTGTGCACTGTCACTGTGGACAGGGATGTAAAACAGTGCAGCCATGACGGAAAGCCATATGAGGGTTCCTCCAAAAATTAAAACTAGAACTACTATATGATTCAACAACTCCACTTCTGGATGGATAGAAGGAAATGAAACCAGTATCTTGAAGAGCTAACTGCCCTCCCATGTTCATTGCAGCACCATTCACAATAGCCAAGATATGGAAACAACCCAAGTGCTTGTTAATGGATAAACAGAGAAAATGTGATGGCATCACACTGTGGAATATTATTCAGCCTTAAAAAAGATGGACATTCTGTCCCATGTGACAACCTGGGTGAACCTGGAGGGCATCATGCTCAGTGAAGTAAGCCGGTCACAGACGTACAAACACTATGTGATACTACTTGCATGAGATCTCTAAAACAGTCATAGAAGCAGGAAGTAGAATGGTGGTTATCAGGGGCTGAGTGGAGGGGAAAGCAGGAAGGTGTCCCCTCAGCATGAAGTTTCATCTTTTTACAAGAGAACACGTTCTTGAGATCTGCCATAAACCTGACACCTTTAGTTAACCACACTATGTTGTACACTTAAACATTTGTCAAGAGGCTGGATCTCACACAAGGTGTTTTTACCACAATTTTAAAAATGGTGAACAATGTATCTAAGAAGGAAATATCAAAACACTAAATATAGGGTTTTGTTTCCTTTTACAAAAGAAGCTTTTACAAAAATAAAAAATGATGGTAGTAAATAAGAAGTGTTTGGAATCCCACCCTGGTGCTACTGTCAGTCATGATCGCTGACAGGTCACTTTTCCTTTCTGCACCTCAGGACCCATCCATAGATGAGGAGTTGGTTCAGGGCACTAGGCCAAACAACATGCGTGTCGATGCGGGTTGCCTGGGACCAGGAACCTGTATGTATTTTATCTTCCAGATCAATGATGCTCTGTGCCAGATATAAAAAATATTTCCAAATTGCCTCTCATTACCCCAAATGTAAAATAGTTGTAGGGATTTTTGAGCAAACTGAAATGTGGTTTAGGTTCATGTGGGCAATGACAGATGAATTTTCATAGATGTTGAAATTTTCTGAGGCATGGTTAACCAGCTTCCATTGCAATATTGACCCAGTTCCCCAAACATTTTATTCTCAGCCAATATAGACATGGTAATTAAACTGCTAGAGGGAGATTCTTTTTGGCCACAATATATTATTTCTTTTGTTAAAAAAAAAATAAGTGGTTTCTGTAGTTCTGCTTAAAACTGGCCTTTACTTTTAAGCTTACCCATCTGGAAATTTAAGGAAGAGGAAGATAGAGCTACTTTGTCTTCCAATTCTTCCAGATTGTCACTCGGGTTTCAGCTGAATTCAGTTCATTGCTATGAAGGTCTTAGACCTCTATGGAAACACCAAGAAAGTCGCTAAGGTTTATTAGGGTGTGTTTATATTAATCTTGAGGCAACCCAAACATCGGTTCCATATGGTAGACTGTTAAATTTAACTCATTTGTGACATTCATTCTGTAGTTCTTTACAATGGAATTGGACAAAAGAGCCAATTTGGGGTTTGACTTTACAAATATCGTGATGTTTTGGGTGAAATATACAACTATTATTTGGGTTACTATGTAGCCTTGCCATGGGGCAATCAGTCTCTGGGATAAATATCCAAATAAACACATAATGGCTCCAGGATAAACCTAATAAGGGATTTTAATTTCTGCCTCTTTCAAACATACATTTTGGTGACATCTTATCCTTAGTCCTATAGAAGAGTAATTTTGAAATAAGAATTTATTTTTAAAAAAGGCTGCAAAGAAAGAAATAATGGAGAAAAGTATGTAAAGACAATGGTGGTGTTCTTGATCCATTTCATCAGGGCGTATCCACTTTGGTACTATGGGTCACTTACATCGTGGGATTGCTTCAGGCATTGTGAGTGGAATGAAATATAAATACTACTGTTACCACAAATTTTTCATTTATTGAACATTTATGCCCTACACAGAACAAAGTATCACCCAGGCACTATCTCAGCACAAAACCACAGGATAGGAAGTGTCATGACTATTTATGGATGAGGACATTGTGATTCCAAAAGTTATAATGAATTGCTCAGGGTCACACATTTGTTATAGGTAGATCTGAGATTTGAACCCAGGTTGTCTGACTTGGTAGACTGCCCTCTAAGGAAACGAGATGTCATGAATTCCACTAAGAAAACATGTCATCCCACAGTGACCTCACCTTAAAGCACCAGTTGAAACTACTCATTCTTCATTAAGGTGGCCAGAAACATTAGATAGTTCTTGCTATATTTGCATTTTCAATCTACAGGCTTCACACACACACACACACATTGTAATACACACACATTGTAATAGAATTTCAAGTTTGAGATTCTGACAATTTTAAGTAAGTTCACACATTCAGAAAAGAGGATTCAACTGAGCTAGAAACATAGTGAATTTTGATCTAAGCAACTTCACTCAGAAAGGAGAAAGAGCTTTTTTGGGAAGAGAAGTCTATTAGAAAATAAGATAGAAGTTCTTGGAGTAAACTTGCTACTTTAAAACAGTACAAAGGAAAGGAGCTACTTTTGAAACTCTTCTGATAAAAATAAAAGTAGTTTCCTTAATAGGAAATTAGGAAATTTGGAAAATGTTAATTTAAACAAAGATGTGTAAGCTACTGTGACTGCTGACTGAGAAAAGGGCAATAGTTCAAAAAGAAAGAAAAAAGATACAAAAGGAGACAAGAAGATGAAAAAGAGGAGAAAGAAGGAAGAGAGGGAAGAGAGGAAAAAGAGGAGGGGGAAATGAAATGGAGAGGGAGGGAGGAGGGAAGGGACAGGGAGGAGTCAGGGGAGGAAGTTAGGAATAAAAGGGAAAGGAAAGAAGGGAAAATAAAAGAAAATATTTAAAAAGCAAGAGTGGCTCATTTATCTTTATCTATTCTTTCCATTAATCTTTAACTTCTGTTGAGATATTCACTAAGGTATTTTATGGAGCATATTATTAGTTTTGATATGGTCAGAATGTAAACTATGTGAGGTCAGATATTTATTTCTTTACTTTTGTTCATGGTTTTCTCCCCAGAATCTGGACAGCATCAAGCATTATAGATGATATTCACTGTGTTTGTTGAATTAATGAATTTTCAGGTTATACTTTCAAATACACCGAGAGCTAGTCCATTAGGTGATCTATGTCTTATATTGAATGACTTAATAGTACAGAGAATAACTGTATGTTGACTGTATGTTTTCAACTGTATGTTGAAAAGAATGAACTTTTCTAAACAAATCCATTTCGGCCTAACATCTAACATGCCAACTCTGGAGATATTTCAGAAATGCAGCCAATTATCAAAATTGTTGTCAGTGAGATTTGCGTACTGGCAGGTTCCTATGTCCCCTCAAAAACTGTGTTTTACCTCTGCTTAACAGGGAAAATTTTCTTGAGACCAAAATTAAATAGATGTGGGTATGGAGTTTATTGGTAATTTTTTAAAAGTTTTTACTTTAATTCCAGTTAGTTAACATATAGCGATCTATTAGTTTCAGGCGCACAATATAGTGATTCAACACTTTATACAACTCCCAGTGCTCATCATGACAAGTACCCTCCTTAACTCCCACCACCTATTTTCCCCATTCCCCCCACTCCTGGGTTTGATCATTTTTGAATGTGAAAAAGTACTAGTAAGAGGTCCAAGGAGAGAGGAAATAAGGGCTTTGGTAGCTTCTGCTTTTTCCTACCTTGTCCTGAAAATGTCGGAACGTCCTCTAGGAGCTTAGGTGAATACAGCCACCACCACCCCAACCTATATGTCAATAGAACCAACAATAGCAGCAAAACTAAGAGCAGCCATTTTCTTGAGCATTTAGATGCTGGGATTGCTTTGATCATTTTCCACGTATGGGCGCATTCAGTCCTTAGAACAGCCCTGTGCCGTGAAGACAACCTGAGGTCTTCTCCATTTCTCACCATTGAAGCCACAAGGATCTACTTCTGAGGTTGGCAAATTCCTCTTTGGTGCCTATTCCTCTAAAGTTTTTGGAAAATAACCATATCCATTCATTCAAGCGCTGCCTATGGCTACTTTTGCATGAAAAAAGTAGTGTGACAGAGACCATACGGCCCACAAAGCCGAAAGTGTTGACTATCTGGCGATGTACAGAAAAAAAGTCTCCAGCCCATGACCTCTGGAGTCTGCAGAGGAATTCGGGAAACTCTTGCATTCTTCCCTTCTAACTCTCTGGAAGTTTTGCCTCCATTTTTGTCTCCCGTTTCCCCACTTCTCCTGACATTTTATTTTGGAAAGTTGGCTTAAGAGTAAGGGTGCCGACGTCAGGACTAGACTGCCAAGGTTCAAATTCCTTTTGCCCTATAACTTTGACAAACCCGCTAAACTCCTATGTGCTTCAGTTGTGTCCTCTGTGGCTACTGCTACCATTTCTGCTCTATTAGTGCTATTTTTGGCAACTCTCCACCTTCATCTCTGTTATACAAAAACAGAAATCTCAGGGACTAGCAGTCCCTGTGCTTGCTGCCAGGATGGAACTCCTGCTGTCCTTCCATACAAAACCAGAAACCGCGGCCTCACATTAAGCTTTCCATCTCCAGCCCTTTATAGAGGAATCATCTCCCAGGAACTAAAGGTGCTTGTGGATACTGTAGCCAAGCTGCATGGGAAAGGAAATCAGCCTTTATTCTCCCAGGAACCCTACTGTGCCCACACTGCCAGCTTCCTTCCACTAAGATGCCTCTGTTACCCAGGGGTCTGTTACTTGAACTACCCACATACTATGTCCACAATCGAATCGCTGGGTGAGGACACTGAGGCCTTCTGTTGGTGTCTCATGGAATGAGCTCTAAAAGAGGAGTGAAGCTGCCTGGATTTCAATGTTGGTTCTATCCAAAAGTGTTTCATGACCTTAAGCCATCCCTTTAACTCGTCTGTACTCTTCTTCCCACGTCTAAAGTCAGGCATACTAGATAATCTCTAAGGTCCCTTATAACTGTAGTATTTTCATGGTGCTCTACAACCCTGAACTGTTAATAAGGGACACTTAAAGCTTGCCCAAATGGAATCTATTCAATTAGAATTTGGCCTGAGTCAAAATCACCAACTGTCCAGGCTACAGAAGCGTGGCCTTTGTCCTAAGAAGAGAGGTTAATTGGTCACCCTCTCCAAGGGTCCTTTATAGTAAACTGGTTCAAAATTATGGCTAGGGATAAAAAATACTTTGCATAGTCTTTTTAGATCTAGGCCAACTGTTTCTTGCAAAGAAAAAGAAATGACTTGCTTTTCTTAGCAATAATTTTTACACCTCAAGCTATATTTTAACATAAGCCTCTAGGCTCTCAGCAGAGAAAATATATATAAGACAGCATACTGGAGGAGTTTAAATGTCAGATTTAGTCAATGTTTTCAAAGCAATAGCTTCAATAAATGGGGGAAAAAGTCATCCAAGGATGTCTTCAGGGTGCTAGGGGAGACAAAGATTAAAGGCTGTTCAGTTGTATGAAGAAGGAGAAAAGATGAGATGATGATTTGGGAAATGAAAATAAGGTGAAAGTGCAGATATTTGAATTTTGATATCATAAAATAAAAATTCCAAACTCTTTCAGATACATATGAGAGGTCTTTATTTTTTATCCTATTTCAAGAGAACAGGATGAAAAGTATTGACTTTTGGATTGTGACACATTCCTTAAATTCCATTACTGAAGAATGAATACACTAAACACAGGTATTGGCCCTAAATAATGTAAAGAAGCCCATGAGGACACATTCATGGACCATGTTGACCAGTGACATATTGAAGTCTGTATTTTTTCAGGTACAATTTCAAGAGTTTTATCACATCTGTTTAAACCTATTAAAAATGAAAAGGAGAGAAATAAAAAAAACTAGGTTTTTGTCTTTGTAATTTATGGAGTCCAGTAAATGAGCCCTTACAAGTGGATTTAATAATACTTTTTTTTTTAATTTTTATTTATTTATGATAGTCACAGAGAGAGAGAGAGAGAGGCAGAGACACAGGCAGAGGGAGAAGCAGGCTCCATGCACCAGAAACCTGATGTGGGATTCGATCCCGGGTCTCCGGGATCGCGCCCTGGGCCAAAGGCAGGCGCCAAACCGCTGCGCCACCCAGGGATCCCTATAATACTTTTTAAAAATTTTTGTTATTGAAGTGTAGTTTACATACAACATTATATTAGTTTCACATAGTGATTCCCCATCTCTATACAGTACTCAGTACTCACCACAATTAGAGTGGTCACTATCTCTCACCATACAACATTAATTACAATATTATTGACTATATTCCCTATCCTGTAATTTTCATCTCTGCGACTTATTTATTTTACAACCAGAAATTTATACCTCTTAATTCCTTTAACTTATTTTATCCATCCCCTCACGCCCCTACCCTCTGGCAACCACCAGTTTGTTCTCTGTATTTTGGTCTATTTCCATTTATTGTTGGTGGTAGTAGTGGAGTTTTCATGTTTTTGTTCTGTTAGATTTCACATATAAGTGAAATCATGTGGTATTTATCTTTGTCTATTTCACTTAGCATAATACCCTGTAAGTTCATCCTATTGTTGCAAATAACAAGATCTCGTTCTTTCTGTAATGCTTTTCTTAAAAAGAAGATACAGAGATTCTTTAGTTTGGACTGTGTGTAGAAGGGGTTTCGTGAAGAAGAGGTGACAAATAGCAGGAAGTACTTGTTTATATCTTTATCTGGGGAATAGGTTTATGCTTCAGCGGTGTGCCAGTCACTCAAGTAGCCTCTGTAGAGCATGACAGTACCCAAGACCAAATGACAACCCATTCATGAGCCCAGGGGCCATGATATGAGAGTCTCACTGCCCAGCTTCTACTGACTGCAGCTCTGTAATACGCTTTGTAGCACATTCGCAAAGCTAGAATTCCTTGAAAACCGCTCAAGCGAATTAAAAAGCAGCCTTCAAAATCTCATCAACAAAGACAAGATAACAATAGATTAATAATGACTCACACATTCTATGAAAATATCCATGATTTATCCCATCACTCTCTTGTGATGGGCCATCAGCACTGCACTGAGGTCCTATGTAACCAGAACTGTTTCTTGTCTTGACCTCATTCTTAAGTACCGGACAGGCTGAGTTCTCTTCTAGAATATTCCAATAAACAAGTCCTCTAGATTTGGCCCTGGCTGGCCCACATGCTGAGCCTCCTACTTACAATTCCACTGATGTGTACCCTCCTCTACAGCTGGATACATAAGCCTTTCAATCCCACATTCATTCAACAGCATCACCATGGCAATGTGTATACTCACTTGTAGCCAAAATAAATTTTACACCTTGATCAAAATTAATTGGTGTAAAGACTTCACAGTGAGCAAAAGTGCCTGAGAATTCTGATAGGTAGCCACCGAGTGATTTAAAACAAACAAACAAACAAACACACACACACAACTGTTAATTCAATAGGCTTGAAGGTTAAACAACTATAGATTGTAGGGTCCCTGATTTTTACATCATGATTTTTAACCAAGGCATAGACACATATACTTTGGCTCTTTCCAGATCTATCAAGATTTAAGTCATATTTTTAAGGATAGTGTTAACATGTTTACAATTTTTATGGCCCAGGCCTATTTGGTTTAACTACTCTGTGTTATACCAACTTTCATGATTATTTTTCCCTTTCAGCACTTTTATAGTAATTTTATATTCACCCTTTGATGCTGCATTGTGTTTCCTTTCAGCTAAGTGACCTGGATATCACAATCAGCTGGAAACATTTGCCCTTTGTGTAGATCAGGGTTTGGAAGGCAGAGAATTGCAGGGAGGTTATTAATAAATGGGAGAGATTATATAGTATGACATTTTAGAGCTCGTTTGTATCAGTCCAGTAGAAGCTTGTATGTTACCCAAATGCAGCCCCAGTTGGGCTGTCAACACTGTGGCCCAATATCAGAGTGATTGTAAGATACTCCTAGAGGATCATGTGCCTGCCAAACACGTAACAGGGCTTCACAGTTTCAACCATCTTTTGTGTAGTCCCTCTTGCAGCGAGAGCCTGGCACAGAAGGCAGGACTTCCAGCTGGTACGCTGGGTACATTGGGCCACCAGAGGTAATGAGCACATTTGACATTTACAGTTTGGTCTGAACTCACAGTGGTAATAAATAACACGAGTTGAATTCATGAGTGACCAGTGTGCAGATATACAGAGTATCTCAGTGGAGACCTCCCTAGGGTGTCAAGGTTTACAAAAAGAAATAAATGCTTTTGGAAGCCAAGAATGGTTTATGGAGTATGCGTGCTAAACATGTGGAATCCTCAGTGGGAATAACGCAGCCAGGTACCTGAGGCAGGATTGGAGGGTGCCCATGTGTGTCAGGGGAAGGGATTTTTATCTTTAATAGGCACAGCCAGCTTAATATGAAACTTGCATCTGCAGTTTGCACCAAACTCAAGACTTTCAGAGTTATCTATAGAGTCAAATGCTTCTTTATTTGACTGGCCGTTGAATAACTATGGCAGTATTGGGGAAACCAGTAATTTCTGACTGTGAGGGGAATTAAGCCTTTCTTATCCCTTTCAAAAAAAAAAAAGAGAGAGAGAGAGAGAGAGAAAGAGAAAATGTTCCTTTATTCCTTGTTTATATTATAAAAGAGATGCATTTTTGTTTTAAAAAAGTGTTTTAAATGGGGGCACCTGGGTGGCTCAGTCAGTCAAGCATCTGTCTTCGGCTGGGGTCATAATCCCAGAGTCCTGGGATTGAGCCCCACATCAGGCTCCCTGCTCAGCAGGGAGTCTGCTTCTCCCTCTGCCCCTCCCTCTGCTTGTGCCCTCTCTCTCTCACTCTTTATCTGTCTCATACATGCTCCCTCTCTCTCGAATAAATAGATAAATCTTTTTAAAAAATTTTTAATGCAAAAATTCAAAAAGAAGGATATAAAAATCACCTGTCATCCTCACCATCTCAGATAAACTCTGTCAGTAGTTTGGTTAAAATCCTTCTAGTGTCTTCTCAATGTGTGTGTGTATATGATTAATTTAAAATATACAAACATGAGGTATAAAATATAAAAATATACATCTGCTTTTATTTTTCCTCAACAAAATATTTTGATCATTTCCCCAAGACATTATCCTTCCCCTGGTATATTTTTAAGTGCACATGATATTCCAGTATGACCCTACTGTAATTTACTTAAACAACCTTATACCATTGGAAATTATGTTATGTCCAACTTTTTGGCTACCTTGAGTGATGCTGTAATGAACATCAAGAAGGGACATATCTCTTAAAATTGATTCTACTTTTTATAATTCCAAGCATTCTTTCTGCTGCTTTTTCCATTACGAATTAATCATGCATCCACCTACTCACCAAGCATTTAGTTTTCTTCTTTATCTGGGACATTACTGATATCCAAGTATGGAAATGATAGGAAATATTTGAAGATATGTCAATAAAGAAGATTTACAATAGTTCTAAGTTTCCCTAAAAATAGAACCAGAACCAACGGTGAGAAGGTACAGGAGAGAAATATCTACTCCACATGTAAACTTTGAAGCAATGAAATAGGCTGAGCTGTAGAATGATGAGTTCACACCTCTGATTTTCAAGTGGGGCTGGTATGATGTCTATTAAGGATCTTTTAAAAAAGATTCTTATTTTGGTTTGGAAATGGATTAGATTAAATTTTTTCAAGATTTCTGTTTTTCAAAACGGAAGTTTTTTTGCAAATTTATGTGAACCATCTATAAACAAGACTGGCGTTTTATTAGCATAGATGTGATTTAATACACAAAGGTTTGAATAAACCTTTGATACTTATTTTTTTAAGATTTATTTGTTTATTTAGAGAGAGAGCGTGTGTGTGAATGAGAGCAGGGGAAGAGGTAGAGGCGGAGGGAGAGAGAAAGAGAGAGAGAGAGAATCTCAAGCAGACTCTGCACTGAGCATGAAGCCTGATGCAGGGCTGGATCTCATAACTCTAGGATCATGACCTGAGCCGAAATCAAGAGTCAGTCACTCAGTCAACTGACTGAGCCACCCAGGCACCCCATTCAAACTTTTGATATTCATTAATCACAAAGTCAGTTGATGAGAAATTTCAAAACTGTAGTCTCCAATATGTTTAAAACTTAGGTATCTGACATATTTGGGGAGCTCTTTATTTTTAATAATTTACAAATACATAAAATTTAGCTTAAAAAATTGTTTTGAATCAAACAATTACAGAATCTGTGATCCGTTTCTGCAAATTTATGGCTTTGCGAAATGAAGATTAAAAACCACTGCACTAGACTCTCCTTTAGAATCTTTCGAGTTCTAAGATGCTAAATTCTTGCAAAATTTTGAAAGGATTGTATCTGTATGATCCAGTTTCTTGATTTAAATATTGCTATATTATATGCAGCGATGCATCTATTGACAGAGTGTAATGGTTGTAGGGCATATGTGGAACATTGCTGGTCACACTGAGGCAACGCATGAACTTGGGATCAAGAGAAAGCTGGAGTGAGTTTGTACTGGTTCTTCAATAAAGAGTTCAGGCTAACAGGTGTGGCATGGGAAAATGGGTCAGGCAGTACTAATAAAGGGATAGATAACAGGGGCTGAAATTTCATTCATGGGTATTGATGTCAGGGAAGAAACCAGCAAGGAAGAAAGTGGCTCATTAAATGGCAATTTTTGTCCAAAGAAGGAAGTCTTCCTCTTCTTGCCAAAGTCATATCATACTCTCAAAGAGTGGACAGACCCAAGTTCAAAATGATAGGTTAGTTAGGAAAAGGTCCTGTTTTTGATGACATGAAGTTGCAGAGACAAAGTAGAACATTTCTGACACTAATAGTTTGTGGATGGACAATTTTATAAGAAACTAATTTTATGCTTAGAAACCATGTTGGCTGGTCTCCTAAAGTCTTGACAGAGATTCTCTAGGCTTAAGAGCATGGCATGCCCTCTGGGGTGTGACAGTCTGGTGTGATGATATGAAAAGAAACTTGAAGAAGAGTAACTTCTCTTCTATTCCCAAGCAGGGAATGAACGAGCCAAGCTCAAGCCATAGGGCTATTTCCAGGGCAACACAGATTCTAACAAAAGCAAGAAAATGAAGAAAGCAAGACATAGGGATTTTAGAGTGCTGGTGGTCTTCAATTCACTCACTGGCTTGTACCTCTCCACCTAATTAAATAATACCCTCAGAAGTCATTTTAGATGCAAAGCAGTTGCATTACATATAATTACATATAAACATATAGAGAGATGTTTATATGTAATATTTATATATGGGTTATAGTTGTGCAATTATTCTTTGATTTCGAAGGGAATACATTCATTTGTTAAATAATCATTTGTTAATTAGCTATTTGTAATCTCCACTATGCTAAGTACTGGTAGATACAGAACTGATTTCCATAATTTACAAAGTTAAAATATGACTGAGAAATACACAATATATAATTTTAAGCAGTAATATCATGCTATATGTTTTGCAGATTGCTTCCATATATGTTGTTATCTTACTTGCTCTACAGCATTTGGGACATTTCCAGCTGAAAGAGACCCAAAGATCGCCTCATCCACCAGGTGTGCAGGGGAACAAACATGACAGCCAGAGACACTGTGACTTGCTTAGACAATATCACAGCCAAAATCTTCTGACTAGAGCAACACAGAGACCACATTAAGTCTTTCTGTGAAAATAAACGTGCCAGTGCATCTTTTTCTCTGTAAATATAGATTTAATTTTTAGTCGATTCTAAGTTTGTCAAATAGCTTGAGCCGTTTTTTCAAATATTTGGGGCCTGCCTTGATATAAATCACGCTTATGAAAAACATTTTAATTTACAAAGCTGCATATATATTTTAAGGGAAAATTAAAACATATGTTTATGATTCATTTACAGTTAACTCAGTCTTTTATTTTGCAATAGTCGCGTGATGCTTAGATACTTCACTGTGTCTTCAAAATAGTTTTTCCCGAAAGTAGAAATCATAGTTCGTTAAGATTAAATAAATTTACTTCTGAAAATCATCATGCACGCCTCAAAATTAGTTTTCACAGCACTTCATTAGATTTCAAACTTAATAGAAATTGTTCATTGTTCAAACTTACTCGTCATTTAATTTTTTTCCAACTCCTTATGTGCTATATAAAGTGAGTTTATTTTACATTTTCTCGTAATCCTTTAGAATATGTATATCACAGTTAGTAAAATGGCTTTTGTTGTCAAAAGGGAAAGAAAGAAGAAAAAAATCCCTGTTTTTTTTTTTAAATAATAACAAGACTTTTAAATGAATACCTCTTTTCACCATTCAGACATGAGTGAACTTGGCATTAAACCCGTTCTTAATTCAATCCATCTGTTCAGTGCCCACTACTTTATTTTTAGTGCCACCACTTAAAACCGCCTGAAATATTTCATAGTGAAAATTATCAAAGAACACAACATTCCCAATATAATAAACATATATATGTTCACCAATGAACTATCTTTTCTGATGCAGTAGTGTTTATCTCCTGTCTAAAAGCAAATCTACCTTCCGAAAAGAATTCTAAGAATTTTATGGCAGGGCATTTTAGTCACTAATCATGTGGTCTATCCAGTGCAGCATTTGAGTATAAATCATTAATTTAACGTAGTTTCAGGTATATATACTGGGTTTTAAAAAAATACTGGCAACAAAATAGACGATGGAGGCATACTTTACCATTGTGTAAAATCTTAAGAGGCAATGAAAATAAGCAACCTCCATACGTTTGCTAAAATTCTCTAGACAGAGTTGTCTGCAGTGGCAAGCACTTTGCTGGAGCGCAGGCCTTGCCACTGTCTTCAGATCCACCGGCCTCCTACTAACCACTGGAGTGAAATCCCGCACAAGCCACTACTGAGCCACATGGAGGCAAGTGCGGTCAACTGGGCACAGCAACCAGCAAGCCTGGCTGGTTCTCGCCCAAGCTCTCCCTGCTGGTCTTCCTCTTTCCAAAACAGCCCTGGGAGCTGCTCAAAAAAGACCTGATTGTACTGCTTTGGACTACAGTTTCAGTCTCTGTATACTTCAAAACCAGAGTTTCCTGTTTCAGCAGGAATTCCTGGTATTTATTTTTAAAGCCAAAAATCAGAAGTGTCCCATACTCTAAAACTTTTTATTTTACATGAGCTGTACATCAAAGGTACACGACCAGGTAGTTTTTATTTTATGAGATCCTGCAGTTTTAACTTCTGGGATAATATGCTTTGCGTGGCATTTTTTTCGTAGTCTTTTCATTTCTAATAAGAATCTGAAAACACTAGGGTGGGTAGAGAAAGTAAAAACTTGTGCAGGCAAGTGCATAGTCCTTTACATTTCTAGTTTTAGGCACAATTTCTAAATGTAAATGTTGCTATCATAAGAGGCAGTGTAATCTAGCAGAGAAATGACAAGAGAGTCTGCAGGGTTGCAAGTGACCTCCCTCAGAGAGCATAGAGTTGAATTCCTTTGTGCGCAGGGGCATCCTTGCAAGGTTGAACAATTCCCTGAGTGCCAGCAAATGGCAGAGGTGGAACTCAAGTTCTAAATCCACATCTCTTGTCCCCACTCTGCTACCTAGACTAGGAGTCAGAAAAGTGGTCTTGGTTTTCTACCACCAGTGGGCTTGATTTCTCTACCTGTGAAATGAAGGGGGGCAGTAAACCAGATGATTTTAAGGTCCTTTCTAATACCAGATTTTTCTATGTGTTCTAGAAAGGAAGTGGCATATTTTCAATTTCTAGAAGACAAATTTATTTTGAAACATGAAAAATTCTGGATTTTATCTCCTAATCCTTTTTGAAAGTTGGGTGTAATTATTAAACGAAGTAATGTGTGTGAAGACCTGAAAATGCCTGATACTTAGCAAACGATAGTTCTTCATATTTTCATTTCCTCCAAGGAAGCAGGAATATTTTCACTCCTTTGGCCAAAATGTCCCATACACTATTTCCTTCGGGACTTGGGCTCATCTCACCCTCAATCACACGCCTGACATTTTCTTATTAAGAAAATTAAGTGTGCAAAGCAGAGGCAGGAGAGGCTTACAGAAAGGAAGCAGTGGAGCCATGAAGGGGTTGGGGCGGGGAGACTCTGAGAAGGTGTTCCTAATGGAGAGAAATCTCAGAATAAATAATGAAAAGAAGAAGAAGAAGAAGAAGAAGAAGAAGAAGAAGAAGAAGAAGAAGAAGAAGAAGAAGAAGAAGAAAAAGAAAGAAAGAAGAAAGAAAGAAAGAAAGAAAGAAAGAAAGAAAGAAAGAAGAAAGAAAGAAAGAAAGAAGAAAGAAAGAAAGAAAGAAAGAAAGAAAGAAAGAAAGAAAGAAAGAAAGAAAGAAAGAAAGAAAGAAAGAAAAAGAAAATCTTTTAATGGTTCCCTACTCCAAATACCTAAAGAGGTCAAATGAATTTGGGGGGATTTCCCAATATCTTCCAATCACCCAAGGGATAGAAAATGCTAAGTATTCAGTTAGCAGAGCCCAAGGACTCCCGGGGAAGTGTCTGCTCCGACTGGAGGGTTCTCTCTGCCATCAGACCATGCTCCAGGGTTTAGCGCAGCTGATACGCAGCCAGCGTCCCTCCCCATCTTGCCTCCCATGGATCTCTACCACATCTTGCTCCAGGTCGCCCCTTGGGCCTGCCTTTTTAACTCCTGTTTGTCTTCCAGATGCTTGGAAGCAATTGCTGTATGTGTGACCTACATGAATTAATCCAACTAGTTGCTCCAAGCTTTCCAGGAGGTGGAGCCCCAAATGGACTTTTCCTCCAAAGCCCCCATGAGATCAAGGCTACCAACCACATCAGGCAGCAGGACATCCTCAGTCAAAAGAGGACAGGAACAGGAAGGACGGGCAACTTCTAATTTCTAATACCCAGGCATTCCACTGGCTTAGAGAAACAATCTCTGGGGCAAGATCCTATGAGTGGCCAAGCTTCTGAGCCCCAAGGGTACCACCGTTTCTTGCTCAGGAGCAAGAGTCTATACCCTTGTATCCTCCACAAAGGAAGGTCCCTGCAAAAAGAAATTCATTTATACTTGGGGAACAGGTTACTCATGCACAGGATCCAGCCCCAAGGTTAATAATTGTCTCAAGGATCCATGAAATTGTTTCTGTGCTCAGAGGGACAAGGAGAAACGAGGGAACAATTTGGACTACTCTATTTGCTTTCCCTTATGGTAATGCAGAGCCCTTTCTCTTTCAGGACTCCAGGAATAGTCTTCGTCTTGAGACAATTTGGGCTAATGGACTGTGTACTGGCCTTCTGGGAGTTAATCTTGAGTTTACTGCTGACTGGCAGACCAATCTACAGCTTGCTACCCCCTTTGCATTTTCAATTTCCTTACCCGAGAAATGGGGATAACTATATTTGCCTCTCCACCTCACAATGGCCTTTGTGATTAAGTAATTAATGTGCGTAAAGTTCATTGAAACCAGAAAGAACCATATAAATGCTAAGAAGTATTATTATAACAAATCCCAACGGCTTGTCTGGTTAATTTCCTGCTAGGCCAGACAAAAGGAGAATTGAATTGGATTTGCAGGGTGGGTGTGACAGTGTTTTGAGTCGGCTGTACCATGATTACTCCAGATTGTTTACAGCAACTTTCAAGTGTGATTTTTCCCCCGAAGACAAGAAGGGTTTAAATTAAATGACATTCTTTCATCCTGTGACTATGGGAAAGATCTATTACTATTTTCTAATCCCAAATTTTATTTGACACCAGCCTCCATTTCACAGGCAGTGAGAATTCATTTAGTACCCCCATGCGGAATATGCCTTAATGAAAGCGACTAAAAACCCTCACTTGTTAAGCAAACTTTTCTGTTCCATTTGTTACTGCTATGCGCCCTGCTCTAAGATTGAGAGCAAGCTGAAAAAGACACGGCCCTGCTTTATAGGAGGTCCCAGGCTAGTAGGGAAAGTGGCCCCAAATGCAGACGACAGAATGCAAGGACTGTGGGAGAGTCCCCACCTAGGTCTAAAGGGCCTGCAAGAGTGAACTTCCTAAAATAAAAACCCATTCATGCTATTCCTGCCTAAAACACAGTATTCAAGATGAAACACAAACTTTAATACAGTTTAAATAAACCTTATAATCCAGCTTCAGGGAGCACCCAGCACCATCTTTACCTTCTCTACCTTGCACCCAGCAGTCAGGTGAGCTCCACCATTCGGTTCCAGCTCACCAAATGCATGGAGCTCTCCAGCACTGCCAGGCCTTCGTACATGCTGCTCTTCTGGCAGGAAAAGCATTTCTTCCCATGTGCCCCCTCCAACCCTCCACCCCCACCCCCTACCCTCACTCATCCCAACTCGTCTAGTTTCTGGCTCTCTCCCAATTCTTCAAATTTCAGTTCAGAGACACATCCTGAACCTTTCCTGATGCCTCTGGTCATTCTTATGTGACTATCAAGTTGAATTTCTCCTATCTTAGCAATTACTGACCAGGAGTATAATTGCCTGTCCTCTTGTATTTTGCACTAGATGGTTAGCTCAGAGACAGCAGCGTGTAGCACCGATACAGCATCAGCATGGCAAGTGTACCATAGACATAGGTGGCTGAATGAATGAATGCATGAATGAGTGTATAGTCCAGCAGTCTCGCCCAGAACTGTTAAGCACATAAGCGTAACTACAAGAATATGAAACCCCTTCTGTTGCATTTCTCCAGGATTATTTTTCACCTTGATGAAATTATGGCTAAAGTTAGAATTTACAGCTAAGACCACTGTCTTATACTGTGTCTCCTCAGCAAGAATACACTTTTAACATAATAATGAGTTTCTAGTTTTTAGGCAACACTATTATAGCAAAACTACCGACCCCAAGTGACATTCAAGTCTTAGTTTACTTTTAATTAGAATATTAAATTGAGGGGATCCCTGGGTGGCACAGCGGTTTAGCGCCTGCCTTCGGCCCAGGGCGCGATCCTGGAGTCCTGGGATCCAGTCCCACATCGGGCTCCCTGCATGGAGCCTGCTTCTCCCTCTGCCTGTGTCTCTGCCTCTCTCTCTTTCTCTCTCTCTCTATGCCTATCATAAATAAATAAAGTCTTAAAAAAAGAATATTAAATTGAGTTTCTGTGTGATCCATTTCATTTATAAAGGGTGGAAACAGATTTATTGGCATGTTTGATCACACTATCCAAATTGAGTAAGAAGTGTTTTTCAAAGATTTTAATGTTTGTTGTCAATTTTCATTTTCCCTAAAAATCCATTTTGACATGGATCCAAAACCATTATGTAAAAATGGTATTTTACTGCCCATGATTATGTACATCCTGTTGCTCTACAGCTGTTCTATAGCAGTTTCATCAATCAATCAACAATACTTATTGAGTGCCTGCTAAGCAAGTGCTCAGCACTGAGGTGGAAGACAAGGGGGGAGAGAGAAATTGTATAATTAGCCTACTTCCTGGCCTCAGGCAGTGTGAAATCTAGTTAAGGAGTTAACTGATGTGTACAAACTAATTTTTGCAAATCAAAATAATTACATGACAGGACCAAATCTTGATCCACAAACTTAAGAAAACATGATGTGTATTTTTTTTTAATTCCTTGCTACTCCAAGGGTGGCTTGAGATCCAACAGCACCACCATCAATGAGAAGCTTGTTAAAAAATGCTGACTCTCAGGCCTGATCTCAGAACTACTAATCAGAATCTGCATTTTTAACAGGGCCTCTGGGTCATCGGTATGCATGTTAAAATTTTTGCAACATTGTTCAGGTAAGACATTTCTCAAAGCGGTCAACAGATGACCTGACTGGATCACCTGAAGACACTGGTTAAAATTGCAATTTTAGCTGAGAGCTACAAAATCATACTTTCTGAGTGTCAAACCCAAGAGGGTGCAGTTACACAAAGCCTCCCCCCCCTCCCGCCCAGGTGAGGCATAAGTCATCTAACATTTGAAAATCTTTGCCACACTACCTAGAAATGAGGTAGGATTTCATAGTTATGGAATTGCAGTTCATTTTCAATAAATAAATGCAAATATATATGTAAACATTGAATAACACATTTATAAATTTTGATGAAGAAGAAAAGAATGCTCTCTATGTGTTGGATTGATGATAATAGTACAAAATACTTAAAATTTCAAAATAATTTAGAATTATATTCCAAAGTAGTTCAACTATACTCAACAAATATTCATTTACCACCTGCTATGGGTGAAGTGCTGTATTATTGCTACAAAGATCCATTAACTAAATGTACATTTACCACTTTTCTATTATGTGTCAGGGGCTGCACTAGAAAAATAGAACTATAATAGGATATGGACTCATTCTTTAGAAAAGCTGGTAAAAGGATGGGAGTTTTCTTAGAGTTTTGCTCATAAGTATCTTACATCAAAAGAAGGAAGACCAGCAGAAGGAGGCTGGTTTGTGTGAATCTCCTTAAGAATATAGTTTATGAATATCTTACCTTAGTAGAGAAATAAATATCATATTGGGTATATTTTTATATTCCAAATGTATTACTTGGAGCATATTCATCAGATGTGATTCTATACTTATCATTGAGACCAGACCACAAATAAATATGCTGACTTTTATTATTATTAATCTTTGCCCTATAAGTGTATCAAGCAGAATTGGCTAAGTTATCTGCAGTAACAAACAATCTGAAAATCTCAGTGGTTTAAAAACAACAGTTTCTTTTTGTTCATGCTCTATGTTCATTGTATTTGACAAAAGAGCCCTTTGTGGTGGTCAGTCAGGGATTGGGACTGATGAAGGCTTCATTTGATCCTGGCTCCCATGATTGGAGAGTCAGGGGAAAGGGAACACAACAGACAAATGTGGCGGCTTGGGAAGTTTCTGGAAGTGACACATGTCACTGCTGCTCACATTTCCTTGGCCAAAAAACAAGTCACATGGCTGCCCAAGCTTAACAGAATGGGAAGGTATAATCCTTTTGCATGAAGAGGCACCAAATATATATATATAGTCTATCATAGTTAGCAGGCAAAACAGTCAATTAAATAATCATTAAGCCAACGGGTTTGATTATTGTTCTAGTGTAATAGTTCTAGTGTAATAGTGAGGGCTATGGTTCAGTGAGAAGCAGAGTTAGGGGACAAAAAAAGAGCAGACTAAGTACCCAGACAAGGAGTAGAGCTGCTGTAATACACGTCTTATTGGTTCAGCAATTGCCCTGACACTTGATGTAGTCCCTCTGACTTTCTTCTTCAAATAACTAATGAATTAGACCCAACTGTATTCAATCATTATCCAGAGGAGTCATTAGCTTTCTTTATGGCCACCATTTCTTTCTCAAAGGGAAATGCCTTAGTATCAAGAGCATCTGGTTTGGCTGCAGAGGTGAGAGATACCCACTAGCTGTGGTGTTCGTTTTCTTCTCTTTGCCCATCACAGCCACCCTCTTCTCTTTATTGAAGTGCCTGGTATTAGGGATTCTTTATTTCACTAGTTTATGCTGGTTAGGGAGGAGTGGGATAGTCCATTTCTCACAGCTCGAATTCCTTCACCAAATAAAGAGAAGTTTTCTATGTATCATAAACAAAAATTACAATGCATTTGCTAAGAACCTGTTTGACATGTAAAGATAATGCTGAAAAAATTGTGTAAAATAGATTTCTTTCTCTCAAGTAGCCCACAGTCTCCTGTTATATAAGGATATGCAAAGGTAGAAAATTATCATTTTTCAGAGTAGAGTGTCTGAGTATTGAAGAAGTGGAAGCCAAGTAAAAAATGTTAAAATGAGACAAAATTGTCTGAGGACTCCAATGTCTGGCATATAATGGACCGACGCTGCCCACTAGTTAAAGAAAGCCAGTCTGGTGGTGGTATACATTCAACAGTGTGGAAGGACCTAAGTCACATGGATCAAGAAGGAGGATTCTGTAGTGGGTGGACAGGAGGGGCTGACAGAAAAAGAATTTAAAAGACCTGTTGACCTATGGGAGGTAGAGGTGATCAGAAGAGGGGTCAAGGACCCCTGAGCACCAATTTCGTTCACTCCCTCTAGGAAGTCTCTATCTCTATGAGAGTTTTCCATTGACAGACAATAGATAGCAAGATTCAGAAAGTCCACCTGAACTGAAACCACCGTCTAAATGGGACGTTAGAGCTTTTCCCTTAGGGTTTTGTTTTAATGAGCAGAAGCGTAACCATAACCAGGTTACAAGCACCGGTCATTGCCCCTGTGAGTGAGTTGCAGCCAGGTAGTGAGCTTTCAGGCCCCCTACCTGGCCTCCCGTGTCTCTGGGATTCTCCCTTGGATATCCTTGACCAGACAAAAGATGTCTTCCCTCAAAACCACGCCAGGTGCTCCTTATTTTATTGCCAATGAAAAATCTCCTTCTTGTGTACAGGACATTATTCTCTTTCATTCTGTTACTGTGAAACAGGGGAATGAATGTCCATATTTCTACAGCCAGATGAAGATTTTTAGTTCTGAGATCCTGTACCTAAGAGAAGAGACTGTTTGACTTATTTGGGTTCATGAGATCTTCCAAGACCATGAGGGCCCAATAATGCAGCAATATGTGCCCATTTGGCTCTTACAGGTCGGTGAAAGGCCATGGAAAATGTGAAGGGAACCTTCAGAAGTCATAAGAGGATATCCATAGTCTCTTCTCCAAAAGCCTCTGACTCAAGTAATATTCCTAAAGCTCCTCCTGTTGATAGGCCATATGTGTCACTAAAAAGGGAGAGATGGAGCATAACAATGGCAGAGCAAATAATGCAAGGAGAATGGGGGAAAGGAGAAGATAAGGCAGGAAAGGAAAAATCGAGATGATAAAAAGGCATATTACATAAATAGGAAGTGAGTTGATCTATTGAGAATGAAGAATGTGGCAGTAGGATTAAGACATTAGCAAAATGGCCCTTTGGATATCTAAGGGTGATGGGGAGGCCTTTGGTCGGGAGTCCGTGACCCTCATGCAGCGCTGAGGACCAGCTGGCAGCCAGAGTGGGGACCTGTCACAGATTCACTCACCTCCTTCCTATGGTCCTGGTGGAACAGACAGTCCCAGGTACGGAATCAGCATGGGACAAATGAGGTGCAGGGTAAATAGTACTTTTCAGAAATGTACATATTGCCGCTTCCCACTTCACCCAGACTCCACTGAATATATTGTGGAGCAACTACGTGAGCGTCTTGTGATGTCAAATAGTGAGTCTGATGGGTTTTGACAGGATTGGTTGCTAAGGCTGTATGCTCTTGGCTGTGATGGACACCATCCAGACTAACAATTTGTATTTTACTTTTAAGGGTCCCCCCCCTTTAGCTGCCCCCATCCAGGGACAGCATAAAGAGATTAAGGTGGGGAGGGGAAATAATTTATGGGAATCTTATATGCTATTTTAAGGAAGGTAAAAGCTGACATCATGTTGTTCCTCTTTTACTGTTGGTTTAAATAGGGTCTCTGTCACTTTACAGTCCTGCTAGGGGTCCTCAACATTTCTTAGGTATATAAGTCCCATGAGAAGGAAGGGACTGAGAGGGAGACACAGACTATCATAAAACTATTCTGTAAACCCAAAGGCAGGGACGATTACCACATTTTTTTTCATCTTCAATTCTAGAATCTGTATATCTTTCAAAAGAAAATGAATTCCACAATTTATGATGCATTTATGACTCATTTCACCTAATTTTTCAAAGCCACATTTTTCAGATAATACCCAGATATCAGACAGACTATAGGCCTCTTTGTTAAGCCTCTTTAAGAGGTAATTCTTTGAATGCAAAGAAACCAGACTTTACCTAAACTGACTAGAATTTGTTCCTGAGTTTGATTCAACTCTTGAGGATCTCAGAGCTTGTAGGATTTCAAACATGAAACAACCTGCTTTCCTATCTAATTATCAAGTTAAGCTTTTACTGATGAGGTATATTTTATTTATCAGACACTTATGTCATCAAAGGTTTTAACCAACTCTATATTGGGCAAGACCTGGCTACCTTCCAATTTATAATGTGCCATCTGATCACTCCAGAGCCACAGGGCCAACAATTATCCAAGTCATCTCTACTGACACAATAAAAACCGATTAGCCATCTAAAACAAATGGATTTACAATTAGATCATTAAGAAGATGGCCACCCTTCTCACCCCTTCCCTCCATCTCTGTCAGAAAGAAGGCCACACGAGTGTGCTTACTTCCCATTGTTTCTCCCTTGGCCCCTGAGGTATTTGAGTGAAAAACCTATAAACTTTTCCCAGTGCTTTTTATCTTCTTCCATCCTCCTCCTTCCTGCTGTAGGTCATTTAAATAAATGTTTGCTGCTTGAATCCATTTGTCCTGGTGGCAGTGATTAATGCACCTGTTTGGTTTAATTTTATATGCATTTTATATCACCCATTGTGCATTTTCACATTTATTAAATAAGTGCTCCATCTTCTCACACGTAGTCAGTAGGCATTTTAGGTATATAATGGATATGTGCATGTATATCTGATTTTAAAAACTATTTTCTTTTCCTTTGAAAATATAAGTACCTATAGTTCTAACCACCTGCAGTTATGTTGGTTTTCTAATGCACATGAGACAATGCAAAATGAAGACAAAGCTTTGAGTTTAATAATTCATTAATTTAAAACAAAATGGCTTTAAATTTTAATTGTAATTCTTCATTGACAATGCATTAGATAGATTTCCTAATAACTCGTTCAGAAGCAAATATCTACACTTTTCTTGACAAACACTTTAGGGTTGGGAGACTTTATAATACAAATTGGTAAGCAGGATTTTTAACTGAGTTTTATAAATTAAGTTTCATTAATGAGGAAAGTCCCATTTTGATTTTAGGCAAAGATTGTTCTATCTTTCCACCTGCAAAGATTATTTAGTGCCAAGACTTTCAGTTCAAATCCTGGGCCAGCCAATCAAAATTCTTAAGAGGATCCTTATGTCTTTGATTCATGTCAAATAAATAAATCTGCAGTGAAGAGGTATCATTTCAATGTCGCCTGTCAATTCCAGTTCTTTCACCAGAAATACAAGGACTGTCTCTAGACCTCATAGATTAAATGACTAATCTCAAAACTTTTTTGTCTTTAATATATTAAAGACAATATTTTCTCTTCAATAACTGCTCTTCCAATTTGAATATGGTTTCACTAAGGAGCACTATAAGCCAAAGAGTGTTGCCCAGGAATAATTATGGCCACACAGAGACACACACTTAAATACACACAATACTGAAAGGCTACAGTTAGACAAAGGAAATTGATTGAAAGATTGTGACCATCTAGACCAATGGTTTCAACCACGATCTTTAAAAATACCCAAATTACTTAAGGATTCTGCGAATTCACAAACTTTTGATTCAAAGTTTAAAATACATTTTAAACTAATTTTAAAACTGTGATTAAAAAGCAACAATTCCACAATTACTCGTTTTGCCAATAAGAAACCATCAACCTGTTAACTAGAAAAGCCAGATAGACTTCCTTTTGTGCCAATTTCAAAATACATCTTCTCTTGTCACATCTGTATATATTTCACCTCTAGCAAACATAAGGTTCAGATGGTGGTTCTGCAGGGGGTTTTGCTTGTTTGCTTGTTTTTTGGCTTATTTGATTTTAAAATTCATACCTGAACATGTCTATAAAAGATAGTGTCTCATTAGCACAGACTCTTGCCATGGCATAATATTCAATTAGGCAACAACAAACGAATTTATTATAAAAATTCATGTTTATTCAGCACTTACTATGTGCCAGGCAACATTTCACAGTCTTTACACAATCTATCTGGTTTAATTCTCACACAATCTAATAAACCCAATAAACTAGGTTCTCTTATTAACAAAATTTTTAACAGATGAAGAAATTAAGGCACAGAGAGTTAAGTAACCTGCCCAAGGCCATGCAAGTGCAGGTGGAAGTGGTGAGATCTCAACCTACACAGTCTGGCTTTCATGACCACACTGTTAACCAATTGTTTCTCAAACTTCTTAAAAATGAAATTCCTAAGATCTGTCTTTCCACGTTATGTCTGATCATGGAAAACTCTGATATTTGTGGTCTGTGACATAAAGGAAAAGTTTATTTGTTAAGTGTTTGCTATGGAGTCAAGAAAAGCTCTTATCCTCTGGTTATGGAGGACTAGAATATGAATCTGGGACTCCTGGCCACTTTGTCCCCTCCCCTAAGAGGCCAGTCTATGATAGAAGATAATGGTACCATCCTTCAGAAATAGACGTGAGAGATGTCCATCCTTGTCCAAATGTTACTAGCTCTTTGCACTTTTTTTTTCTCTTTTCACTTGTAACCAAGTGTCCTTGAATGATATAAACAGAAACAAAATGAACCCCCAGCACCTGCTTTTAAACGGAGGATTTTGAAAAAACTGGACCGTGTGGAAACCTCAACTTATTACTTCTTGAGTTCTTTCCCCTGACACTTATTTGGTAACTTACAGTTGCCAAAATATTCAGATAGTCAAGGGAAGTTCCACAGATAATGTCTTTTTCTTCCCTTTTCCCACAGTTTGCACAGTCGAAAACTTGTTCATTCATTTAGTCAGCAATTGTTTCTTGACTGTCTACTCCTTTAGGCGCACAGAATAAAACCGTGGGGGGAAAACAGAAGTCTCCACTCTCATGGAGCTGACATTTCATGGAGGTGTGTGATGTAACCAGAAACTGTGAAGAAACTAAGGATTCTTCCATAGGAAAATAGTTGATGCTCGAGATGTATGTGCTCCTGTTGCACCGATGAGCTCGACTTTGCTTGAAACATTGCTTAATCTTCTCTCAGGCCCCCCACTTATACCCTTGTTTGGCCAACTGTTCCAGATCTGTTAAGTCACTGCATATTTCCTTTCTAATTTACTTCTGTCCTATCATGTTTATAAAGCTATATATTCTGGTGTCTCCTCTTACTAGCTGTATGTACTTGGATAAATGACATCCTTAGCCTCAATTTCCTCACCTGTGAAATGAAGGGTGTTCCATGAGTATTAAGTACAACGACTCATGTTGGGAGCTCAGTATAGTGATGGATGCACAGTAATACCTCTTAGCTATGTTGTTGATGATGGTAATGAGGAGGAGAAGGTAATGAGAAAGAATTAATGTGTGTTAGACATTAGAAATTGCTGAATCTCTTGAGGTCCACAACTTTTTTTACAAAGAGCCAGGTGGTAAATATTTTAGGGTTTGCGGGCTGTATGGACTTTGTGGTAACTGTTCAACTCTGGTACTGGGGTATAAAAATAGCCATATAGAACGAATTTGGAAGTACTCCATCTCTTTCTATCTTTCCAAACAGCTTTAGGAGAATAGGTATGGTTTCTTCTTTAAACGTTTGATAGAATTCCCCTGGGAAGCCATCTGGCCCTGGACTCGTGTCTTGGGAGGTTTTTGATGACTGCTTCAATTTCCTCCCTGGTTATTGGCCTGTTCAGGTTTTCTATTTCTTCCTGTTCCAGTTTTGGTAGTTTGTGGCTTTCCAGGAATGCGTCCATTTCTTCTAGATTGCCTAATTTATTGGCGTATAGCTGTTCATAATATGTTTTTTAAATCGTTTGTATTTCCTTGGTGTTGGTAGTGATCTCTCCTTTCTCATTCATGATTTTATTAATTTGAGTCTTCTCTCTCTTCTTTTTAATAAGGCTGGCTAATGGTTTATCTATCTTATTAATTCTTTCAAAGAACCAACTCCTGGTTCTGTTGATCTGTTCCACAGTTCTTCTGGTCTCGATTTCGTTGAGTTCTGCTCAAATCTTTATTAACTCTCTTCTTCTGCTGGGTGTAGGATCTATTTGCCGTTTTTTCTCTAGCTCCTTTATGTGTAAGGTTAGCTTTTGTATTTGAGTTCTTTCCAGTTTTTGAATGGATGCTTGTATTGCGATGTATTTCCCCCTTAGGACTGCTTTTGCTGCATTCCAAAGATTTTGAACAGTTGTATCTTCATTCTCATTAGTTTCCATGAATCTTTTTAATTCTTCCTTAATTTCCTGGTTGACCCTTTCATCTTTTAGCAGGATGGTCCTTAACCTCCACGTGTTTGAAGTCCTTCCAAACTTCTTGTTGTGATTTAGTTCTAATTTCAAGGCATTATGGTCTGAGAATATTCAGGGGACGATCCCAATCTTTTGGTATCGGTTCAGACCCGATTTGTGACCCAATATGTGGTCTATTCTGGAGAAAGTTCCATGTGCACTTGAGAAGAATGTGTATCCAGTTGAGTTTGGATGTAAAGTTCTGTAGATATCTGTGAAATCCATCTGGTCCAGTGTATCATTTAAAGCTCTCGTTTCTTTGGAAATGTTATGTTTAGAAGACCTATCGAGTATAGAAAGTGCTAGATTGAAGTCACCAAGTATAAGTGTATTATTATCTAAGTCTTTCTTCACTTTGGTTATTAATTGATTTATATATTTGGCAGCTCCCACATTCGGAGCATATATATTGAGGATTGTTAAGTCCTCTTGTTGGATAGAACCTTTAAGTATGAGATAGTGTCCCTCTTCATTTCTCACTACAGTCTTCAGGGTAAATTTTAGTTTATCTGATATAAGGATGGCTACCCCTGCTTTCTTTTGAGGACCATTTGAATGGTAAATTGTTCTCCAACCTTTTATTTTCAGGTTGTAGGTGTCCTGTCTAAAATGAGTCTCTTGTAGACAGCAAATAGATGGGTCCTGCTTTTTTATCCAGTCTGAAACCCTGCGCCTTTTGATGGGGTCATTAAGCTCGTTCACGTTCAGAGTTACTATTGAGAGATATGAGTTTAGTGTCATCATGATATCTATTCTGTCCTTGTTTTTGTGGATTGTTACACTGGACTTCTTCTTAAAGGGGAATTTTAAGAGTCCCCCTTAAAATTTCTTGCAGAGCTGGTTTGGAGGTCACATATTCTTTCAGTTCCTGCCTGTCTTGGAAACTCTTTATCTCTCCTTCCATTCTGAATGAGAGCCTTGCTGGATAAAGTATTCTTGGTTGGGATCCCTGGGTGGCGCAGCGGTTTGGCGCCTGCCTTTGGCCCAGGGCGCGATCCTGGAGACCCGGGATCGAATCCCACATCGGGCTCCCGGTGCATGGAGCCTGCTTCTCCCTCTGCCTGTGTCTCTGCCTCATTCTCTCTCTCTCTCTGTGACTATCACAAATAAATAAAAATTAAAAAAAAAAAAGTATTCTTGGTTGCATGTTCTTCTCATTGAGGACTCTGAATATATCCTGCCAGCCCTTTCTGGCCTGCCAGGTCTCTGTGGAGAGGTCTGATGTTACCCTAATACTCCTCCCCATAAAAGTCAGGGATTTCTTGTCTCTTGCTGCTTTAAGGATCTTCTCTTTATCTTTGGAATTTGCAAGCTTAACTATTAAATGTTGAGGTGTTGAACGGTTTTTATTAATTCCAAAACCAGACAAAGACCCCACCAAAAAGGAGAATTACAGACCAATATCCCTGATGAACATGGATGCAAAAATTCTCAACAAGATACTAGCCAATAGGATCCAACAGCACATTAAGAAAATTATTCACCATGACCAAGTAGGATTTATCCTCGGGACACAAGGCTGATTCAACACTAGTAAAACAATCAATGTGATTCATCATATCAGCAAGAGAAAAACCAAGAACCATATGATCCTCTCATTAGATGCAGAGAAAGCATTTGACAAAATACAGCATCCATTCCTGATCAAAACTCTTCAGAGTGTAGGGATAGAAGGAACATTCCTCAACATCTTAAAAGCCATCTATGAAAAGCCCACAGCAAATATCATTCTCAATGGGGAAGCACTGGGAGCCTTTCCCCTAAGATCAAGAACAAGACAGGGATGTCCACTCTCACCACTGCTATTCAACATAGTACTGGAAGTCCTAGCCTCAGCAATCAGACAACAAAAAGACATTAAAGGCATTCAAATTGGCAAAGAAGAAGTCAAACTCTCCCTCTTCGCCGATGACATGATACTCTACATAGAAAACCCAAAAGCCTCCACACCAAGATTGCTAGAACTCATACAGCAATTTGGTAGCGTGGCAGGATACAAAATCAATGCCCAGAAATCAGTGGCATTTCTATTCACTAACAATGAGACTGAAGAAAGAGAAATTAAGGAGTCAATCTCATTTACAATTGCACCCAAAAGCATAAGATACCTAGGAATAAACCTAACCAAAGAGGTAAAGGATCTATACCCTCAAAACTATAGAACACTTCTGAAAGAAATTGAGGAAGACACAAAGAGATGGAAAAATATTCCATGCTCATGGATTGGCAGAATTAATATTGTGAAAATGTCAATGTTACCCAGGGCAATTTACACGTTTAATGCAATCCCTATCAAAATACCATGGACTTTCTTCAGAGAGTTAGAACAAATTATTTTAAGATTTGTGTGGAATCAGAAAAGACGCCGAATAGCAAGGGGAATTTTAAAAAAGAAAACCATATCTGGGGGCATCACAATGCCAGATTTCAGGTTGTACTACAAAGCTGTGGTCATCAAGACAGTGTGGTACTGGCACAAAAACAGACACATAGATCAATGGAACAGAATAGAGAACCCAGAAGTGGACCCTGAGCTTTTTGGTCAACTAATATTCGATAAAGGAGGAAAGACTATCCACTGGAAGAAAGACAGTCTCTTCAATAAATGGTGCTGGGAAAACTGGACATTCACATGCAGAAGAATGAAACTAGACCACTCTCTTTCACCATTCACAAAGATAAACTCAAAATGGATGAAAGATCTAAATGTGAGACAAGATTCCATCAAAATCCTAGAGAAGAACACAGGCAACACCCTTTTTGAACTCGGCCACAGTAACTTCTTGCAAGATACATCCACGAAGGCAAAAGAAACAAAAGCAAAATGAACTATTGGGACTTCATCAAGATAAGAAGCTTTTGCACAGCAAAGGATACAGTCAACAAAACTAAAAGACAACCTACAGAATGGGAGAAGATATTTGCAAATGACCTATCAGATAAAGGGCTAGTATCCAAGATCTATAAAGAACATATGAAACTCAACAGCAAAGAAAAAAACAATCCAATCATGAAATGGGCAGAAGACACGAAGAGAAATCTCACAGAGGAAGACATAGACATGGCCAACACGCACATGAGAAAATGCTCTGCATCACTTGCCATCAGGGAAACACAAATCCAAACCACAATGAGATACCACCTCACACCAGTGAGAATGGGGAAAATTAACAAGGCAGGAAACCACAAATGTTTAAGAGGATGTGGAGAAAAGGGAACCCTCTTACACTGTTGGTGGGAATATGAAATGGTGCAGTGCACAGGAAAACTGTGTGGAGGTTCCTCAAAGAGTTAAAATTGGACCTTCCCTACAACCCAGCAATTGCACTGTTGGGGATTTACCCCAAAGATACAGATGCAATGAAACGCCGGGACACCTGCACCTCGATGTTTATAGCAGCAATGTCCACAATAGCCACACTGTGGAAGGAGCCTCGGTGTCCATCGAAAGATGAATGGATAAAGAAGATGTGGTTTATGTATACAATGGAATATTCCTCAGCCATTAGAAATGACAAATACCCACCATTTGCTTCAACGTGGATGGAACTGGAGGGTATTATGCGGAGTGAAGTAAGTCAGTCGGAGAAGGACCAAAATTATATGTTCTCATTCATGTGGGGAATATAAATAATAGTGAAAGGGAATAGAAGGGAAGGGAGAAGAAATGTGTGGGAAATATCAGAAAGGGAGACAGAACATAAAGACTCCTAACTCTGGGAAATGAACTAGGGGTGGTGGAAGGGGAGGAGGGAGGGGGTGGGGGTGAATGGGTGACGGGCACTGAGGGGGGCACTTGACGGGATGAGCACTGGGTGTTTTCTGTAAGTTGGCAAATTGAACACCAATAAAAAATAAATTTATTATAGGGGATCCCTGGGTGGCGCAGTGGTTTAGGGCCTGCCTTTGGCCCAGGGCCCGATCCTAGAGACCCAGGATCGAATCCCACGTCGGGCTCCCAGTGCTGGAGCCTGCTTCTCCTTCTGCCTGTGTCTCTGCATCTCTCTCTCTCTTTGTGTGACTATCATAAATAAACAAAAATTTAAAAAATAAAAAATAAATAAATTTATTATAAAAAAATAAAAATAAAAATAGCCATAGACTATATATAAACAAATGGGCATGTGTCAGAAGGTGGGAGAGGGACAGTAATGTATCCCCGAAACAGAGAAGGCACTTTGATATCAGAAAACAAAGCAGGCAACTCTATACAGTTTACACAGAGTTTTATTCAGGGTGATTTACTGATGGGGGCAAAGTAGACGGAGTGGGAATCAGGCAAACGAACATTCAGCTACAAAGTTATTCTCTGCAAAGTCTAGACTTTAGTCCACAGATTTTATAGAGCAAGGGGATGCACAGAAGTGCATGGTAATGAGATCGTAGGGCTTGCGTGCACCTACTTGACAGCTAACCTTTAATTAGATCTTTGTGACACCACCTGTGCAGCAGGAAGGGGAAAGACTTTGTCATCTCTAACAGATTCATGGGAGGCCAAAACAAGCTTTCCCCTATCCTGACCTTGGCGGGCATTTCTAAGGTAGCTATATGTTAATCTCCAAACCTGGAACATGGAGCCCCAAGAAAGGTCATTGAGCAAACATGAATAAGGTGGAGGACCAAAGATATAGTCAGTATTATCTGCACACCCAAAGCATGATTGTGTTTCAATAAAATTTTATTGACAAAAACAATTTGGGGGTCAGTTTTGGCCTACAAAGTATCATTTGTTAATCCCTGAACTGGATCATAGGATTTCCAAATCTAGGAGGGTTTTGCGTAAGACAGTTATGCAATCCAAAGAATCAAATACCTTTTAGATGAAAGCTCTGGCTGAGTTTTAAAAGAAGCTATTTAAAACAAACAAACAAAAAAGCTATTTAATTTTAGGGGTAGTTAGGGGCACCTGGGTTGAGCAGCTGCTTTTGACTCAGAGCATGATCCTGGAGTCGGAGATCAAGGAAGAATTGGGCTCCCTATGGGGAGCCTAATTCTCCCTCTGCCTATGTCTCTGCCTCTCTCTCTGTCTCTCATGAATGAAAAAAAAAAAAAACTTTTTAGAGGTAGTTAATTCAAATAAAGAAAAAAATCAAACTATGCATTAAATCCAATAGAAAATGTAGCATAAGCCTCGCATGTTTTAAATATGGCTTGAAATTATTTGTAAATTCCAAAAGTGCTAAAGAGGTAAAGATCATGAACAAGTGTTGTAGAAAACAATGTTTTACCATGACGTTATACCTAACTGCTGATGGCCTAAAGCGCTTTAAAGGAAATTTTAGAATGAATGTGAAGGTCAAAACTCATAGTTTACGAGATTTAGGGGAAAAGTAGTATATAATAGTATAGGTAAGTGTAAACTAGTTTCCATTAGCTTTTTTTTTATAGTGTACACTTACTACCTCACTTCTTTTTTTCTTCTAAAACCATTCTTCAATCCATGGTGCCATTTTACTATAGATGACATCTAAGATCTGAAGAAAGAGAGTATTCCTTTCATAAGGAAGTTTGCTTCAACAGCAATTCTGTAAAAGTAGACTTAAAGCTTACGAATGCATTGATGTTTATCCAGCACTGTTAAAGCATAAAAGCTGATTCTGGCAGATGTGAGTATTTTGGTGCCTAACACAGTAATCTCAGTAATGGAAGAGAATACTTTTCCAAACTTAAATAAAATATTCCATAGAATATCCCATAAAAGAAAAGAATATCCCATAAAATAGAAAATCTTTTATCAGATTTGCTATTTATTAAACTACCTACTAATTACTCATATGATTTTCCAGATAGTAGAAAGACAGAAATAGATCATGTTCCCATAATCTTCATTAATAGTAACTATTCCTTTTGAAGATTGACTATAACTCTAGCCCCATAAAAAACACTTTCTATGAAGTAAGTCATGACAATTTGATCAAATGGGGCTAGTATCTTCATTTTATAAATGCAGAAACCAAGGCTTAGAAAATTGTGTAAGGTTACACAGCTAGTACGTGGTGGACCTTAATTTAAACCCAATCCCTGATACCTATACTATTAACCGCTGCTTATTCTTGCCATAGGAGAGAAATAACCACCCACAAGAAACTATTTAAAAGTTTTTTGATGTGAAAAAAACTCAGCTCTCTTGAGCTTGGCTGATGTGAACCAGTTGCTAAGACTATAAAGTTAGGAACATATCTTTGAACACCAGATGTCCCAACACTATGAGTGCCAAAAGACTGACCCGCAAACTTTCTCCTCAGTCAAATATCTACCAATTTTCACCATTAGGGGTTAAGTTTTTAATGTTTTTAAAGGGTAAATAAATACAAGGTATATGTGAGCATAAATTCTAGAACCAATTTGCCTGCACTCATATCCCATTATCCCCACTTACCAGCCACATGATGTTGGGCAGATTACGGAAGCCTGAGCTTACTCATCTATAGAGAGGATTGAATGAGATCATCTATGTAAAACATTTGGTATAGCACTCAGAACACAGTTAATGAGAAATAATCGGTATCTTAAAAAAAAAAAAAAAACATCATTCAGGTAGCTGATTGGCAGTGTTCAAAAGCAATCTTTTACAAGTTACCCTCTACCATATCAAGGCCAAAATGATTGACTGCTTTGTTTTGAGTAACAGACCCACACCTACGGTAGAGTACATATAAAGGTAAACGTTCTGATTTTTCAAATGACCCTCATTTTCCCCTTGACATGTCTAGTAAATTTTAGACTATATAGTAAAATGCAAGGTGGCCTTTCTAAATGGCATTTCAAACATAAAACCCAAAATTAATGATTTGATAAGCCAACCCAGTTTCTGCCCACTTAATGACTGCTCAGTCATTTCCATCCTAAGGTTCATTGCAAGATGTTTTTCAGTACTAGAATTATTTAAATATGTTGGAAGCTATCCCTCAGGACTCCTTGCTTTGGTCATGGAAACCAGAAGATGGATTACCCAGCTGAAGCCACATAAACAGTGTTCTGCAAACTTAGGCCGTGCTTTTAAAGACTAACTGAGAAGTGTGCAATAGTACTCTCAGCCCACCATTTACACTACAATGACTACCCCCGATCACATCACCTTATTCTAAAACCACATGGCAGCTCTATCATATATGCGGATAAATGTTTTGTGAAAATGGTAATAAAATGGCAGTTAGTTAAGCCTGACAGCTTTGAGCTTTCGAAGTCAAGCTTCCAGATAAATACAAAATTAACCAGACTCCTGCTCTAATCTGAATCAGGCCTTTATCTCTGATGATGTCTGTTTCTGATATCTTTTTTCTAAATATGTGCTTATAAATGCCAATTAGAACATATGGGCACTATTGCGAGTGATGTGTCTTTCTCGCCTCTCTAGAACATTATAGCCTAATCCTGAGTTTTACGAATGAAGCATCACAAAATTATTTCACAAATAAAGACAGAGAAACGATGGAAGAGCCACGTGGCATTTGAAAGTGTCACATTTTTTAGATTCCAACCAGATCCCTTACAATTAATTTCTGGCTCTGAGTAGGCCACAATGCAAATATTATTACAGACCAAAAACTGCAAACTCAAATAATTGTCTTCTCAAAAAATAAAATTAAGAAAAACTATTTAGGACAGTTTTTTTCCTCCTGAAGATGTTTATTAGTATATAAATGTATTAATATTAAAAAGGTGCTTTAGGTAGATTTACCATCTACCGCAATTTTTAATTTACTTCTGCTGTGTTTTAAGGTTTCCTTTTTCTTCTTTTTCATTATAAATATTCTCTGGAGTATCAATTACAAGTAGTTCAGTAGATTCAATGTACTATAATAAGTATTAATGAAATATTTGCAGCTTATGACACTTTCTATGCTTCTGAAAGCACTTTCATGAATAATATTATCGATCACTAGACTACCAAATTTCACTCATCCTTTGAGGCCCAATTTAAATCCAACCTCCTCCATAAAATTGTCTCTAATCAACCCAGCTTAAAAGACACCTAATCTCTTTGAGTACATATTTTCTGCCCATGCATTTGTTTATCTTTTATTCTCTATGACCATCAATGACTTAATTATCTGCTCCTTTGTACATCTGTTCATCTGCTCATTCATCCATTCATCCTTTAATAAATGCTTCCTAAGTACATTCTACATATCAGTCATTGTATGACAATCTGGAGGTGTTAAATTGTATCTATCATGATTGCTTATAATAAGGGTATCATGTATGATATGACAAGAGAGCTAGAGGTCAAAAAAACAAGCTTTGTTCAGAGGAATCAAAGAAAGCATTGCAGAGGAAAAGATGCCGGGACAAGGTCTCTCAGGATGCATAACAGCTTGCCAAGTAAAGAGATCATTCCATATAAGACAGACTAGAAAGTCATAAAATGGGATGGGGGTTTTCAAAAGTGGACACAGTTTCATTGGCATTTCATCTCATGGCCCAGATCCATTACTTCCCAATGGCCACTTTCATAGAAGCACCAAGGCTTTCTCTGCTCACTTTTCAAAAGAAACATAGTCACATAAGTGCCTGTCTGGAAAGGACACTGCAAAAGGACTAGAAGTTAGTCTTCCAAATGTCAGAGTGATTAAATGCCCCTCTAAGCAAGACACCCTGTTTAGTCAGAATGCCTTTATGTGGAAGGCAAGGAAGGGATGAACTGAGGAATCTAATATTATTGGACACAGAACTATAAAATATGAGCCTCCAGAAAAACATATACAAAAGATTTCAGGACCAGACACTAACCTTGTTGTGCAAGATGCATGCAATACCATATGAAAAGACATCTTGGTTTACCAGAAGGCTTAGATTATCCATGTAGATGGTTACCTAGAAAGTCCTTTATTTCACCACTTCCAGTTGGAAACTTTAAGTTTACTTCTTCTTTTATGGGTTGAAGTCTACTAAATGTTCCTAAACCTTTGGGTAATCTGCAGAGATCTTACCTTGTGTTCATATTTTTTGCACCTCAGTTACTACGGGACACTACCAAAAATGTATAAAGGAGATTAAGATGAATGGTCACTGACCTCAACAAAAGAAGTTGAATCCCTGAGGAAATCACAAATAAAATCCTATTGTGTGAATAGGAGAAAATAAAATTTGGAGAATTGGATTTCTTCTAATTTACTACAGATGGGCAAGGGAGAGGGAAGTGGAGTGAGAAGGTATTTCCACCATTAAGCTCCATCCTGGTTAGATTCAAAATATGATCTTTCATAGTTGTTTTAAACTTTACCTGTAGCTCTGGTGGCAATATATTTTTCAACTAAAAATATAGATGTATCATCTGGCAAAGGAATTTTTGGTGATTGAAAAATGTACTTAAAGTGTTTTTTAAAATATTTTTTAAAGTTACATTTCATTACTTGCCAATTTAACTTTTTAACAGTAGAAGCTGTGTTCTAAGAGAAACAGTCCCAAGATAAAAAATCTTGCTCAAGTAATTGATTAAGGAAGTTCCCAAAATCCATGGAAGGGAATGGGGGAAAGAACATGAAGGAGAAGAAAGAAGGGTGCCGTCTCAAAGATAGCGTCAGACTGATTCTACAGATGGTGGACTGTGAGGTCTGCCTCTGACATGACAAAAACAAGAAAGATGGGCTTTCATAGCCCAGCACTCATTGAATTACAGCCACCTGAGGGCACATAGAGTTTTCCATGACTATTGTGGTAATCTGAGGGCAGGCCACAAGAAAAAGACAGTTGTTGGCTATTGGAAACAAAGGAGTATGTTTCAATAATAATAATAAAAAAAAAGACAGACAACAGAAAGGAAGAGAAACAAAGAAATCAAGAAATCAAGCAGAGAAAAGGAGAGGAAACGAAAAAAGAGAAGAGAAAGAAAAAGAAAAGGAAGAGAAGAGTAATAAGAGAAGGATGCATGAGATATAAATGCAGCACTTATAGAGGGTCACAGAAAATGAGAAGAATCCAGAAAAATGCCAGATATGTAATCTGATACCTATTTTAACTTTCCTTACCTGCCTCGCTTGCCACTTAGGGAAACTTCGTTATTAACCTTCTTAACCCCAGTATCCAGGGAGGCCCAAGTACTTAGATGGGGCAGAGATAAGTGCAAATCACTGCACTTTGTTCACTCAATGCACCATTCTCCCTTTGGATACAACAGTGACACCCTAGTAACATACTCTGAAGACATTCTGTCCAAGTCAATTAGCACAATCTTGTAACATGTTTTGGTTGACTCTTGCTTGTCATTTTCTTTCGCATGCTTTCCGAGCTTGAGATTTTGTGACCCACGTTGGGTCCTCCTGTCATTAGTGTGAGATGAGAGATTATGCGTCTGTATGAAATAGGCAGGTATGTATTAGTTTGATTTCTCATCGGGGGAGAGAACCTTAAGGTAGTTTGCATGCTCTGATGCTCCAAGATAACTTAAAAGTTATCTCTGCTTTCCTTGACATTGATGAAACAAGACGATACCCACAGGCGATGGCTCAAGGTCACACTTTGGATTTCCCTTCATCTTTGATTTCCCTTCATTCGATCCCTGCAAATTTATATTGGTGAAATGAGCTCACTTTGTACTGAATGACCCATCTTAATGAATACTGATGTTGTGTAACTTCTCATATGCGTAGCTCTGTCAGACATTTACATGACAGTCTCTAGTGGATAAAACAGGTTAGAATATAATAGTTCTATGAATTCCTTTCTGCCTGTGGAGCTAAATATTCCTACCAGCTTCACTGAGATTTAAACATTCTGATAAAGATCTGTGCCTCAAATCTTTTCTGTCATCTATATCCTCAAAGCACATCTCCTGGTATCACTGTTTTAACACATGTGAAAATGCTACATTATATGTAAAGTTTTCAATTAATTTAAAGCATTTATTGTTATGCACATCAAAGGAAGCAATCAAATAAAACTTGAAATCAATTTTATTTTTCAAACTCTTATATTAAGAAAAAGTATTAGTTTTTCATTTTTTCAAAAAATACTTTCATGTACATTGAAAAAAGAAAATAAAACTATATCCCATTCTCATTGTCTGGCAAAAACACCACTAAAGATTTCTGTGCCTGTAACAAAACCTCATGACATGTGCTTGCAAGAATATAGATATATCTATATCCATATCCTATATCTATAGGTTTTCTATTTCTAACCAAATATTGGATGATGCTACACATACTTTGCAAATCACATTACCACTGAATAATATATCATCAACACTTTTAATATCAGTCCATAAGATCAACTTTATTCCTTTTAAAATATTCATGGTAGTGCATGAAGTGGAGATACTATAATTGCTTTTATCTAGTCCCTATTCATGAACATTTGCTTTATCTATTAATAGACATTTACATTATCTCTAAATGCTTGCTCCAACAAAAAATACTCCAAACACCTTCTTTGCACCTTTACACTTACAAGTATAGATATCTAAAATGGAATTGCTCGGTGAAAGAGTAAGCACATTTTAAATGTTGAGAGATATTGCTAAATTATCTCTCAAAGAATTGTACCAAATTCTACCTCCCCCAATGGTAAGAGAGAATCACCTTCAGCTCTTATCACTATAAAATTATATTAATCTTTGAATTTTTTCATTATGATTGTCTTTTTTATTATCTCTGTGAATTTCCTGTTCTTACTTCTTGCGCATTTTAAAAAATTGGTCATTTGTGTTTTTCAAATTGATTTATAACATGTTTAGAATATTGTTTGGGGAAAAAAGAATATTATTTGGAGAAGTATAATTTATACACATTTTATCCCAGTTTCTTCTTAATGTTTTGCTCTAATATCACTCCTTGTACAGAAGTTTTAAATTTTCAATCTTTTTTTCTTTTATGGTTTTGGGGTTTGTGATTTTCCTTTTTATTCATCCCTAAATTTTTAACAAATGTATATTTTCTTCAATGAAAATCACAGTTTTAAAATATTTTTGCATAAGATATGAAATAACAATATATTTTTCTCTTTCCAGTTGGAGAAAACCCATTTACTGAATTGGTCCAAAACCATTTATTGAATAATTCATCATCTTATACCAACTTGAAATATCGCTCATCATACAGAAGAACCTATTCTAGAAGTCATTCTTATACTATTTAATAGTTGTAAATAGTATGCCTTGTTGACATTATTCGATATTTTTTATTTATATCCCCCTTTATTAATCTTTTAAAAATTGTATTTGTCTCTCCTGTTCCAATACTTACATTTACATTACTCTCACATTTCTCTTTTGTGTTATTTATCTTAGCCAATTGAATAAAACTTCCAGAATGATGTTAAATAGTGCTGCCAGGAAGTGAGCTGCCAGGGTTTAATAGTGCTGTTAAATCTGTGCCTTTTTCTTAACTCTAACTGGACAACCTCTAATGGCTCACTGTTTTGTTTGTTTGTTTGTTTTTTAAAGATTTTATTTATTTATTCATGAGAGACACAGAGAGAGGGAGAGAGAGGCAGAGACACAGGCAGAGGGAGAAGCAGGCTCCCTTCAGGGAGCCCGACATGGGACTTATCCCAGGACCCCAGGATCACACCCCGGACTGAAGGCCGCACTAAACCACTGAGCAACCCGGGCTGCCCACGGCCCACTGTTAAACACAGTGTTTGCTATTTTGAATGGCCCTTGTCTTTGTCTGTCCAGTAACTCCTCCTATCCTCCCAGTATTTTGGTAATAGGCCCCATCTCCTGACTCTATTTCTGGAAATGTATTCTCCCTTGAGACAATTATAGCATCCATCCCCTGGACACACTGATTGGCTTAAAGATGAGCACATGACTCATGCTCAGCCAATAAAAAGTCTTCCCTAGAATTTTTCCACCGATACTCACAAGGGAAAAATCTCTCTAGCTTTTCAAGTAACAACACCAGAGTATGTGAACCTAATATTGCTGCCATCAGGATTTATGTCACATGTCAAATCCTGAAATAAACTGACAAAGATTGAAGCCCACAACAGAGATGAAAAGAGAGAGAGACTGAGCACAAGCTATAATCATTTGTTCCTTGAGCCAGCCACATCAGAAAGAAGATCATCTCCACTCTTGCTCTCTTCAGGAAACAGGTCTTCTTAGAACTATTTCAGAAAATCATTTTTACCCGAGTAATGAAAACTTTAGAGACTTTTCTATTTTTTTCTGGACTTTCCCCCTCAACTGTATCTCTCAAGTCTTATTTCTCCTTTTGTGGAATTCTTTCTATAGTGAAATCATTTTATTGGTCTGGAATATTTGCCTTTTCATACATCTATTCTGATTATAATCTGATTCTCCTTCGTCTTCATAAAATCTACTTTTTTTCTGGTTCCAGAAGTTTACATATCCTTATAAACTCCATTATATTCCTAAGCTCTAACCTAAAGATCTATTGCATGTTAGAAGTCTCAGTTGGTAACAATTTCACAAAATTTTCATTTTGAAATTCCCCTTAAATTTTCCTTACTCCAATTTATTGTTGCAATCTCAAGGCAGCATGGAGATAACTAACTTTCCAGCCTGTTCATCTACTGGGTTTGAGTCTGGAGCTCTACCTACCAAGAACCTCCATCACCCTGGCAACTCTGTTATACCTACTGGCCTAGAAGACCTTGGGCAAATCATTAAATTTGGTTCAGCTTATCCGTCAGTAAAATGAGATCATAATCATTACATTACAAATTTTTATAAGATGAAAGGAGATTGTAAATGAGATTGTACACGTAGAGCATGTACATGGTACATAGTTAGCGCCCATAAATACTCAGTATCATCCTTATCAAGTGAGTGGTTCTCAGTCCTAGATAAACATCGGGATCACCTGAGTAACTTTTTAAAAATACAACATTCCCTCCCCACACCTCCCTGGAGTTGAGGCCTGAGTGTCTGAAGTGTTAGAATGACTTTTACATGATTCTAACGGGTGTCTGAGTTATGTAAAAACCTCACATGAGCAACCAGTTTCACCTTTCCAAAGCTCCAACTTCTAGAAAGATCTTCCTCTCTTAGTAAGCTGAATTTAACTTCCTACTCATATTTTTATTTTGATTAGAACAGTGTGAGAAATAGAGAAGTAGATAGAACAAAAGATAACTTTTCCTCCTTGAAAGTCCAGCAAACACATGAAAGCATTTTTTTTTTCTCCTCCTGTGTCTTTTCTCCTCCTGGCTAAACAGTCTCAGTTTTTCAACAACTCTTCTATAACATGATTTTAAGTCTCTTCGTCTTTCTAACATGCTAAGCTTTGGTGTCTAGAACAAAATGCAGCACTCCAGATTTCTTCTGATCAGCTACAAGCAAAAGGGTACTATTACCGCCCTAAGTTGGCATTCGGTTTGATTCATATTGCTGAGAGGTTGGGAGCAAAGTGCTATTCACCACCTTTGACTCACATTGTGCTTATTGTCACCTAAAACTCCCTATCATTACCTATAGAAAGATCCCCTTCTCTCTCCTTGCACCATGTCACCACGTCGGGTAGCTGTGGTTCTTGATCCATGAGGAAGATCTGATATTTATGCCTTTTGTGCATCCTTGTGTTAGATTCAGTCTGTCCTGCTTCTTCTTTTTTACTTAAATCCCAAACTGATTATCCAATGCAATTGCTACATTTCTACAGATTTATGATATCAACACTTTAACACAACATTAGTGAAAATATTGAAGAGGACAAGAATAAAGTGAGAGCCTGGCAGCATCACTTTAAAAAATACGTGTTTTTTGTTTGTTTTTTTTTGTTTGTTTGTTTGTTTTGTTTTATATATGTGTCACTAGACTGGGAGGCAGACTCTGAAGTAGAGTATCTGATTCCAATGGCAGCTTCTCTACTTGCTAGTGGCATGACTTTGGGAAGTTTCAAATTTCCTGGGCCTCAGCAACCCCACCTATAAAATGGGAATAAAAAAATAATAGTACCTGCCTCCCAGGGTTTTTATGAGGACTCAGTAAGTCCTTTAGGTAGAGCAAGAGCTGATCACTGGTAAAGTCGGGAAGCATTGGTTAGCGGCATGCATTTAGATTCAGGTTGTGCTCCCACTTTCCATTTAAGAGTCATTTGAGCATAAGCAAGCTATCTAACCATCTCTGAACCACAATTTTCCTCTGTGAAATGAAGATAATAATCATACCAACTTCACAGGGTCATTATGAGGATTACATGAGATGCTGTGTATAAAGCACTTAGCCCAGGACCTGGTAAGCAGAGATCACTAAATTAAGTGTAGCATCACTGCTATTACTATTGTTGTTATTTATAATATCATTCGGTTCTTCTATTCCCTGTGCATTGTTCTTTCCATTATTTTGTGCTACCCAAGTCCTTCTTTTCAAGACCAAACTACTTGGCCATCAGTGCCTAAATAAATCTTTGTTCTTTTAAAGGAAATAAAATGAAATAAAATAAAAATTTTCATATGTAGTCTCCACCCCAATTTTTACACCTTTCTCTACAATGGACTTTTAAACATACTGCTTAGAATGGCATTTCAAAGAGTTAATGAATCCTTGAAGCCTTTTATTTTTCTAGTTGTGTTTCAAGTTTCTTTTATTACAGGTAGAAATTCATGCTTTGACTTTAGAAGAGTGCTGCTGTTAATTCTGCAGTCTTGAATGGCCCTTGAAATAAGGCTAAGTCTTCTCACAGTGTTATTATTGCAGTATTCTCAAGTTAGAAAAAAAAAAGCCAGTGGATTCGAGGACACTTACCAACACCTCTTATTGATTCTCTATCTGAGGACATATGAGTTTCACACAAAATTTCCACTCAAGTGCCAGATACAAATGAAAGTTCTGATATGGGGAAATAATGATTGATGTATTCGATTGCTTGCTGAGAAGATCTTCCCTAGGGCTCTCCTGGTAGGCGTAGACAAGAAGAGTGGTTGTCTGAGCTCCACAGCCATTTGTCACACCTCTGCTTGCTAGTCCTGACTCCTGCTCATGTTACTAGACCTACATCTGCAGATACTCAGGTTCAAATTCTCCTCTCAGTAATTATTTCCTTGGTGCCTGACTCAAGGTTGGCCCCCATCCTTCTGCTACAGGGCTCTGTGGACTCTCCTGATCTCAGAACTCTCATTCCTGTGATCTTTTCTTGTAGACTGACCCACATGAGCCTGCAATCTTTTCCCCCATCTCTCCCAAAAGCATTGACCCCAGACACATGTAATCTTTTTTTAAAGATTTTTTTAAGATTTATTTATTTATTTATGAGAGACACAGAGAGAGAGAGGGGCACAGACATCATCAGAAGGGAGAACCAGGCTCCATGCAGGAAGCCCCGTGTGGGACTCGATCCTGGGACTCCGGGATCATGCCCTGAACCAAAGACAGATGCTCAACTGCTGAGCCATCCAAGTGTCTGACACATGTAATCTTGAATTCTATGAACTACTTGGTTATCTATTACCTTGAGAACTTGGTATAAATACAGATGATGGACTTACCAATTCATTCAGCGTGTGTGGGGTATAGAAATCTGTCTGAATAAAAAGCTTCCTAGCTAAACCTAATGCACATTTAAGTTTGGGAGCTACATTTTCCATGTCACCACTGCATCAGTTTTATGGTTCAGATCATGCCAAGCTCCTGCCCAAAATACTTTAATATTCCACTGATGCCTATCAATTAAATTCAAAATCCCCAATCTGACATATAAAATCACCATAATTTGGTGATAATCAAATTTATATATTATATAATATTATATATTATTTATGCTATAATCACCAACAATTACCTACTTTTCTTTCCATCACTGCCTCATTATGTACCATTTACCCCAGCCAAACCCTGCCAAGATGTTCCACAGATCTTGGGGCCTCCGTGATTTAACAAATACCTTGCCCTCCACGTGGAATACTCTCATCCTACCTCCATCAGTTACCGACAAACCTTCACATCAGAGCTTCTCTTAGCCTTCCTCCTCCACCTTCACCCTCAGATGGAATCTTCATTCAGTCAAGTACTTACTGAGAAGCAATCATGTGCCTAGTGGTGAGGAAGGCATTGGGGATACAAAGCCTCACGAAAAAGAGCCTTATGGAGCTTACATTTTAGCTGATTATGCCTTTGAAGTGTTAACCACACTTGATTTATGCTTTCCTTATGACACCAACTTTGTATATATTATTTGTGTGCATGTCCTGTGTCCTCTCTGAAACTGTAAATTCATCTATTGTGCCCTGCAGCATCTGCCATAGGGCTGTACACATGGCTGGTGTTCATCAAAGTGTTATTGGACTGAATTGAATTCCTCCACAGGGATGAGCACAGAGTTGATGCTCAACATTGATTGACATTAGGCATTTCAACTACCGCAGATTGTTCTCTGCAATAGAAAATATGCTTTATGGATACCAAAGCAGAGCAAAACAGGCAAAATATAAATGTGTTTTCCCAAAATATCCTTAATTCCTGAATAAGAAGTTGGAATACTTTGAATTATCCTTCAGAGGAAAGTACTGAAATAATTACAAGCCCATGTATGATTTATCAGCCTCGTTGGTGAACTGCGATAAGAGACTATGCACAACGTGCCCATGTCAGCTTAATTCTCAGGAATAAAGCTGAAGAGTTTCCTTTCTTGAAACCTCAAGATAGGCAGACCCAAGAAGAAATCATAGTAATAAAAAAGCCTTGGAGGTATGTGACTAGCCTCTAAATTCTGCAATAAATGTGCTTTGTCGAACATTAGTGTCAGCGTGTCATAACGTCAGCTCATTCGATGTGACAACTCCTGTAAGTCTTCTTAAAATGTCAAAATACAGGCGATAGCTCTTTTTTTCCTGTGGAAGAAATAGGAAATAGTAATAAATTTCTCTGCTGCATGCAGGCTGCTGGACAGGTCTGTTTCCTGGCTCCCAGGCTGGTTGTCAAGTGGTTATACCCCTGAGGAAAATGAAATGTTGTTCTGTGGGTATCCAGTGACTGGTCTCCTGTGTTTACTAAAAGGCTAAAAGGCAGGATTCCCAGTGACAACCAAGGAATGGAGGCAGCAAAAACCTGGGGAAACTCTCCTGTTCAGGAAAAGCTTCTCCCTACACGGTACTTCCATGCCCAGTACTGTGTTGGGCAAATAATAGACAATAAATGCTCGCTCATAGGTGAATGTTGAATAAAGTCTGGTTTCTTATCACTGGAATGTACAGAGGCTGGATCTGATCCCGAAAGGATACCTTATCAACCTAGGGGGCTTGGGGCGCCTGGGTGGCTCAGGTGGTTAAGTGTTTGCCTTTGGCTCAGGTCATGCATGATCTCAGGGTCCTAGGATCCAGCCCTACATTGAGCCCCACATCAGGCTCTGTGCTCAGTGGGGAGTCTGCTTCTCTCTCTCCTTCTGTGCTCTCTCTCTCTCTCTCTCTCATTCTCTCTCCCAAATAAATACAATTTAAAAATAAATGAAGAAATAAAAAATGAATCTATGGAGCTTATCCATGGGAGTATCCAAGTGATAAGGCTTCAAAAGAAGTCCAGAGAAACACAATTCAACATACACTGCCAACTTTCCTTCTCCAATCTCTCTGGCAGTATCTAGTTACACTAGCGTAATTGTAAGCGTCTCGAGGGCAGGGCATACAACTTATATATATTGTGTAGCCTCCATCGCTCTTACACACTGCTGAACATGCTTGATGCATGCTTATTGGCTAATTAAGAGAAGGAAACAAACAGGCAAGAAGAAATGTCAACGTCAATGCGTGTAGCAAACCCACAAGCTCAAGAGAAAATAAGGGTTGGACTTCCAGTGGGGCCTTGAGACACACATGCTTCCCTTCTGTCTGTTCCAGCTTCTTCTACTGGTTCCCATCTCTGCTGTGTCACCGTTGGGGTACCAGCACTGTGCCTGATGGCAAACAGAAAATCAGCACACCTTAGTGTCCTTTCCCTGTCTTCTCACAGTAAGTTGACTTTTTCTTCCACCTATTGGATCTTTTTCCTGCATAATGAGCCCATCTTTTTGGCTGGCTCTGTGGAAGTTTCTTGAAAGCATAGAAGGCCACCTCTTGCCACTTTATTAACCTCCTATATCCTTCAGGATAACTAACAATAAATTTTTTTCCTTTTCTTGTTTCTTTCCCACCCAAAATCTCATGACTCAAGGAGAATTCTAAATCAATCTAAACAGATTCAGATAATTCCTTCAGAGACGGCACACTCAAAAGCGTTCAAAGTCACATAAGCCTTTCTGAGAACAGGTGTCTCTTTAAGAATAGTCCCAACTACATTATACTCCCGTTGTTGGCAAGATTGCAAACTCTGGTGGCCCAAGCCAAATCCTCACAATGGGCTATGTCCTCAACTTGCACTCCGTACCTCGACTAGCCAGGAGATATATGAAGTGAGCATGGTACATCAAGATAGTGAAGTAGCTACCAGACTTGGCAGGAATTTCCAGGGTATGTAGCTTAGTGAAAAGACTCTCAGATTGAAGAGCAGGTCCTGCTTTCAAACCTGACAAGTTGATTATTAACTTAGTGACCCAGGCTAAGTCACTTCACCTGTGTATAATCCTCTTATTTCAGAGTGAACATGTGTCCTACAAATTTTCATAGACCAAAAAAAAAAATTTTTCATAGACCTTCTGAGAATTTTTTGAGTTACTATACATGTAAATGCTCTGAAATGCTACCCACATATAAGACAATGGCTTCACTCTGATATTCACAGAGATAAGGCAACAATCTTACAACTACTGAACTCTTCCTTCTGTCCTCCCTTCCTTCCTTCCTTCATTCACTCAATCAGTCAACAAATATCTTCCAACACCTGTGTGATAGGCAATGTTCTAGATGTTGGAGATAAAGAAGCAAACAAAGCAAAGTCCTCATGAAGTTTACATGGTAGTGCAGACAGATAAGAATTAAGATAAATTATATGAACCAAAATGAAGCAATGTAGACGGTAGAACCTGATTTTGGTGGGAGCGTACACTACTGTATATAGGGTGAGCAGAGAAGGGATCTCTGATACAGTGACATTTGGCCAGACCTCTGAAAGAAACAAGGGACAAAGCCATGGGAACATCTGGAGAAGCAGCATTCCAAACAGAAAGGACAGTGCAAAGGTCCTAAGAAGGGAGTGTTCTCCGTGTCCTCAAGGAACAGGATGGTGGTTTGGTGTGGCTGGAGCCCAGCGACTGAGAATCATAGTGGTCATAGAAACAGTCCAGTGGTAAAGGGACAGGAAGCACTCAAGGTATGAACTCAATATGTCTTGGGTATGAGGAAAAGGTATCGGAGAACTTCCAAGAGAGGAGAAACAAGACCTGTCTTTCTTTTTATTTTTTTATTTTTTAAATTGTATTTTATTTTAAGATTTTATTTATTTATTTATGAAAGACACAGAGAGGAGGCAGAGACATAGGCAAAGGGGAAAGTGGGCTCCCTGCAGGGAGCCTGATGTGGGACTTGATCCCAGGACTCTGGAATCATGCCCTGAGCCAAAGGTAGACGCTCAACCACTCAACTGCTGAGCCACTGTCTTTCTTTTTAAAGGGAATTCTCTCTTTAAAGGGCCAATCATTAAGAGAGCAGGGATGCAAGCAGAGAGACCAGTTAGAAGCATTTTGTAGTAATGTGGCAAGACTTTATGACAATTTGTACTAGGGAGGTCATGGTGGATATATTTTTAAGATAGAGCCAAAGGATTGTTGATACATTGGATATGAGGTATTAGAGAATAACACAAGTAAGGAATTATTCCAAGTTAAAGGCAGGTTTTCTTTTGGGAGAAAGATGTGGAGAGGAGAGGAATCAAAGAGATCTAACTTAACATTGTTTTTTTCCTAAAAACTTAATTATCAAGCTCCTAGTATGTGTGACTTAATTTCTGACCTCAGAGGAACTCACAGCCATTTGGGTAAGCAAGACCCAAAGGAGGAGTGGGAAGAGTTAAGCAAATGATATTTAAACAGAGAATTACAAATCTCACAATTTAAAATATCTGTGCCTATTTTTGTTTTAAAAAAAATAAGCAGTGCAGTGTCTAATGAAATTATCTCTGACTGGTTTGTTGAAGCCAAGATTAAAGTGAGAAGTTGGAGCCAGATAACCACAGCAGCCATAACAAGATAATACCAAAGTTTGCTTTTCCTAGCTTGGTTTGGTTTGATAGACCTGATAACAGCTCCATCATTTATTAGCAGTGTGATATTGGGCAAGTGCCTTACATCTTAACTAATTACATCTGCAATGACCTTATTTCCAAGGCATTGTGGCTTTGGACTTCACCATATAGATATTGGGGAACCCAATTAAATCCACAGCACAGTTGTAACTGTGTGCTATTCTGCTCACTTTCCGTGTCCGGAACCTTGGCTTCCTCCTGCTTTCCACTCCATATATATACGGTCCAGTTTTCTAACCAGTATTTAATAAGCCCATGCCCACATGTCACCTACAGCAGAACTCTGTACCCTTATCACTGCTGACTTATCACCTTACAATTCAGGCTTGTGCTCTAGAAGGAAGTTTTCTATTTGGAGAACATCCCAGATTATAAAAAATAAACAGAACAACTTGTCTGAAGGACCCTTTGATGACCCACTCCTCATTCCCACACTCATGGCTTTGCTTGTATCTCCTTACTCACTGACCTTTCCTCTTGGCAAACTGTCAGACAGTTTCCCTTTCTGAAGCTCAGTTACCCCCACTCCCCACCTCAGAGGATCTTGCACACAGGCCATGCATAGAAATGATGAGCACAGGCAACCATGGAGCAAGGTTAATGAAGAGCAGTTTTAATTCTATGGCCATCTCCACTCCCCTCCTCTCCATTTATATTTTCAACATATGGTTGGCTTTTTAATGTCACTTTAATGTTTTCTCTTGTATTTAATTATTTAAAGATTTAATAACAAACTGCTGAGAATCAATCGCACACAAGGGACACATTTCTTTGTATTCTTGCTCCTTTTTTTTTCTGCTTTTGCATAAAAGTTCATTTAAGTCACTGGAAACTAAAAGCACAAAGCTAAAAGGGGAAAAGATGAGAACAACTTAAATGCATTCGGGAAAGGATATATGTAGGTGAAATCAAACTCTCAGCGACACCTGGTACGTGTCTCTTATCAGCAATGGGCAGTAGCGATAAACAAGGAACCCCAAAACAAATCACTTTGATTCCATTTTCTGTCTAATAATATTAAGCCAAGGATCTTCTTTTTACATTAAATTCCTTTTGGGATTGATTCCAAGTGTTAAGGACAAGGAAATGGAAGAAGAACTGCCATAAGACTCTAGTCCTCTTGATCAACAAAAACTAAAATTTTAAATATCACTTTTAAAATCTTAAGTGGTTTGTGGTCTATTATTTGGGGATCTCTTTTCCCCATTTCCAACTATTATCTGGATGAGCTAATCCATTTAGAAAGACATTTCTTTTTAACATACTCTACTTGTATGCTTTGAATAACCTAGTCTGCTAGACAGTGTGCCAGGTACTCTGGATCCAACCAGAAGCAACGCTAACTCCCTCCCTGCCTTCAGAGCCACTCACAGTCTTCCAGGGGGAACAAAGGTAACGAGAAGCCAGTTATAACGGGTGTGCTCTGATGTGGGAAGTAGGATACAGTGGAGGCCCTGAGGAAGGCACCAAAGCCAGTCTTGGGGAAAATGGGAAACGCTCCCCAGAAGAAGAGAAAGTTATTGTGAGACCTGGAAAATCACTAGGCATCTGACTGATGAGGTACAGTAAAAAGGATAAATCATGGACTTTATGGAGAATCCCCTACTTGAGTCACTTCCTACCTATGTATTTGAAATAAGAATTAGAAATTAAGCAATCTTTTTTTTTACATTTTACAAATAACACTGGAAACTTCCTTTTTTTTAAGATTTTATTTATTTATTTGACAGAGAGAGAGAGAGAGAGAGCACAAGCAGGTAGAGGGAGAGGGAGAAGCAGGCTCCCCGCTGAGCAGAGAGCCCAGATGTGGGACCATCCCAGGACCCTGGGATCATGACCTGAGCCAAAGGCAGACGCTTAACCAACAGACACCCAGATGCCCTCACTGAAATTCTTCTAGAGGTAAAAAAAAAAAAATCTCAGAGACATCTTTGGAAAAAGACCCTCTGGAATTCTCGCCAAATGACTAGGTCTGATGTTCTACAAGCTTGCTCAGGCCCACACTGCTAAGAAGAGAAACCCAAGTCTGCATCTGCTGACCATGAGCTTCCCTGGAGCAGAACCCCTAAAACTCTTGGAATCCCAGCTTTTGGACCAGCCACAAAGGAGTCCAGAAAACATTCGAGTGGAATCACGCGACTTCTGATTTTGAACTCAGGTTTCACATCCCTTGAAATTCACTCTTTGCCAGATTCCTTAGGCTCTCATATTCCATTTTATACCTATTTAAAACTGACACTTATTTGAAAATCAAAATGCAATTAAAAGTCTATACCAAAGAATATTGCATGCCATTGTGATTTTTTCCCTGGCTATAAAAAGGTCATTTCAGTTAACTTCCTTGTATTGGGGGGCATTGTTTATGAAATATATAATTAAAAAATTTTTTAAAGTCCGTGAGAAAAGCAAACTTTATTTTTTAATGTTTAATGATGTTCCTCCAGGATCTAATTAATGAAAAAGCTAGTCATAGCTTATTATCCTGAGAACTGTGACAAATCTTACCATCCTATCTCATAATGCGCCTATTTTTTTTTAACCAAAGGAGACCAAAGAAACATGCTGTTGGCTTTGCAAAATGTACTTTTCATAAACATGTGTTATTTCAAAAAAAAAAAAAAAAAAAAAAAAAAAAAAAAAAACATGTGTTATTTCAAAATAATATTTATTCCAAAAAGATTTTTTGAACACCTACTATGTGCCAGGAGCTATCCCAGAGGTATAGAAACAAAACAGATGGAAACCAATCAACAACAACAACAACAACAAAAATGTATATTTTACTTTTAAAATGGAAAATGGAAATGGGATGGAAAATAAATAAATAAAACAAAGTATACAGTATATTAGAAAGTGATCAGAACTGTCAGGAAAAATAAAGTAGGTCAAGGAACAGAGAAGGCTGGGATGGCATCGCTCTTTTAAACAGGATGGTTGGCAGGTGACGCTTCAGCAGTCCCTTGAAGGAAGACTGAGAACAAGCCACGTGGTTATCTGCAGGAGGAATGTTCTAGGCAAAGGAAACACCTCGCAGAAAGGCCCCAGACTGGACCAAAGTGTTCCTGGAACCCCAAGGAAGGTAGTAGCTAGAGTGGAGTGAACAAGAGTAAAGGAGGGTCAGATTATGTGGGACCCCACAGGCCTTGGAAGGACATGCTGGCTTCTACTCTGGGTAAGAGGGGAAGCCCTTGCAGGGCTTTGAGGAGAGGCATGATGTGCTCTGGCATCGCTCTGACTGCTGTGTTGAGAATACAGCACGGGGTGACAAGAGTGGACACAGAGAAGAGGCAAACACGAGAGGTCAGGCAACAGAGGGAGGATGGTGGCCTGAGCCAAGCTGATGGTGGTTGAAGTCATGCCCAGAGGCCAGACTTGGGGTTAATTTTAAAAGCAGTTCCAATACACCTTGCCCATCAGTTGAAGTCAGGGAGACCCTGAAATTTTTGACTTGAGCATCTGGAAGGATTGAGCTGCATTTCACTGAGCTGAGTAGACTTCACATAGGGCAGTTTGGGCCAATTTTTCTTGGAAGAACACAAAAAATAAGCCAGTATGCTTTCTTATGTATCTCCTTAAAACCATGGTGTAAACTTTCAAATTTTCAAAAATGCATTTTTCCCTAGTACAAATTGTTGTAGATTAACAGCATACTTATCAGAAAGAATTTACTGACAAACTTACCTGAGCGGAAAAATGAAAAACAAAACAAAACACCTCCTTTAACACAAAGATGATTTACTCTTTCTTTATTCATTGCTTTTGCCCTTTTGCCATTTGTCATTTTTGGCTAAAACTGAAGAAATGCAGACATTTTCCTAAACCTAGAAATTTCTCTCATCACTTCCTTGGACATGGGCATTTTCAAAGCTTGCTAAGGGGCTTAGCCTGGCCTATGCTTTCTGGAACATGAAATAGAAAAAAGGTATCCTATCGCTGGTCCTATCTTCCCAATTGACCTCAATTTTACTGTTCCCTCTAATCCTACACTCCTCTTGGAAAATAAATCTAAGGACTTAAACCTATTTGCAATCCTTTTCTCCAATTCCTTTCCCTGATTACTCCTTCCACATTTATTCCTCTCTTTGTGTGAAATTGTTGTGCCTGAAGTATCCATTTATTTTTATTTTCTGAAATAAAATTATTTTTTTTGACTTCTGTTCATCAAGTTCTCTCATAAATCTGAAAATCAACATCAACATGATCTTTATCATCTTGTTGGAAGATGTTAACAAGAACCCAGACCACATAATAAACTGCAGCAGAGTAGCCCAAAAATTCCATCAAAGAGTTATTGAATTGTATTTTAATTGTTCATTTATATGTTTGTCTATAAGCCCCTGATGCTATATTACTTCATTTTATATACCTGCCCCGACACACAGAAGATATAAAGATATAAAGAATAAGTTGTCCTTTGAGAGACTAAGGCAGCAAGAAGAGTATTGGAGAAAGGATCTTTGGGTTGAGTAGGGGGTTAAATAATAAATTATTACTATTTCAACTTTATAGATAATATACTTGAGTTTCATATTCCCTATAGGGTCATTGTAAGGATCATTTGAGACATATGTAAACAGTATAGACCAGAACCTGGCAACTAAATATATTTAACAATTGGTGGTTGTGCTTGTGTAATAGAAGTGGCAGCAATAGTAGTGAATAGTTAGAAAAAAGAGGGAGGGAGAAAATGCAGAAACACAAAAGAAAATCTAATATATCTTATAATATCTCTCCCCAGAGAAAAACACTTCAGATTTTGATATCTTCTTTTAGTCTAGATGAATGGGTGGGAAAGAAGCAGGGAGGGAGAGAGAGAACAGCAAGAAGAGAGGGAAGGAGGGCAAAGACATGAGTGATGGGCTTTGAAGGTTTACTTTTTGCCGTCATACTTGAATGATAAGTTAGTGGCTAGAGGGCCCTCAGTCCAAATACATTTTCCTTCAGGGGCACTTCAGGTGGTTGAGTGTCTGACTCTTGATTTCCGCTCAGCTCATGTCAGGATTGTGAGGTCCAACCCCACATCAAGCATCAGGCTCCACGCTGGGTGTAGAGCCTGCTTAAGACCCTCCATCTCCCTCTCCCTCTGCCCCTACCCCCTGCTCCCCACTTGCATGTACTTTCTCTCTCTCAAAAAGAAAACAAATTTTCCTTCAAAATTTTGCAGACATTGTCTCATTATTTTTTAACATCCTGTGTAACAACTAAACATTCTGCTATTAGTTTGATTCTTGTTTTCATAAGCAAGTTTTTCTTTCCCTTTACTTATAGGATTTTCTTTTAATTTTTGTTCAGAAGTTTCATAATCTCATTCTTAGGTGTATCTCTTTTTCCATTTGTTTTAATTTTCTACCTTCTCTGTCAAGTCTTTGTTCATATCAGAAAATTCTTCTATTTCTTTTCCTTGCTCATTTCTCTTTACTCCTTTTACTATAATTAGACAGATGTTGGATATCTTAGACATATCTTCCATATCTCAGCAGAAGAGGCAATCATTTTTGTACCTTAGCAATAACGAGGTTGCTAATCATAAAAAAATTCGACTGCAGGAGATCAGGAAATGTGAGCAAAGATAGAGCTTGCCTCTGATCCTAGGAGTTACTTATCCATTGCTTTGTTCCATTTCTTTCCCTGGAATCAATACCCATGCTGGGTTTTCTCATTAATCAATTTCCTCATTTGTTTAAAAAACTGTTCCTGCATCCCTCAACTGCAGCAAATGCTGATTCAGCCTCTCCCATGGAGATGGGAGCAGTTGGCCATAGGCCTTTTCATAATCACCACCCTGACCATCCTTTGGCTTATTTCTGCTTGCAAGCTTAAATCTCTGATTTAGGAATTTTTCTTGAATTCAGCTGGGAAAATTCACTCTTGAATGGCATCCAATTTCATTTTTATGGGCCACAGACACTCTATCAATCCAAGTCCATCTGCTATGTGTCTTCCAGAAATTCTTTAGCATTCCAGGCCTGCTAATGGTGCCCTTTCCAAGGACTGCCAAAAACAAGTTTGTGAGGTTTTTTTTTTTTTTTTTTTTTTTTTTTTTTTTTTTTTTTTTTTTTTTTTTTTTTTTTTTTACTGCCCAATGGTATGCAGTGGCTCTGCCTTTTTTGGGTTTCTAATTTCACTATGGGTTTATCCTTCCTTTTATTTATTTTTTCTATCATTTCAGTAGGATCACGGAAAGAGAAAAGGCAAATGGATTTTCTTAGGCATCTCGAACTAGAGTTATTGAATTGTATTTTAATTGTTCATTTATATGTTTGTCTATAAGCCCCTGATGCTATATTACTTCATTTTTATATACCTGCCCCGACACACAGAAGATATAAAACAGAGGTTACATCAGGAATAGCTGAATAAATTAGGTGGAATGACTATAAATGAATATTTTATTACATTACGTATACATAAGTAATAGGAGAGTCATCTCTTGGACTTGTTGTAGAATGATATGAGAGGAAACTCTTGCCCTGTCTGTTGCACTTCTATTGTGCTATGCAGAGAAGGAGGCTTTATAAAGAACTCAGAATTTTCTGGGAGCTCAAACAAGGTTCCTAGAGTGGCTGGGAAGGAGGGAAGATGAGAAGAAGAAGTTGAGAATTAATTCTCAACTGCTTTACTCAACCAGTGTTTATAAGAGCTTCCATTCCTATCTTGCGCCTCCTGCACTACTAATCAACCCTTCTCCTCTCTGAATTCATACTTTGCTGCATTTCTCTGGCCACAGTTTGGTTTCCTACCCCACTTCTTTGATGTTAAGTTACTTCAGTGGCATCCAGCTCTGGCTAAGGTCAGTCCTCAGGGTGGATTCCTTTTACTGTCCTTCCAGGCTGCATCACAGCTACACCCATCCCAGCTGCTTAAATAAGAACTGACACATTTGTATATATTTTCCTCTAACTTTTCTGAGTTTCATATTTAATCCTAATAAAATTAGTAAAATTATCCCCTCTCTCCCTCAGTCCAGGGATAATTGGGGAGCTTAATGCATCATCATTTATTTTCAGAGGTTCCAGAAAGTATAAAGAGTGCCCAGTATGCAAAAGCCATTGTGACTATGAGCAAAACAGATAAAGAAAAAGTTAAGGAATTGAAGTTTCCCAAACTATGAGCCATTTGTCCCATTGCACCCAAACCAAAAGAAATGATAAAGAAGTCAAGTCAAAATAATTAAACCTGATTTTTCAAATTACATGTAACAAGTAAAGAGAGCAACAAAGATTAATGTAGCGCCATACAGCAAGGAGCTTATCATAGAATAAATTTACACATTTTATTGTTAGTCATTCTAGCAGCTAGTAGAGCCAACTGTTTCCTTCTCTGAAAAAGAGGGTGCCTGTTTCAGGTCATTTTGAGGCATTGAGTTTAATGAGCTGGAAAGCATAAACTGTGAATTTCTACTTGTGGCAAAAAGTTTTGCATTGAAGTATTGCATGTGTAATTCAGGATCGAATCTTGATTTATTGTTTAGATTTGTGAAAATGGGCCAGTTTGGGAGGATAAATGGGATGCATGATAAAATAGCAAGATAAAATAAGTAGCTTATTTCTCTTATTTCACTTATTTTAAAGTAAGTGAGAGAAAATAATCATCAAGGGTAAAGTCATCATCAAGGGTAAAGTCACTGGAGATTAATTCAAAAGTTTGTTTTATCATATGCACTTCTTCTGGCTCTATGATGATCAATAAATTTGGGAATTTTCAGATCTTAGAAAAAGGAACTCTGGAGAAGCTGACTGGGGCAGAAGCTGACAAGTTTTCACAAAACCTATTTCCTCTTCTTCTAGGACCACACTGAGGCTACCTTTCCCAGCCACCTTTGCTTTGAGGCATAGCCTTGTTCTAAAATGTGCATATCACCACTTTCATTGTAGAACCACAAAATCTTCCTGTGGGTGATTCTTCCCTTTCTGTCCCCATCCTCAGGTTGAATGTGGAGAACTCTGAGGTCCTAGAGGAATATGGAGCCAGAAGATGGAAGGAGTCTGGATTTCAAAAGGTCAAGTGTTAACAACAAAATCCGATAAGAAATAAGAAATAAGAAATCACACAAATAAGAAATCAGATTCTATTGTGTTTAGCCACTGAGGATTTGGGATTTGGTTGTTATAGCAGCTAGCATTAGGCTTACTGACTTATAATACTTACTTATAAATTACTGGCTAGACTTTCAAAATTAGAATTGGTCACTATGGCAAAGGAATTTCAAATAATCTTAATGACTATGGAGGTAGAACTAGAGCTAAATCGATGATGGCAGGTAAACCATAAGCCTGGAATGACAAGCATCTTTTAACTCGCTTCAGTGAAGCTGGACTCTTCTGAGTCTTCCCATCATATAGAAAATCATACTTCCTCAGAGGGCTTCATTCATCAAATTAACCTGAACTCACATCCCTGCTACCTGGTTTTCTCCATAGAAACAACCACTGTTCATTTTAAAGGATCTTTGACAACTATTTGTCAATTTATTTTCTGTCAGCCTCCTTGAATGTCAGTTCTATGACAGATGAGAACTTGCTGGTCCTGTCTCTCCTTAATACCAGGAACTTGAACACTTGATCTATAATTAGACACTCAGTGGTAATTTTTTTTGAATTAATGAATGACTCCTGGTGCCCCTGACTGAAAAACTTTGTATCATTAGATTCTTCCTCCAGCCAACAAATATTAATGTGCCTTAAAGCAAGTATAAGACATTAGTTGGTGTCCTCAAGAAGCCTACGGTCCAGGTGAAGAAAGATGGAACATGACAGAAGCACGACAATAGTGAATGATAAATGCTGAACCTAATTAAAGTGTTAGAATCCAAGTGTTTGTAGCACTTCAGAGCAAAAGAACAAGTGGTTGCGAAAAATCTCATAGAAAAAGCATCTTGAGTCAAACCTTAAAGACTTAGTAGAAATTGACAGCCAAGACCAGGTATGATGTGCTTACCTTCAAGGAGTGGACAATGAGGTTCACAAGATATTTGTCAGAGTGGAGAGAGAAATCATTAGAACATTCATCTTCATGTGTATTCACTTTTCATATTAAAAATATGAATTAATCATATTATGTATATAATTTATAAAATAAGCATGCATTATGAGGGCATGCTTATAATCAGACTGTCTAAAGGTTGCTTATATTAAGAGGAGATTTTACTGAGGAGATGTGAGCAAGGCATGGGTGCAAGAATGTACAAAGGGGCATAACTGTACATAGTCTGGATAGCACAAAGAGCATATAGAAGGGAAGTGTCAGCTCAAGTTAGAAGAGAACGTTGTAGTAAAATTATAAGGAGCATTCAATGTCAGTAAAAGCATTTATATTTTGATTGCTTATTCGTCCTCAACACATTCCCCCCATGTGTCTTCTCATGATCACCTCCCTAAGAGAAGTTCCCTTCTGTTAGTCTCTGGGTGACTGCACCACTACCTAACTCATCTTCCTGCTTCTATGCTGGCCCCACCTCACCAATGTCTGCTCCCCACATAGGAGCCATTGTAATATTTTTAAAAATGTAAAGGAGAACATTCCACTCCCTTACTCAAAAGCTTTAAATGACACCATTGCACTTTTAATAAAATCCAGGGGCACCTAGGTGGAGCATCCTACTCTTGGTTTCCATTCAGGTTTGATCTTGGGATCCTGAGTTGAGCCCAACCTCAAGCCCCACCTGGACCCCCTCAGGGAGCCCTGTTCAGCCCAAGTCTGCTTGTCCCTCTCCCTTCCCAAAGCCCCTCTTCTTCTGTCTCTCCTCACCCAGTTCTCTCTCTCAAATAAACAAATCTCTTAAAAAAAAAAAAAAAGAAGAAGAAGAAGAAAATCTAAATTTCTACCATTTCTATGTGATCTTTCCTCTGCTTATTTTTCCATATAATCATATATCACTCCTGCCCTGCTCCCTGTACTTAAGCTGTATCAACCCTTTTAGTCTCCTGGTACATGCAAACTCTTTCCTTCCATAGCTTCATTGTATTAGCTGTGCCCCCTGCTTGGAGTGTTTCTCCCTATGGATGCATGACCCATCCTTTCTCATCATCCAGGCCTCCTCTGTGCTAGGTACTTTCATACGTACGTATCATTAACTTTATCCTCCCCACATCACAGTGAGGTGGGTACAGTGAGAAAGGGTCAACTAAATTTAAAATGTACATATGCATTGATTAGTTTACAAAGTACTTTAGCATGGGTCCATTTGATCCTACCCCATTCTCTCAAGAAGAAACAGATTTGTAGAAGAAAGGAGTGTGATGAGAAAGATGGTGATTCACCGAAGTCACAGAGATTGCAAGGACTAGATCAAGAATTCAACTAAAGTCATTTGGCTTCAAAATCTGGTGATCTTTTTTGCTCCATATCCGAAAGAGGCAAAGACAGTTTCAAGAATATGAGGAAAGCCAATAGCATCTGAGAGAGTCAGCAAAGAATGTATTGATAAGAAGGTCAAGAGCAGCCTCTGGCAATGTGATGAATCAACCAACACATTTGTTGAATTAAAACATTCATCAAATTCCTATCATGTGCAAAACACTGACCTAGGCTAAAAGCAGCACAGAGTGGTTCCTATTTCCTAAAATGGGATTTTCGAATAATGGACCAAAAGTCAAATTAAATGAGGACAAGACACGATGCTCTGAAGGAAAAAGAAAAGCACACTCAGGTCAATTCTCTGGGAATCTGGCTGCAAAGGGAGGAGACACCAGTTTGGTAACAGGTCAAGTGAAGGTCATATTCAAGACTCAAGGCAACAAGCAATTGACGTTGTTTTGTGGCCTTTTTAGCCTAGATTAGGAAATGCACGTTTTTACCTCAGGCTTCCAGTTATCAGCATTTCCGTGATATCATCAAAATAACTTTTCCTAAGGGTCTGTTCTAGGAGCAGATGTCAATATTGAAAGTTCAGTATCCTGGGAGAGCTGATGTTGACTCACAGAAAATACCCTTCTGATGACTGATGCTTTTGCTACCTCAAGTTGGCAGAGTGACACATCGACCCAGAGCCTCCCAGGATTTGGTTGATCCCTGGGAGTAAGATGAGAGCTTGGAAAGCCTCATGAATAGCTCTGATGGGGGCAAGGAGCGTTTGATAGAAGCATGTTTGCCTTCATGTACTCTTTGGCACTCTAGAGACCTAAAAGTGGGAAAGCAACTTCCCAGAGTCTATTCACTTACTGCAGAACAGTGGAAAGATGCTCTAGTTTAACACAAAATACTGCACCATCAGATCTGAGTTCAGTTTATGGTGGGTCCCTCCTCAGTGCTGTCTTTTTTTTTTTTTTTTTAGTGCTGTCTTTAAATGCTGATATCTGCAACTGTCCACATTCTGCTTTGCAAGGCATTCCTCAAAAACCTTGGCATGTGAGAAGGTTGGGCATGGTCTCAAATAATGAGGCAAATTAGGTAACTTTCTATTACTTTCCTAGAAGAGATGAAAATGTGACAAGGAAAGAAACTAAAGCTAAAGGCTCAATACGCTGAGGGGATGGGGTCAGGACAAAACAAAAGTCAGCCTATGAGGTAAGAGGTCAATGATGGACTCAATGGAACAAAACCAGAACTACAGTATGTTAAATCAGCCAATTTAGAAATTGTGCTTACTACACTAGTTGAGGAAAATACTAAATAATCCTTATAAACTAAAGGCAAACATAGAATTCCTGGGGAAGCTCAGTACTTAAATATCATTTCTCTCAATCCGGATCTTGCTCTAAAAGCCCTGTAATGGTGCTGCTTCCTGATTCTGGCCCAAAGCCTTCTTGCTTATGCGACATTCCTACAACCTTTGGTTTCAGATCCTTCCTCTATGGGGCGGGGAGGTTCTCCTTAATGTTCCACAGTTACCATGCTCATGTAGCACTACAAAGGGATCCATCTCGGAGGAGGAAGGTTGGTGAGGACCCTTGCCATATATTCCAATGGGTTTTTTTTCTCTTTTTCTGAGTATTATTGCCCCTCTATACAAGCCTCTCACAAATACCCAGTTGCTATCATCATCTTGTTCCTTTTTTCTCACCTTTTTGGTTGTCATATTTTCCCCTAGAATTCTCCAAGAGAAAAATAAATAAATAAAACCCAGTTGCCATGAGAATAACAACCAAACACTCTCTCAATTGAAAATGAATCTGACGTTTATCCTGGTCTGTATAATCAGCCTGAACCAATCATACTTTGGAAAACATAGTTATAACCCACAGATGCTAAATTGAGGGCTTGCCTTTTTCTTGAAATAGTAGAGACAAATAAGTTGAATATATTATTTTAATGGTCTAGAAATGACTACATCTAGGTAGCATACTGAGAAAGGACAGGGTGTACTTCAGTCGTTCTCAATCCTGGATGCATATCAGAATTATCCGTGTGGATTTTAAAAATTACCAATACCCAGACCCCACACCAGACCATTTAAATCATAATATGGGTTTTCCCACTATCCAGTAGTAGAGCATTGATATGAAGCCTTTTGTAAGCTGAAAAGGTACAAAGTAAAGCAATTACCAATACTTAATATGGAAAATTTTTTTGAGCATTCCCAGGCCCCTCCAAAAACTTTTGTAGGCTTTTCTGATACCCTAGCACACATCTTGCTAACAGATGCACAAAATAAATCTAGATAAAGCACAGATGCTCACAGACACGGTTCAAAGCTGTGGTGGCTTAATGCTGAGACGCTGAGTATAGTTTCTGGGGAAGGAGATGTGTGGCTCCGCTCTCACTGCTCTGGTGTACACGGCCTCTATCATGGCTCACTACAAAATAAATGCGGTAGGCTGAGGGACAGTGATACCACACTCAGAGGAATGTAAATCTAAGAATTAGATGCTGGCCTCTGCTCCACCACTCACGCTGTGGTCACGCTGTGACCTTGAACAAACCACTCAGTCCTTTGGGTTTGAGTTTCTTCCTCCATAAAATGTCGATGGCCCTCTTCTCTCTATTCCCTTCTTTCACTTGGACTAAATACAAATATCATCCAGTTTTAAAAGTTTGTCATTTTTAAGGCCTACAAATGACTCAGGTGGGATTATTTTGGCTTCTCAGATCATAGAAAGATCTCGTGACAAAAGGCACTGAAGTGATTAAGGATGATAGACACAAAACAGCTGGTAGGCAGCCAGGGGCTTACCTGGGCTGGAAGAAAGAGCCAGGCTTCCCAAATGTCAACCCTCCATGGACTTAGGAGGAAAATAATAAGAAAGGAACCACCCAGTTTGTTGACAAAGCAGTTTAGCCATGGAGGAGTTCTGGTGGAACAATATTCAGGGTATTGGTGATTCCGCTTTTAAATTTTCAGCTCTACCCTTCACAGGAAATCAACAAACTTGAGAACCTAGCCTTATTTTGTGTGAATGCTGTATCCAACACACACCTGTATTCAGTTATACATACTCACACATGTCCACACACCTATGTATCTATTCAAATATAGTCACTTATGTCTTATATCCATATGAAATGAATTCATATGTTCAATGCAACTTTTGAAAAAACAAATACTTGCCAAATATCTATTGATAATGTAAATATCCTCAATTTACAGACTGAGGATACAGCATGTACAAATCAGTAAAAGTAGCTTCTCAATGACAGCTTCCATTGTAGTGGAGAAGAAAGACTATCAACAAGACAAGTAGACACTGATCAAGACTAGACAAATTGCGGGGAACATGTACCAGAAGTGTTGGGAAAGGGGTCTGGTTTTAGATGGGAAAGCAGAGAGAGAGATCATCCCACATATCTTATTTGGAGTTAGATGCAATTAACTTCAGTTTCCATCTGTGAGACGAGGCTTGTTTGCCTTCTTCTCCAGTTTGTTGGGAGGGTTAAGCGAAGCTGTGTATAGTCCTTGATAAGATACCTGGCAGGGACTAAAGGACTCAGTTAGTAGAGAAAGTGAAAGGAATAGTGGGGACTGGATAGCTGTCCCAGAGTCAGCAGCGGGTCAATAGTATCGCTAGACACTAAACTCAGAGCTTGAGACTTCACATCTCAGCCCTGCAGCATTGTGTTCACAGAGTGGTTCTGATATGTAAGGTTTTGGCACTCCCTCCGTATCTGTGGGGCAACTGCGAGGTCTACAAAGGCGGAGGTGGACTGTTTGGTCTCACTCTAATCCGGGAAGTAGTACGGATTCAAGTAATATTTGTAGAATATTAATTCTACTTCTTACTCTAATCTCTAAAGGTAACCCTCGAAATTCAACAAATATTAGCCGTGGGACTGCTGCACCTCTGTAGGTGTATTTGGTTGTACAATGTGTGCTGAATGAGACTCAAATATGTTTAACTAAACTAATGTTTTGTTTATTGGTTTAGTTTACTTTAGATTATATGAGATTAAGTGGATTTCCAGGGTTGAAATAAGAATACAAAAGGTACATTTTAAATAGGCGTTTGCCTTTTTTCAAGCTCTTGTCCTTCACCATGGCATTGTGATGCCCAATCTATTTTCTCTGCTTGTAGGGAACGTGTTTTAATCACTACTCATGCTGTTCCCACTGCTGAACTCTCTGCCCACTCTTCCACCTCCTGTCCCATCAGAGACACCATCCTTTTGATGATCACTAATGCCACTTTAGGACCTCAATTCTGTCCTTTCCTCCCTGGCTTCTCGGCAGCCTTTGAACCCTGATGACCAAATCAGTCCTCCTTGAAACCCTCTCCTCCCTTGGCTTTTAGAAGGTTGGACCTTTGGCTCCTTGTCCCCTCCTAGTCACCCACCTTGTCTTTCTGCATGTATGTCTTCCTGTCTCTCCCCACTCCCTACACGCTGTCAGCTCCGAGAGAGGGTAGCCCTCATTCCTCTTCCCATCTCCCTTAGTTAACCTGTTGTTATTTGAATCATCACACCAATTATCATCTTTGTAAGGGATGCCTCTAATTCCTCTCCTGGTCATACTCCACGGTGGCTTCTAGGTCTACATTTATATGAACAAGACATTTTGGGAGGCATGTTTCTCTGTTTTCTCTACGGAGTACATCCAAAACAGCACTCTTTATCCTCAGGCCTTCTATCCCCCACCATCCTCTTTCTTTTGCTGTGTTCTCAAGCTCTGCTCCTGGCATTGCTGTCTCTCTACATGCCTAGGCTTAAGAAGGCCACACCCATGACCACTCATTCCTGTCCCTTATTCTCATATGGATGCACCACCAGATCCAATGCACTTTGGTTCCATGATGCTTCTTAGATACCATCTCTTTCTTCTAACTCCTTCTCTTGTGGTTGACATGAACTCTAACCCACACCATTGCCTTATAGCAGTTCTCAGCTTCTTCTCATTCTCCAGTCCATCTTCCACACTTAGGCAGTTCTAATTGTGTTCCTCTCCTTCTGTTGCTTCTGGAATAAAGCTCAAAATCTTAGCATTTAAACTTTTAACAATCTGGCCGCAAATACCCCTTCCCGTTCAATTTCCTATCGTTTCCCCTTTCATGCTCTGTTTTAGCTACACCAAATCATTCCCCATTAGTCAGACCTACTCCTCTGGTGTCTTTGCTTCTATTCTATTGTACCTTCCACCTGGAATGCATGGTCCCCACCTTGGCCTACCACATCCTTCGCCTCTTCCTTCAAGGTCATCCTTCAGAAACTTTCCCTTGGTTCTCCCACACAAAATAACATTTTTCACTTCTATGCTTCATTACCACCTTATCTGCTCCTTTCTCATAGCTCTGTTGCACTATTTTCTAGTATTGTTGTAAGTGTGCATGTCATACAGACATTTATTATGTGACTACATGACTCCCTCCCTGCCACTCTTCATTGTATTGACCTCATATACCCTCTATGACTGACTTTGGTTATTGCTCAAATCGCCACCATCATCCCCCGTCAGCACACCTGACTCCATTTTGCAACCTAGTACAATCTCAGGGAGAGCATCTGCAAATGCTTAGCAGTGTTCACCTTAATAATGAGTTTCCTTTGAGAAAAGGTGAGAAATTTCAGTTAATGTGTCATTTTTACATCTCCCATTTTCATTTCACTTAAAATTGCTAATCAATGCTTTTTAATCACTACTTTTCCCATCAACCTCAGAGACCCAACCATCCTCCTATTCCTTAGGCTAAGATCCTTAGAGCAGGTTCATGCTGCAAAGCAGAAGGGTTGCGAGGTGGGGGTGGAAGGGGGAGGACACCTCTCTTAGAATCACTTTCTTTTGCAGTTAGAAATGCATGCAGCAGCCCTGCCTGACTGCTTAGCTTCAAGGCTGAGAATTCAAACAAATTCCCCTGCCAGAGAACATTATGTGTTTACTTAGCAGCTAGGAGAGCATTTTCTAAATAATTAATTGTGAGCTCAAGATCTTCCTGAACTGTACTGAGTTCCTGGAATCCACCCTGAAGGATCGTGTGTGCTACTTATTCATAACTGTCACTGTAGCTATAGATCTGCCTCTATATGCTTTTGATTTTTCTTTCTGTTTTTCTCTAAAGAAAAAGAAAATGAATTCTCAGCCGCAGTATAATTTTAAAGATTTATTTTGATTAGTCAAAAATGGAGAATATGAAAAAGCTTTTCCCTGGGATGCTAATCCTCCAAATGCTTACATTTGAATTTGTCCTTGGCATGCTATTTTTCACATTCCTGCTCACTAGGTCTCAAGTCCTTTGCCTGAGCATGCTTTCTATCTTTACTTTTGTTTGGGGGCTTAGGATATCAGACTACAAGTGGTACAAATTTTGAACAAAGCAGGCCTCAGTTCAGGGGAGATTTGATGGGTCATATCAAAGCATACCTGTGCATAAGGCAGGAAAAATATTTTCCCACCACCTTCTAAATTCACCTGGGCCAAGTAAAACTTACAGGCCTAAACCAGATAATAACTTCAAATTAGCTTTATGATAAATAAATACTCTTAATCTACCCAGAATTATGTGGGTTTTTTTTTTCGATATTGTATTGTGGCAACAAAATATGTTGTTAGGACCTGCAAGAATTACTGTAACAAAACAAAGACTCATAATTGATATAAAAGACACAGGATATCAGTGATGCTCAGTTGCCCAGAAATGAAAATGATACAATTCCAGAACTGTGAGTGATCATCAAAGCCAGCCTTCCTAGGAAACTGAGGCTCAGACAGGTAAAGGAGCCTGTCCAATTATTTTATTGGTATTAAAAGTTGATGAAAGTCTCATGACTCACTTAAATCATACTATTAAACCAAACCACATCTAATATTACACATATGAGGTAGCCTGTTGAGATTTGCCCAGAGTTTATCAGAGAAGCCAGATTTTAAGAAAACAAAACAAAACAAAAATCTCATCGACTGTTGAATAAAATCTCTTATTTGGCATGAGGATGGAATAGGGATGATATAAAACCAAATCAAAGTAATCTCGAGCTTGAAGGCCTACCAATCATGTATTAAAATAAACAAGAAATAAATTTGCTACTAAATGGTCTCTCTTTGTTCTCCATCTTTGCATTTCTTTTCTCTTTCTTCTGCTTCCAGGCCCTTTCTTTCCCTTTCCTGCTAAAGAATCCAACCAAAATTAGTCAGTAGCTCTCAAACAATCTAGTAGGGAGACACCTGCCATTTTACCTTTCGTTAATCAAAGGGCAAATGTGAAGGGTTGCTCAGAGCCAGCTTCTAGAGATCTCTGCCACAAGTGAGCTCTCCGGGTTCAAGAGCTGTCAGTGCAGCTGGCAGCCTTCTCTTCGCTAGAGACAGAGTCAATCTGATTATGTAAGTATTTTGAATGGTTGCTTAAAGTGACTTAGTTTAAGTAGTAGGTCTCCATGAATGAACTGTCAGAGCCCAGGTATGAAAACCAAAGGATCAGATCTTGGCCAAACTTCTTATCTCCACGGAGATTGAATCATACTAATTCACTCCGCTCACTGACCATGTGCTGCCCAGTTTGGCCTTTTCTCACCGCTGAGCTTTGTCCAATCAGCTTACTGTGCACTCTTCTGAAGCCAAAAGATCCCAATTAAAAAATGATACCAGAACCGGTGTTTCATTTTTCTATGTACTATTCAACTTTTAAAATTTGTCCCACAAAAAAAAATAAAAATAAAAAAATAAAAATAAAATAAAATTTGTCCCACAGTGAGACGCATGCAAAAATGATACTCCTACTGCTGTTCCCTTGGCAGGACCCAAATCCTGGTTTCGGTTCTTTGCCTTTTATCCTTTTATTCCTCTTCCCCACCCCAAACCGGGGGTTTTCTCTAACATTACAATGCAAAATTTCCAAGGCCTGGGTCTTTTTTTTTGGGTTTTTTTTTTTATAAATTTATTTTTTATTGGTGTTCAATTTGCCAACGTACAGAATAACACCCAGTGCTCATCCCGTCAGTGCCCACCTCAGTGCCCGCCACACAGTCACCCAAGGCCTGGGTCTTCTTCAACTTCTAACCCTTGCCCTACTGCAATGGCCAATAAATAGTAAGCATTTGATGTGTTTGTTGAATGAAGAAATAAATCAGAACACAGAATCTGCTCCCCCTTTGGATCAATGTCTCTGGGTTTCTCTGGGTTTATCCTACTTTGCACACAGGACACTTCTCTCATCTCTGCGCGCTTCCTGTAGACTTTCTCACTCAGTTTTACAAGCATCTTTTGGCTGCAAATTCTCCCTGCTTTTGTAATGGGGCTGGACATAGAGTTTTTTCCAGCTGGATGTTTTTTTCTGAGGCTACTGGGAACATTTCTAGTGAGTATATCATTAGAGTGATTTTTCAGTGGCTAACCAAGCTGTCGTAGGCATTTAGCACTGCCAAGGAGTAAAGCTCTTTGACACAACTCGTCCTTCTTCTTTTATTTATATAAAATATTTAAATGCTTCACTGTGCACTTTAAATAGCTCCAGAAAAGTGTGACCAGAAGCAAGCCAATAGAGGAACTAATGAGGCTTTGTTTGGAGAATGCAAAAGTTTATAATAATTCTGGAAACAGATTTCTGGAGCATGAGATGTTTTCAAATTCATTATTGCTTCAAGAACAACATGATTCTCTACTTGAGCAGCTTGGACTGTTAGGAATAGAATTAGTGAGAAAGGCGGCTTTATTGTTTTTTCATTACAGGTGGCGGATCATTTGCCTTTTTATACTTGGGAACTCTCTTGCCTTTGTGAAATGTGATCAGTAGATTCAACAGTTTGGGGTATTTGGTTTCCAACTTTGAGTGAAAGTAAAGTGTGAAGAATTAAATCTGAGAACTTCCAGCAACCGTTAATCAAGAGGTAGGACTGCTTTCAATAATATTTTTAATCCTGCTTACACCAGACCTGTATTACAGGATAATTGATTGCTCGATTTTATCAGTCTGGGGAGTCTGGAAATACTTTGTTGTATTGATTAAGGGCTTAGCATTTCTGTGCAATATACCTGCTTGCATGTCGGGCTCCTTGCAGGAATAAAGGTGTTACCATCCCAAGATAACCTGATAAGTTTTTTGCTTTAATTAATTTATGTATTGATTCTAATTTTTTATTAAATTTGATAAGGAAAGGGGTTGGGATGGAGTGTAGGGTCTCTCATAAAATTCTTCTCTTGTTCGGGAGAGAACAGCTTTTCCACCTATTATAAAAAGTACCACACACACTCTAGATGGATTTGCGGGCTGTAGTCATGCCAGCTATTGGTCTCCATGACACAGTCTGTGAAATGTTACTAGGGTGGAAGGAAGTTTACTGCTTCCTTTGATGGAGAGCCTACGGAAAGTGGGGGAGGGGAGAGATGCATTCCCAAATGCCAGTGAGAATGAAAGCACAAGTTACAAGGGCGTGACATAGTTTAGGATGGCCATTAACTCCTTAGAAATCACAAGTTAAATTTTCATTGAACATCACGGGCTATTTAAAAATTGTGGGTCCATGGGGCAACTGGGTGGCTCTGTCAGTTAGGAATCCAACTCTTGGTTTCAGTTTCCACTCTGGTCATGATCTCAGGGTCATAAGATCGAATCCTGCCTTGGGCTCCACGCTCAACAGAGTCCGCTTAAGATACTACTCTCTCTCCCTCTGTCTCTCCCCACCCCTTAAATAAATAAATAAATCTTTAAAAAGAAATAAAACTATAGGTCTGTTTATTCTGGAAATCTGTAATGTGAGGACATTAACTCTAGATGAAGTACCAGGGATGGAATCATTAAACCAAACCCCTCACTTGCCGTATGAGTACATAGAGCCAAGAGAGTTCAATGGCTTAGCCATGGTAAATCGAAACAGGGAGACAACTATAATCTATTTGCTGCGATTCACATCCAAGCCTGTGGATGTGGCTATAAAATCTCTACACTTGGTTAACAATGCTAAAGTTTATTCTGTGAGTACCATAGGCTTATCTTAAGAATTCATGCCAGCTATTTTAAACCTAGTTCTTCCAGCATAGGGAAGAAAAAAATTCCAAAGGTCCTATCTAGCATGCATGTACACAAAGCAAAGAAAATATTAGTTTTCTCTCTTTGTGCATTTGTTGCAGTGAGAAAACTTTGTCCTTTCTGGATCTCCCGTGAAATCTTGGGGAGATGGTATATTAGTTTTCTATTTTGTGTAACAAATTACCACAAGTTTAGCAGCTTAAAACAATATCCATTTATTAGCTCACAATTCTGTAGATCAGAAGTGTTGCACAGCATGAGATCTCTGCTGATGGTGTCACCCGGTGTTGGCTGAGCTGAGTTCTTAACATGGAAGCTCCAAAAAAATCTGCTTCCCAGATAATTGTTGTTGGTAGAACTCATCTCCTTGCAGCTATAGGACTGAGATCCCTGTTTCCTTGCTGACCATTGCCCAGAGGCTACTTTCAGCCCCTGGAGACCACCCAGATTCCCCGCCGCCCTGTGGCTTCCTCCATTGTCAAAGCAGAGGCGGTACCTCAAATCCTTCTCACACTTTGAGAATCTGACTTCCTCTTCTCTGACCAGCTGAAGACTTTCTTTTAAAGGATTCATGTGATTAAGTAAGACCCACCCAGATAATCTCCCTACCTTAAAATCAACTGTTTTGTGACCTTAATTACATTTGCAAAAATCCCTTCACAGGAGTCCCTAGATTACCATTTGACTGAATAATTTCAAGAAAATGTATGCATATCGGGTACCAAGAATCTTTGTAGGCCATCAGATTCTTCCTACCACAGATGGCATGGTGCTACCTATCCAATGTCAAGAATGATGCTTCCTTTCTTCCTTAAGACACATTGCCACCCAACACTGAAGATTCAAAGACCCAGATAGATTATTTTTACTTAATATGAGCTCAACTCCAAACTCATATTTTTATATTTTAATCTCTATAGCTTAAATTTAGGGGTGAAATTGGTATGACCATATGCATCCATGTTACTGAGGAAGGTCTCATAAATCTCATCAGATTGTTGAAGGGTTTGGGACCTTCCACTCATTATGATCCTCTTACTTCCACCAGAATATAAGTAGCCACTGTTTTAATCCTGGAAGTTGCTTGTCATTCTCCCCATAAAGGAGACATGAGCAGTCAGTAGAAAAACCCAGGGTTTCTTCTCTCTCCCCAAGTGTTAGAAATAATTCACTTGTCAGCACTCTTGGTAAGCCTACCTCACGTCTGGCTCAGGTTGCTTACTGCAGAATGATGTCCCCATTTCCTTGTGCCCATGCAGACCTTAAGACCTCCATTCTGGTTTGTGCCTACAGACTCTGGAATTTACGAGGATAAAAGGCAGCTATCTGTTTTAGCCCCAACTGACTCTACTCTTGCAGCTGCCTCATGAATAGAAGGAGTTATCATTAGTAGCAGGACGAGGTCATATGTGAATCATCCTGGCTAGATTTGAATCTTGCCTACAATATTACTCACTGAGTGACCTGGGGCAGATCCCATAACTTCCTTGGACTTTGGTCTCATCATTTTCAAAAAGGGATTTATACTAATAATATTTACAAGGTTAATCGGAGGATTAAATGAGATAATACATGTAAAGTTTTTAGAAGTCACTCAATTAAATAAATAAATAAATAAATAATATTTTAAAAAGTCACTCAATAAATGCTAGGGTAGGTGTTTTATCATACTATTATTATTGTCATAATATCTCAGCTCTTATCACAAACTCTTGCCTGAAGCAAGGTATATATTTACCTGTCTGGTGGCTTGGGTTTATTCCCCCATTTCTCCAAGGTGCCCTCTGCAATTGTCTATAATACACTATCACCCTATTTCACAGCACAGTGATGAGAAAAGGAGAACTGATAGAAAGCTCACAAAATCTCCCACAAAAGCCTCTTCCTGTGGCACTTTATGCAAATACAGTCACCAACACACACCACAGATGCCTGAGAAATAAAGTCGGAATTAGTCCTAACCCAGGATCATAATGCAATAAAAGAAATAGGCACAAAACTTTGGGAAAAAAGGACATAGATAGAAAAGCATATTATTTGGTCATTGGACAAATCTGGATTACAGCCAGAAATAAATGATTGTGATGCAAAAGAAAGGAATGTAATATTGAAAACCAAGTAGCTGCAGAAGCCTCTAGTGCTATAGATTGCCTTCTGTCATTCAGTGTAAAACAGAAAACAGCTTCTCAACAATATCACGTGAGGGGGGAAGTGACTGTGACCTGAAGCTGTGATCTCTAATAGAGTCCTCAATCCTTCTGGAAAGCCATAGAGAAATAGCTTTAAAAATGGGATATGAAATATTACGTGGAAACTTAATGAAGCAATATAAATAAAAGACCAATTTATTTTAATAAGATATTACATTGTTGTCTTCACTGTTTAAAATCTTTAAAATGTCAACAACTCAACAACGTCTCAGTAAAATAATGCAAATTTGCTCTTTTCACAAGACAATGATGTTGAAAATTAAAGGATGAGGTGATAATGTGGGAGCTGTCATGTTCAACCAAACTCATTTGGAGAAAAAACAATGTCACTCCACAATAACAAACCCAGAGTAGGTCTCTATCCAGAGTGGCGGGGAGGCCTCCAGCTTTCTCTAGGCATCTCTATCACCTGCAATAGCCAACAATATCAGAAGTACTGCCTTGTGTGCAAAAACTCCATTTTTGCAACTTCTGCATTGCCAGTAAGGCCTGATCCAGATGCAGTTTCTTGAGATCAGAAAATTTACAGCTATTCACCCAAATCTTACGTGCTCCAAAACTTGCCACCACTGCTACCATCAAAGACAGAAGTTTGATTTCCCTATCTGCTGACTTTGCTTGCCCTAAGAGATGGCCATTTGCTCCTGTTGCGTCAGGGTGATCCATTTCTACCCAGAAGTCCATAGTCTTGCACAGGTATGGAGGCTGGTCCAGCTGCCCAGGCTTCTTTTACCATAGATATGAATTATCTTCTGGAATTCTCTAGCCACTCAACTCTGTGTCAGTATTACTCTGGATCTTTAGCTATATTTTGGTAACTATGAAACTCAATGATAAGGGAATTAGGATGTTTATCACTCTGCTTGCCCTAAGTACAGAGAAAATAGAAGGTTTTAGAAGTCACCAGTCCCAAGAACTTCCAAAAGCCATCCACGCAAACTCCATTTGGTTTCAAGGCCTGGGACTAATCCTCTGTGGCTGGAGACTCCACCTCCTAAGATTAAGGCTGAACCATAGGAGCCATCTTTCTTTTTTCATGAAAGGTAGCATATGTAGGCAGTTAATCAGATTTTTCTTTTTAAGACTTTTTTTAAAGCAGTTTCAAGTTCATAGCAAGATCAACAGGAAGGTACATAGATTTCCCACATACTCTCTGCCCCCAAACATGCATGCTCCCCACCCCTACCCGCTATCAACATCCCCCACCAGAGCAGGAAATCTGTTACAATTAGTGAACCTATATTAACACATTATATTCACCCAAAGTCTGTAATTTCACATTACAGTTCATTCTTGATGTCATAATACTATGGGTTTGGACAAATGTAGAATGACATGTGTCTATCATCATGATATCATAGAGTATTTTCATTGCCCTAAAAATCCTTTGTGCTCAGCCTATTCATCTCTCTGCTCCCTCCAGCTCCTGACAACTACTGAACCTTTTCCTGTCTCCAAGTTTTGCCTTTTCAAACTGTCACACATTTGGAATCCTAGAGTACGGAGCCTTTTAAGATTGGCTTATTGCACTTAATAGTATTCAGTTAAGGCTGCTCCATGTTGTTTCATGGCTTGACGGATTGTTTCTTTTTACTGCTGGAAAATATCCCATTGTCTGGATGTACCACAGTTTATTTATCCATTCACCTACTGAAGCACATCTTGGTTGCTTCCAAGTTTTGGCAAATATAAATAAGCTGCTACAAGCATCTAAAATATGCAGATTTATGTGTGGACACAAATTCTCAATTCCTCTGGGTAAATACAAGAAACACAATTTTGATCATATGGTAAGAATATGCTTAGTTTTGTAAGAATCCGTCGAATGGTCTTTCAAAGTGGCTGTACCACTTTGCATTTTTACTAGCAATGAATGAGGGTTCCTGTTGACCCACATCCTCACCATTATTAGGTGTGGTCAGTTTTCCGGATTTTGCCCATTCTAATAGGTATATAGTGACATCTCGTTGTTTTAATTTGCTCTTCCTTGATAACATATGATGTGGAGCATCTTTTCATATGTTTATTTGCCATCTGTTTATCTTTTTTGTTAAGGTGTCTATTAAGGTATCTGTTAAGGTGTCTTTGGCTCATTTTTAATTGAGTTATTTATTTTCTTATTGTTGAATTTTAAGAGTTCTTTGTATATTCTGAATAATAGTCCTTTATTAAGTGTATCTTCCCCTAATATTTTCTCCCAGTCTGTGGCTTGTCTTCTCATTCTCTTGACATTGTCTTTCCCAGAGAAGTTTTTAAATTTTGATGAAGTCTAGCTTATCAAGTATTTCCTTCACTGATTGTACATTTGGTATTGTCTCTAAAAAGTCATTGCCATACCCAGGGTTTTCTAGGTTTTCTCCTGTAATCCTGTAGGAGTTTTACAGTATTGCATTTTATATTCAGGTCTATGATCCATTTTGAGTTAATTTTTGTGAAGTGTGTAAGATCTGTGTGAATGTCCAGTTTTCCAGAAGTACTTGTTGAAAAGACCATTTTTGCTCCATTGTATTGTCTCTGCTTCTTTGTCAAAGATTAGTTGATCATATTTATGTGGATCTATATCTGGGCTCTCTGTTCTGTTCCATTGATCTATTTGTCTATTCTTTCTCCAGTGCCACACTACCCTGATTATTGTAGCTTTTTAATTAAGTCTTAAAGCCAAGTAGTGTCAGGCCAACTTTGTTCTTTAATATTGAGTTGGTTCTTCTGAGTCTTTTGCCTTTCTGTATTAATTTTATGATCAATTTGTTGATATCTACAAAATAACTTGCTGCAATTTGGATTGGGATTGCAGTAATCTATAGATCAGATTGGAAAGAACTGACATCTTGACAATATTGAGACCTTCTATTCATGCACATGCAATTTATCTCTATTTATTTAGTTCTTCCTTGATTTCACTCATCAGAATTTTGTAGTTTTCCTCATGTAGATCTCCTACATATTTTGTTAGATTTATACCTAAATATTGCATTTTGAAGGTGCTAAAGCAAATTCTATCATGCTTTTAATTTCAAATTAAATTTATTTTCATTGCTGGTATACAGCAAAGCAAATGACTTTTGTATATTAACCTTGTATCCTGCAACCTTGCTATAATCACTTATTAGTTCCAGGAGTTGTTTTCATCAATTCTTTTGGATTGTATATGTAGACAATCCTGTCATCTGCAAACAAAGACAGTTCTGTTTCTTACTTCCCAATCTGTATATCTTTTACTTATTTAATTTTTTGGTCTTATTGTATTAGCTAGAACTTCTAGTATGATGTTGAAAAGGAGTGGAAAGAAGGGACATCTTTGCCTTATACCTGATCTTAGTGGGAAAACTTTTAAGTTTCTTGCCACTAAGTATGATGGTAGCTGTTGGGTTTTGGTGAAGGGGGCGCTAATAGATATCCTTTAACAAGTTGAGGAAATTCTCCCATATTTGTAGCTTCCTGAGAGTTTTTATAAAAAATGGGTATGACTTTTGTCAAAGTTTTTTCTGCATCATTGATATAATCATGTGATTTTTCTGTTTTAGCCTCTCTATGTGATGGATTATAGTAATTGATCTTCACACGTTGAACCAAACTTTCATATCTGTGATAAATCCCACCTGATCATGGTGAATAATTCTTATTGTTGGATTTAATTCAGCTGAGTAGTTTTATCAGCCTATTTCTTGCTTGTAGAATGTTGGAAGTCCAAGAGCCTTCCTTTATTTCATACTTCCTTTTCTTTTCACTGAAGGCTAGAAGAGAAAAATTTCTTAAGAACCCTGTGAGTCTCCCCCAGGAGTATTCACTCCATTAGACTACAGGCTGCTCCAAAGATCTTTCCTGGATAATGCCATCTCTATTTCTGGCTTCTGCTGAGTGGCTGAGGAATACATGAGTCACATACCTAATTTCTTCAAAGAGCCTTCTGTGTGACTGAAATTCTGACTTTCTGATCCTCCTGCGGCATTAGCAAAAGGTTGTCTGTCCAGCCATACCCTTGGCCTTCTTTTCAAAGCCTGCTTTTCTGACATTGAAATCCCTAATTTAGCATCATTTGCAATAAGGATAGGCTGAGAACTTCCAAAATCATCAGGCCCTGGTTCCTTTCACTAGCAGAGTCATTGACATCCATATTTCTACTCAGTCCATCCAAGGCAATCTAGACTCTTCTTATCATGCTGTTTTTATCAAACTTCTTACAGTTGTTGCCCATTGCTTGATTCCCAAGCCATATCCATATTTTTGGTAATTTATTTCAGTAGCATCACACTTTCAGATACCAACGTCTATATTGGTTTCCAATGGTTGTTTTACCAAATTAACACAAAGTAGCTTAAAACAACATAAATTTATTATCCTATTGTTGTAAAGGAAGAAGCCTGAAATGGGTCTCACTGCACTAAAATCAAGGTGTCATCAAAGTCATGCTCTTTTCTAGAGGTTCTAGGGGAAAATCCATGTTCTTGACTTTTCCAGCTTCTAGAGGTTGTCTGTATCCCTTGGTTCATGGCCCTCTTTCACCGTCAAAACTAGCAGTGTCCAATTTTGTCTTTCTCATATTGTAACACTTGGACTGTGACTTTTCTAATCTCCTCTTCCCTGTTTAAGGTTCTTTAAGACTACAGTGAGTGCATCCAGATAATCCAGGATAATCTCTTTATCTCATGGTTATCTCATTTACAAGATTAATTCTATCTGCAATGTTAATTCCTCTATACATGTTCACAGGTTTCAGCAATTAGGATGTAGATATCTTCATGGGGCCATTATTCTACCCATCACACTTATTCTATCTCACTTAATCCTTATAACAGTCCTATGATATGATTGTATTTATTATCGTTATTATCATTATGTTGCTGATAAGAAAGATTGAATCACATGTCTAAAGCAAGTAAGTGTAAAGTCTATTACACAACTATAGTTCTATGGCTAAGCATGTGTAGATATCTCTCTCTTAGATAAAACTAAGACATATGTCAAGCACTATGTTTCAGACTTTTCCAACATACCTCTAAATATTCGTGTCAGTCATGAATATCATCAGTGTTTCTATTGGTGTTTGGGTTTAAAGGAGACCTAAGAACTAACAAGTTGCTACAGTATTCCAAGTAGCTGGTTCTCATAGGAATAAGTGATGCAATGAGTAGATGAGATGCCCCTCAACTGCTAGAAGATTCTATTAGTAGAAAACAAACTAAATGGACAATTTGAATGCTCAGATGGAAGGGTACAAAACCAGAATAGTCAAAGACAAATTAGCCAAAGCAACTATTTGGTTAAAAAATGAGTCTTCTGAGTCACTGTTTTTCTGGTACTTCTGGTACACTGTGGGGGAAGTTCTGGCAAATTTTTATGTGTTACTTAAGCAATTTCCCAGTTTCCCTTACTTTTTTTCTTTTAAAAAATTCTTACTTTTTTGTGTCTCTTCTGAACCCTTTGTAACAACAACAAAAAATGTTGGAAGCAGACTCAATGTACCGTGCCCCAATTAATGCCATTTTCTCAGAGCAAAGAAATTATAGAATTTAAACCAATGAGAGGAAAAAACAGTTTTCAACCAATTTTCACATTTTTATAAACACTCGTAATTAATCAAAATCGGTAAAATAGTTTGAAAAATACAGATTTTTTTCATTTTTTTATTGGTGTTCAATTTACCAACATACAGAATAACCCCCAGTGCCCGTCACCCAATCACTCCCACCCCACCCCCCGCCCCATGTGGGGAATATAAATAATAGAAAAATACAGATTTTAAAGAACAAAAATCAAACTGAAAAAAATTTACATTCCTTTTAAGATTTTAAATATTTGTTTATTTGGTTATCATAATACATTGTTCACCATAGAAAAGTTAGAAATATAGACAAGCAGAAAAGCATTTACATCCATAATTTCACTCTCAGAAATGGCTATTTTATTAACATCATGGTAAGTCTATTATAGATTCTTTGCTAAATTATATGTTATGTGTCGTATATATTATATTTGTTATAGCATATTATTCATATGCTATTCTCAATAGAATCATACTGTAAAAAACCTTATAAACTGATTTTTAGGCCTAGCAACAGATCATGAAATGTCACGATACATATTTCTGAAGTATTCTTTTTAATGGCCACATAGTATTGCATCATATAGACATGCCTTTAGACGTAGTTTTATTTAACCAATTTCCTATTGTGAATTTAGGTCATCTCTACCTGTTAGAAAATAATGAGAAATAGGAATAATCACTGGGAAATGGATTAGCAACAAAATAGGTAAAAATTTAAAAATCTAAAAATGTACAAAATTACTGTAAAAAGCACAAACTATTGCACTTGAAGACACGATGTTCACAAAACCTCAACCGTAATAAATCAATGTTGTCAATAGGTAGGGAGAAAATCAATTTACAACTTCAATTATTTATTCTTTGACCTATTCTTTTTATCAATTACTTCTGGATCATTTTCCCCAAAATTAAATTGCTTTAACTAAATTATTTAAACTGAGCCTGGTTCAGTGAGGAGGCTATTTGGTTATTCATTCCATCACATGGTTTTTCATCAAAGTTAAAATTACTACTGAGAAATGTGCCTCTGATGAAAAGGGAAAATACTTTCCGCAAACTCAAGACAGAAAATGAAAGAGCCGAGTGTGATGGCATTGGGAAGACGTAGAGAGAATGCAAGGGATTAGTTAAGTCAAAGAAACAAGTATCATTATTATTTGGAAACTGCCAAGATCACATTAATCTGAAATATGAAAATAGTACTGGCAGTAATACTTTGGGTTTACTTCACATCTTCAAGTGAGACAGCTCCACACCAAAGTCATCCACATTGGCTGCAAATTCTGGCAAAAATAATATCACCCTAATCCAAATTATGAATTAATCTCCCTGCATCATTTGTCCTGAAATTTTAAGCAGACGCTGAACCTTTCTCTTTTAAACTCCTCCATACTGTGGAATTACATGATAAATTCAGGAAGCATCAACTGTAATTATAGATTAAAAATTATTTCTAAATTTTTCACCAGCTGCCTTTCTTGTTGCAACACTAGTTTAGTTAAAATGTGTCCAACAAGCTAATGCCCCCTTGAAGCCCTATTAGAAACACTGATACTTTATAAAGATGTGACACTACATCTTCAAAACCTTTTTGAAAAGTAATTATTTCCTCTAAATATCAATGAACAAATTCTTTCAAAATGATAAATTCAGTTTTTCTCTATTATTCTAAATGCAGATTACCTATAGTGATTTAATTTAATTCAGTTTATTGTCCAATAGAATTTAATTTGGCTGGACCAAAAAATTCATTGCTTCATTCAAAAGAAATAATTTACTTTTTTCTTCTTATATATAAACCTTATTTTTTCAGTCAACACTTATGGGTAGTTACCACATACTGGGCACTAGGGCTATGAAAATGAAAGGATAAAAAAGAAGGAAAAAGAAAGAAAGAAGAAAGAAAAAGAAAGAAAGAAAGAAAGAAAGAAAGAAAGAAAGAAAGAAAGAAAGAAAGAAGAAAGAAAGAAAGAAAGAAGAAAGAAAGAAAGAAAGAAAGAAAAAGAAAGAAATTTTGTATAAAGCCCAATGCCTTCAGGACTTAAAACAGTGCCTAAGAACAGTAAATTCTGGATAAATATCAGATAAATAGAAGATAAGGGGAAAGGGGGAAGGGATGGGAGGAGAGAAGGAAGGAAAGACGAGGTTTCTTCCCTTAAGAAACTTCAAATCTCTGTGTGAAATTACAGAAAAGCCCTAGGCTGGGAGGGAGACACCTGGGTCTCCACAATCTGCTACTTACTAACCACCCAGAATCTGGGGGTTATTTCTCTTCCCTGGGCCTTAATTTCCTGAAATGCAGGATTTGTGCTCCACTTCAGTTTAATGTTCTCAAATGTTATAAATAGCACTTTATCCACAAAAATGACCTTGCATTTTTCCTAATTGCCTTTGGTGCACCCACAGTCAGCCTAGGGCAGAAGTTCAGCTCACCCTGGTCTCCTGTCTGCTCCTCACAAAGAAGCATCTGACTTAAGGATGATCATCGTCACCTTTCAGCCCTAATCCCATAACCAGGGATAAATGCTGTTATCCCCCTTTGACCACATCCTGGCCTTTCTCTTTTCTCTGTAATGAAAGAAAAAATGGCCAGTTCCACTTTTTCCGGGGAAAACAGCCCAGTGCATGCAACTTGGAATCAAAGAGACCAGCCAGAAATTCAACTCTTCCCATAAAGGTAAGTGTACTAAAGGGGCTCAGCTGGGCTGGACCTGCATAACATCTTTCAGGGGGCCACCCATAAATCTGCAGTGAGTCTCAGGCCAATGAGTTTGGATCGTAGGACACAGAAGAAAATAAAATCTCCTGGTCTGTCCTGCTGTGGTAACAAGCTCTAAGGTTGCTAATGTTGCTTTCCTGTCTCAGCCTGGTTTCTTCTGGGCTCCCATGAAAACCCCTTGTGTGATAATTACTACTTTTTGTTTCTTCAAAATGTCATAGAGCCTATTTAGCCAATAGATCACCTCATGCAAGACAATTTCTCTTTTAAATATTGCATTAATCATTTAAATGTCGAATGATGTGAATTATTACCTTGGCCACAAAATGGTTTTTCCTCTTGGCTCTTTTTATTCCTTCTCTTATTACAGAAAAGCCAAACCAATACTTCACAATGGACACTTATGCCATGACTTCAGGGTCTAAATAATATCCCTTTGTTTCCACCTGTCATTCAACATGCATACTGTGCTGTAGAAGACTCCCCCGTCATGCCCATCATGGACATGGCCCACCTCACTGTGCCCAACAGCCAAGACTCTAAGGATGGTTCACAGCCGAGGAGAGGGAGTGAAAGGAGTCCAGGGTGGTGTGTCCAAGACCTAGATCTGGTCTAGTGCTGTCATAGACCAGCTGAGCAACCTGGGAAAGTCCATTGGTCCTCTAAATTCTTCTTTAATATGAGGGAGTTATAAAGATCATCTTTAAGCTCTGAAACTCTGTTGTCATCAGACTCCTTACTATCCAAAGTATTTTAGAGAGAGTTGGGAGTAGCTGTGGCAAGAAGCTTACGTTATAAACTCTGGTCAACAAAGGACATGATGACTCCTAATACATGAGAACACTGCTTGGTATTGGGATACATGGACCTCCCTTTCTGATATTAGGCTGGTGATGCAGCAAATGCTCAAGTCTTTGGAGAAGATGTCCTTATTTCAAATCTTAGGTCTGTCATTTAATATCGCCTTAGGTGAATTATGTAAATTATCTAACCTCAATTCCCTCACTTACAAGACAAGTGTGCAAGTGTATATTGTCTGTGATATTGAGAAGGGGGACAGTGTCAATTTTGAGAAAACTTCGCCATGTTACTGTATCTGACTGGCCGTGTCATGGGACTGTGATTATGAGTCTGAGTCTGTGCCACAATGACTGAGTTTCTGTATCACGGAAATTTCTGTGGCATTCTTCACATCTTTGTTTCCTTGGGTAAGTGAATGAGTTTTTCACAGCTGTGTGGCTGAGGGCCAGTGAGCTTATATATGATTTCTACCCTAACTGCCTTACAGAGGTGCTGTGAGGATAAAATGAGATGATAAACATGAACAATTTGCCATATTTTATAACTTACAAATGGCTTACGCACATGACATCTGTTTTTGACATTCTAACAGCTGAATAAGGTGTTTTATTACTTTTATTAATATTAATGTATAGATACAGGGGATTTAGAACTTAACTGATTAACTTGACATAATTCAGCTAATCAAGGGGAGAGCTATACTGAATGTAGATCTTTATCATGGCCAATATTTCATTCATGTTTTTTTCCCATTATATATCCATCTCCTTGCAAAAAAGAGGTCTATTGTAAAGCACATTACCAATGTAAGACGTTGTTGATATTAAGAAAAACTCTGGAAGGCAGGCTATGCAGCTGTAATTTCCTAGATTATTTCTTGGCTAGGTTTTCCTAAGTAATTGCATTATTTTCTACTTCTTTATCAATGAAAGGTAGTCAAAGTTGATGGCAAAGTCAGGGAGGAGTCAGTTTTGAATGAAAACTGATTAAAAAAAATTGCCTGAAACACCCACGCTGCACGTTCTGTAGTTGATTGTTGTAATGTCTGCTTAATGCTTTCGGTGTATGGAGCCTACACCTGGTCTACTCTCTGACCAACACTTTCTCCAGCAAATACCATAAAGGCCTCATCTTTCCTATACTGAGATACCTCGACAGAGTCAAAAGCAGAATGGAGCATGAGTCAAGAACTGCTTCTCCAGGACCAAGGGTGGACTTTTCACTGAGTCAATGTCTTCTTTCTTATCACCTTGGTGGTCACTTGTTCAGAGGAGGAACTGTTCCCCGTAGTCATGGGGTCTAAGTTACCTTGTCCATCAAAAAGCATAGCAGCTGCCTTGCAGAAGTAGTATGAGTGCAGAGTGGCTTACATGATAAACGATAGTTCTTTTAAAACAGACATTACTATAAGGAAATCAGATCCATGATTTTTGTCTTTTAGCACAGAAATCCCATCAACTGGCCAACCAGCCAAAGTCACTTCCATTTTATATTCTGACAATCATTTCTTAAACATTTATGGGGAAGGGGAATTAATTAATTAAACAGTTTTCATTGATAAATATTCTGAAATCAAAGGGACCTATCTTTGAAATTTATTTAAGCTTCATACAGCTGTTTAGGCCTCCCTTTGGAATCATGAATAAATTCATTTCTGTTATTACTTGGCATTAAGGATGCCTTTTTAGGTGCTACTTATGCATGAGAAGCTGGCTCTAGGTCTGTTCTGAAGAACAATTTAATTCATAGGCTTCAATAAGTCCCCAGGCAAGAAGCTAACATGTGGCTATTATTATTGTTATTAAATTCCATTTATTCAACACATAGTATATGCCAGGTTCTGAACTAAATGTTTTATACACACCATTAGTTCATTTATTTATTGAGCACCTAGCATGTGCCAGAGGCTATAGTAAATAAATTGTTGAGAAGCCAGGATTCTGATCTCTGTATAATAACATGCCAGATTTTTTAAAAATCATGAATTATGGTTTTCCTGGGCCTTATACTCCTCCCCATCCATACACTGAGAATAATAAAAACTATTTTTCTTCCCAGGACTGTTATAAAGATCAAAAAACACAATAGACATGAAATCCTGTGAATAATTAAAAAGGTTTCAAAAATATAAAAGTTAAAAAGACCACAGAAATGTTTGGTTAACAAATGTTTTTGCTTTGTTCATTTATTTGTTTCACTACATTCTGAAATACTTTTTATATTAGCTAGGATTTTATTAGACTGCCTTCCAGAGAAAAGCCAAACTAAAGTGGTTTAGCTGGAAAACACTTATTATTGCCAGATAACAAAAAATATGGGGTAGGCGATACGAAGTCCAACAATGCTGCTAAGAATCCAGGTTAATTCTATCTTCCTGCCATTTCTGATCCTACAATGACTGCTTCACCTCCATGATAGTACCTACATTCTAGGCAGACCTCTCAAGAAGTTTTGTCAGATAATTCAGGAAAAGTTCTTTCTAGCTATATTTAGAATCCAAGAAACAAATTATATCTTCTCCCACAGAAAAATGGTCAATTTATTAATATACAAACAAAATGGAATAAGATCCCCTTTAGAAAGAGAATAGGCCACCCTTTTGAGGTTGTTGTAAAGAAAGAAACTCATACAATTATTGCAGACTCAAAGTTCAAAAAGGAAATTAGATGGGTATGTGTCTGAAAAGTTTCTCTAGAAGTCAAAATTTCTAAAGGAGACAAAGGGGAGCTAGAACTTTGGAAAAATCTGCATCACTCATACTGTCAGAACAGGAGCAGAGGAGGAATAAAAAAAAAAAAGACAAGGAGATTAACTAGAATAAGAATGCCATTTCTCTAAGGAACGTATGTTAGTTAAAGTTCCCCAGAGAAATAGAACCAATAAGAACCCTGGAAAGAGTTGAGGTGTTAGTTGAGTCTAGAGGCCATCAGCCAGCAGAGTTCCCTCTTCTTCCAGGGAGGTCAGATTTTTTTTTCTTAAATCCTTCAAGTGATTGGATGAGGCCCACCACATTATTAAGCGTAATCTGCTTTACTCAAGTCTACTTATTTAAATATTAATACCATCAAAAAAAACCTCATTACGCAGGTGTGTTTAAACTATCTGGATACCCATAGCCTCACCAAGTTGACACATTAGATTAACTATCACAGGGATTATTGAGATCTTAGAAAGTAAGCCAGGCAGATATGAATTGCAGGTTATAATTTTACCAGAGTGCCAGCACTTGGGAAATTATTGGGAGCTATCCTCCAAAAACTCAGAGAATCCATATTAAAAAAATAAACAATCTCTTGAATTTTGAGATAGCTATATCTAGTGCTTATGGAAAATTTGGACAGAGTTGAAAGGATAAGAACAGCATGATAATAAGATACTCAAAGATTATTATAAACAAAATAATGGCCGCCCAATGAATCATGCTCTTTTTTGTTCATTTCTATTTGCTATGCCTCCCATCCAGAGAGGAAGCCCATTTCTTCATTCCTCAAATCTGGGATTGTCTAGTAACTGTTTTAGCCAATAGAACAAGGCAGAACTAATGCCATGCAACTTTTAGAGCTGGCACTCCTACTCTCCCCCTCTTAACACTTCTTTGAGATCACTGTCCTGGAAGAAATTCAGGTATGTGGAAAGAAAGGTCCATCTGTCCCAGCTATGGCATCTGAATGCAGTCTCCAGAGGCCTGCCAGCTTATGAGTGAGCCCAGACAAAATTAGCTGATGAACAGTCTGACCAACCCAAAGAATTATAAAAAATAACAGGCCATTTTTGCTTTAAGCCATTAAATTTTGAGATGGTTTATTGTACAACCATAGAGAACCAGAAAATAATTGCAATTCATTTTCTTCATGGCTGCCTGGTACTCCACTGAACAACCTCACAATTTTTGAAAATCCATTCCTTTCTTGATAAACATTTGGATTGCCCCAGGTCATTCCTTACCGATAAAAAAAAAATTTGACTTATAAACATTTATATACATTTAGTTCAACAGCTACAGAAATCCAAGAATTTCTCCAGAATATACCCATAGGAGTGATTTACTGTTGTGGATATGAGCATTTTCAGTGTAATTCTCAAAGCAGTTATCAACCATGCAGCAATGAAATAAATAAAACACAAAAGAAAAGGTTTGTAAATATACTAATTAAAGTCAAGAACTTTTTCATTAAAGATGACATAAAGGAAAAGATAAGCAACAAACTGGAAGGAAGTATCTACCTGCATTTAATTAACAAAAAATTAGTATACTTAACACATAAAAAAATCATGAATTGGTGGGAAAAATACAAACAACTTATTGGGGGCAAATATGAACAAATTTATCAAAGGAGAAAAATAAAATGACCCATAAATATATGAAACAAGTCCTAGAAGGAAGTAGAGAAATGCATTTCTTAGCGAACCCAAAACACTTCTTTGCCATTTTAAAGAGGGTGGGCAATATTGGTGGCCTATGTATTAGGCTATATATCATAATTGTCTACATAATAATTTTACTTCTTAAGCATTCAAAACTAACAAATCTGGAATTTAAATGGTGATAGAAAAGTATGTTGAGGAAGGTGCAGGGAAAAGTAACACTAATTCTGCTGGTAAGAATACAAATTAAAACCACTTTTCTAGAGATGGACTTGGCAATATATACCAAGAGCTTTTAAAATGTGTATACTTTTTGAGTCAAGAATTTCATTTCTGGGAATTACCAGACAACTGTAAGGCTATTTGACCTAAAAGTGTTGATTATTGCATGCTTTGACCATACATCCTTCTAAAAAAAAAAAAAAAAGTATGAACACCAAAGCATTGACTGTGACCATCTTATTCATTTCCTTCCTTCCTACTTATCTTCTTTCCCTTCCTTTCTTTCTCTTTCTTTCTTTTTTCTTTTCTTTCTTTCTTTTCTTTCTTTCTCTTTCTTTCTTTTTTTCTTTCTTTCATCTTTCCTTCTCTTTTTTTCTTTCTCTTTGCATTCATAATCTTTCTACAATAAAATGGATAATTTTAGAAACAAAGATATACTTTAATGTGAGATAATGAATAACGATTCCACTGGGTATCATCATCACCATATGTTTCTTCTATGGGAAGGGCCAGTTCCACGGGAATAGCTTGAAGATGCTGATTCATGGTTAAATATTTTGCACTTACTCTCATAAGTGCATAACTCTCATTGCTACTGGTCAGAAACACAAGGTAAGGGTCAGCCCTGTAGTTAGACACTGGGGAGATGTTGATAGTCTTAACTGAGCTGACTAAGCCATTTCAGGACCACCATGGTCGGATCTCCTGGATCTTCTATTCACAAGTGTCTTGCTTTGCTCATGGGATGTAGAAAAAAATGCCACAGACTGTTACAGGTAAAGTGAGCTATTTGATGTATTATTCAACATCAAAAATTGTTTTAATGAGAAAAACATTAGTGGTTGCATTTGCTTATTTCTGTTATTATGTTTTGAATTAAAATTCTCTGATAAACTTGTTACAGTTTTTGATTGCTCAATGTAACTTTATTATTACTGACTATTTATTTAGTAATGGCTTCGGAATAGATTCTATTTGTAATCTGCAGCAAATAGGATTTTAATAATCAAGAAATTGTTACTTTTATGCCATGTTAATCATTAAATTGAGCCAGGAAATAATAGAGTTGAAGCAGATGAAAATATTAAATCTTTACCAGGAGCCTGGATAAAACCATTTGATCACTTGAGGTTTACCTATGAGTTAACTCAAGGTGAAAAGATAGTAAATGATTTAATTATTCTCCATCTGTTAGAGATTCAATTAAGTGCTATTTAGGTTCCATAACCACAGACCTCCTCAATTACTTCATTCTCAATACAATCTCTGTATATTGCATACTGACACTATTGGAAGGTAAACTATGATTATCTAAAGAGGGAAATAGCATGAATCCTACCATAGATCCATGACATATCTGCACTATAACTTTCATTAACTCTAGTTCACTTACTCAACATTCATTCAGTGATATCAAACAGTGGATCCCCTGAATCCCCAGGCACACTTAGTCTTCCGCCCTTAGCACCCCTCAGGCACTCTCTGCACTTACCTTGCAGTGTTGCAGTGATACTTTTACATGGCTACTTCTTCACAAAATGATGGGTTCCTTATCATCCAGGACAATGTCAAACACATTATGAAGGACTGAGACAAAAGATATTATTTAAAGAGAAAGCTGACAGCTCCAACCTTTACTCATTAAGAAAAGTGACATGGTTCTAGTGGACAAAAAGGACTTTTGATTTTTGTAGGATGGAGAAAAGATACGATTGAAATAGCAAGACCTCTTCCAGTGCTTTTGTGTTGTTACTCAGTAGAAACTAGTGTACACATCTCACTATTTAGTAGGATGCCCTAAGTGTATCTCCACATATTCAAATGTGTACTCCAAGCAGAGGAATGGAAAATAGGTCGCTCAACATAATGCAATGAGAAGAATTAGGTTTTTGTGGAGACTTTAAAGGTAGGGGGAACTCCTACTAAACTGAAAACCTGAGAGTCTAGAAAATGGCCCTCAACATATCTGTGGTGAAAGAGCAGCTTTTTATTATTTGCTTGTTTTTTTAAAAGAGAGTTATAATGTTCAGTCATCATTGATCAGTTGTTTGTAAATGATTACTCTCAATTTCTGTACTTACCTCATAGTGGACTGATAACAGACCACACTTTGAGTAGCATTGTCTAGAGGGTGGGAGACTGAAGAACAAGAATGTCTAATATTCAGTTTTATGTTGTTATTGCTAATTAATATTCTCCCTTTATGTCACCAACTTTTTAAGTTGTGGTCAACACATTCACACTTTGTAAGAATGGGTTTTGTTTGGGTTGTAGTTGTTGGTTGGGGATTTTGGAAAACAAGGAAAGCATTCAGTTTTGTGTCTTGGTCAGTGAAAAGCAGAGACAAGAAAAGAAAATAGATGATGATACAAGTTCAATGAGACCAAGAAATTGAAGCCACAGCGACCTTGAGAATGCAAGCTCTGTAGGTTGCTGACTTCCTGAAAAGATCACCAAAAAATTTATGGATCAAGCAAAGCCACATTTATTGCTCATTATAATAAAGGAGATCATTACCTTACAGAGTATTAGCAGCGTCTTGAAAGAGAGAGTACAAAGAGAAGATATTTATAAGGGTCTGGTTTAAGGTGGGTCCTTCAATGTGAGAGTAGAACTGGATAGAGTTAATGATTATAATACTTTAGGATTGGCAGACACAATGAAGAGAGGGTTTCAAAGGGAGCCATAAAGAGTGAACTTTTAATAAACCCAGGTAAATGATCTATTGTTCACAGAAGGAGGCTATGTACCCGATGAAAACTACTTTGATAGTCTACTATTAAAATAAAAGGGTTGGGATGCCCAGGTGGCTCAGCAGTTGAGCATCTGCTTTTGGCTCAGGGTGTGATCCCGAGATCCTGGGATCAAGTCCTACATAGGGCTCCCTGTGAGGAGCCTGCTTCTCCCTCTGCCTATGTCTCTGCCTCTCTCTTTCATGAACAAATAAATAAAATATTTTTTAAAATAAAATAAAATAGTTTTGGAAAGTTCATGAAACAGACATCCTACTGGGTGAGAATTTCCTTGAAAGATAAAGTCAGGTTAATGCAGAGAGTTGAATAGTAAGGTCATATCGATATAGATATTAAGCTACAAGTTTCAGTTAGTTCTGAGATACCAGCAAATGCCAACTCTGTAGAAAACAC